>NW_026590707.1:699731-772944 GCF_907164565.1 Psammomys obesus | reverse complement strand
TTGGTTTGGTTTGGTTTGGTTTGGTTTGGTTTGGTTTGGTTTGGTTTTGGTTTTGGTTTTGGTTTTGGTTTTGGTCTTGGTTTTGTTTTTTTGAGTCAAGGTTTCTCTGTGTAGCCATGGCTGTCCTGAAACTCACTTTGTAGACCAGGCTGGCCTTGAACTCACAGAGATCCACCTGCCTCTGCCTCCCTGAGTGCTAGGATTACAGGTGTGCTCCACCACGCCCAGCTGATAAATTAATTTTTAAGAAAAATTTAGAACTATATTCAGATGTTTGATATATTTGAAACACATTTTTTATGTGCACTTCACAATCTTCTTTTTAATTGGAGAAAACTAACTGAATTATGTAAAATATCAGATTTCTGTGCCATACTTAATCATAACTCATTGACTGTTCTGGTGCTTATGATGGATTGGAAAGCTAATTTAAAACAAGCCACCTGCTGACATCACTGTTGTACAAGAATTCAAAGAGCTGTTAAGGACATTTGCTACATGAACTTTTTAAAAGCCCTATATTGGGTCATTTTCTTCAGTGTCAGAAAAGTTACCCTTTTATGCATATATTATTGTGCTTTATCTCTTCTGCCTATTTATGATTCTGTTCATCTTGTGCTTCTTTATATTCACACATGTGCTTGGCACACTCAGGAAGAGGGGACTTCACTTAAGGAACTGCCCTCCTGAGACTGGGCTGTGGGCATATCTGTGGGGCATTGCCTTGCTTGCTAATTGATGCAGGAGAGCCCAGCCCACTGTGGATTGTACCATCCTTAGGCAGGGGGGTCGGGTTGTAGCTTGCCTGGGAGCACACCAGTAGGCATTGTTTCTCCATGGCCTCTGCTTCAGTAACTGCCTGAGTTTTTGCCTTTGCTTCACTGTATGGTGAACAAACCCTTTCCTCCCCAAGCAAGTTGCTTTTTGATCAGTCTTTTCTTTGGTCAGAGTATATTGTTCTGGTCAGAGTCTTTTGGTCAGAGTTTGTTTGGAATAAACAAACATTCATATTAAAGATTTAATAGGTTATATCTGTGTCTGTGTGTGCAGGTGCACATGTATTTGCAAGTGCATGTGGAGATAAGAGACAAATTTGAATATCATTTCTCAGGTGTCATCTACCCCATTTCTTGTACGGGATTTCTCACTGGCCTTAAGCTTGTTCGACTTGGCTGTTTGGACAGTGAACCCCAAGGATCCGCATGTTTTTCCCTCCCAGGCACTGGTATAAATACACACCACCACGCCTGCTTTTTTTTTTTTTTTAAGTAGGTTTGAGTTTCATGAGGTCCCATTTATTGATTGTTGCTCTTAGAGCCTGTGCTGTTGGTGTTCTGTTCAGGAAGTTGTCTCCTGTGCCAATGAGTTCAAGGCTCTTCCCCACTTTTTCTTCTAAGAGGTTTAGTGTGTCTTGTTTAATGTTGAGGTCTTTGATCCACTTGGACTTTAGTTTTGTGCAGGGTGATAAATATGGATCTATTTGCATTTTTCTACATGTAGACATCCAGTTAGAGTAGCACCATTTGTTGAAGATGCTGTCTTTTTTCCATTGAATGGTTTTGGCATCTTTGTCAAAAGTCAGGTGTCCGTAAGTGTGTGGATTTATGTCAGGGTCTTCTATTCGATTCCATTGATCTACCAGTCTGTTTCTATGCCAGTACCATGCAGTTTTTAGTATTGTTGCTCTATAGTACAGCTTGAGATCAGGGATAGAGATACCTCCTGAAGATCGTTTACTGTAGAGAATTGGTTTAGCAATTCTGGGTTTCTTGTTGTTCCATATGAAGTTGAGAATTTTTCTTTCCAGGTCTGTAAAGAATCGTCTTGGCAATTTGATGGTAATTGCATTAAATCTGTAGATTGCTTTTGGTAAGATGGCCATTTTTACTATGTTAATCCTGCCAAGCCATGAGCATGGGAGATCTTTCCATCCCTGTGCCTACATAGCAAATACTTTACCAAATAAGCTCTCTCTTCTGTTCCTATGTTCATTAGTTTCTGTTCTGATATTTTTTATTGCTTTTCATAAGCATTGTTTTCTTTTTTTCTCATAGCAGAATCTTCTGATCCATAGTCAGACACTTCATCCATCACATCACTGGCTCACCACTATTTCTTAGACCTAGAACTGAATGTTGTTTTTATTTTTTGGGTTTTGTTTGTTTTGTTTTGTGCTGTTTTATTAACAATGAAATGATCCCAGGTTGTATGTTCCAGCTAAATGTATAGTGTCTAATCCACCCTTCAAGTCCCAACTTAATCATCAGTTTCTGGAAAGCTTTGCCATAAACTGCTGCCGACCTCCTTAATTTATCTAATTAACTCAGTTATTATGTTTAAAAATAAAATTGGTAAAAAGCAGAAAGTGTTTCCATATTTCATCAGTTCTCAACCGTTTCTCTTGTAATTGACATCTTGTCTTAGTGTGCAGCTTTAAAATTTACAAAACAATACTGATATGCAGTTATTATCTAATATGTTAGCTAATAATAATATGTTTACTAAATAAGATCAGCACAATCTGATTTTTAGAGCTGCTTTTGTTTAGTGTGTTGAGGAGTGCCAGTCTGGTTTGTGTAGCAGCTGCCACCTTTCTGAACTCACCAGCCATGTGTGCAGGCTCCACCTTCTCTGTCATGGCGTGCCTGTACCACCTGCCTTTTAAATTCATCATAGCAGAACTGGAGTTGGAGCTTGTGATTTTGATTTGCTACATATTAATGGGTATTTTTAAGTGATTAAATGGCCATTTGTATATCTTTGGGTGGAAAGTATTCATATTCGTACTGGATTAAATAATGCCTTCTAAAATTTTCATGTCTACTGAGAACCTCAGAGTGTAATTTGAAAATCAGGGTGCAGATATAATTAAGATAAGGTCATCTGGGATTAAATGTGCTCCCAAATCTGACTGTTGTTCTTATAAGAAAGATACATGTATATATAAAGAAAGCAAGTGACTAGGCAGCTCATAACAGTGATTCTATCTTTACCAAAATTTTGTAGATTTTCTTGAATCTTCATTCATTTTCTGTTTCTATGTGCCTTTAGGACACATTTTTTAAATTTTAGATTTTTTTTAAATCATTTCACCAGTTAAATTGGGTTTTATTTTCAATAGAGGCCACTCAGATCCATACTTTGTAATTCTGGAAGTCCCACTTCCCAAATACAAGTTATTTATGACTGCTTAGACTAGATTAGGTTAACATTATATTGGTTACATTGAAAGTTTCCTTGTGTCTTTACCATCTGAAATGAAATGATACCAGTTACAGAAACTTGCTAAAACTTCTTTATTGCTGGCGTGGAAAACCCATGGTCATGATTTATGTTTTCAAAAATGCAGAAAAATCTGGCTATTAGACTTAAATACTATCTGGCTTATTAGTTTTAAATACTATAGTTTCTATCTGTTTATTGTTAGCTATGATCAATTCATTCATTCATTTTTATATAATTTGGTAACAAAAAACGTTATGTCTGGTCCAATTTTGGAGTCAGGATGTATGAGTCCTTCTTACTTGTTTTTCTGGTCATAAAGTTTGCTAACATTCACGAAACATAGATGGTCTAGTTAGCTTGGGTTGCCAGACTTCTTATAAGTTTGCTATTAAACACACTTTCTAAATTCAGAAAGAACTAAAACTTAATTGTCCAAGAATTTGGCAGCTAACCCATGCAGTTTTGTGTATATTTCTCTGTTGTTGAATGCCATTTTGGGGAATACACTTCTTACTGATGGCTACTTATTCTAAAGCAGTTGTTTTGTTTTGTTTTGTTTTTTTAACCCTGAGATTCAGTCACACTGCACAATGATCAGCTTCTTATATGATTCATGCATTCATGTTTATCTATCCTTGCCTATACTGTTTTCATTTCCCAAACTCTTACCTTTACCATATTCATTGTTACTTCAAGTGTTCTTTATTTCTCCAATCAGAATATTGCCTTTCTTTTGGTCCAGTGTCAGTTTTGTCACTTTTATGACATTTTTGTTTATATTGCAATTATTTGTCTTCTTCTGTAAACTACGGCATCTAAGTATTTTTCATAGTCTTACTGCTATGTACTTTGTACATAGAATTTAATTAGCAAACAAATAAATGAATGGCATAATCTTTTGTTTTGTAGCCGAGAGACACACAAGATTGCAGTATTTTATGTTGCTGAAGGACAAGAAGATAAATACTCCATTCTCACCAATATAGGAGGAAGCCAAGCATATGAAGATTTTGTAGCTGGCCTTGGTTGGGAGGTACTGTTTTTAGGTTCTACCAGCAATCATTTTACATTTAGCTCTCAATCACTCTGCAGATATCATAGACCAAGGATGTTTTAGTTCCTCATATAAAATAATGAAACACTTGTATAAAACGAATGTGTATTCTCTTGTATAATTTAAAGCATGTCTAAGGTACTTATACCTAGCAGTTTAAAAAGTGTATTTTTTTATTGCTGTGCTATACTGTTTGAGAAATAGTTACAAGAGGGACTGGGAAGATGGACTAGTTGGTTGCATGCTTACCTAATGAGCATACGGACTGAGTTTGGCTCCCTAGCACCCATGTAAAAGCCAGGCACAGTGGCAGGAATTTTTAACCGCAGTGGTGGGAGAGTAGAGACAAACAGATCCTGAGAGCTCACTGACTGGCCTACTAGCCAAATCCACAAACTCCAGATTCAACAAATTTTGATGAATGTATATTTAATGCAACACAGTCAAAATAATATCCTTGGTAGCCATTTAAACTTACAGTGAAACTTTTTCTTACAGTTGATAGTTGTTGCACAGGATTTGTACTGATGTTATCTGGTAAAGTTGTTGAAGACCACTGCACTAGACTGTGAGCTTGTGGAGGGCTGGCACTTCTTACTGACCTATGCATCTAATGCCAGTGCTTTCCACAGTGTCTAACATATAAGCTTTTCCCACTCGGCATGTAATATATAGGTTACCAGCCAGTTTATCATGTGTGAATTAGGTAAGCATCAGAGATGACAAAAGCTTCAATTAAGATGGTATATGTAAAAATGCCTTGTAAATATTTTTAAAACACAACAAATGGATTTTATAAATTGAAGAACCATAGAATCGTTACTAAAAATGAGGGGTACATGAGAAGAAGAGCAAATTGAAAGGACTCATATACCTCCTGATTTCAGATATTACTACTAAACAGTACTAATCAAGATAGTGTGGTATTCACACAAGGATAGAACTACAGAACAATGAAATACAAGAGAGTACAGAAATAAGCCCTCAAGTTATAGTCAACTGGATTTTAGCCTACAATATGTAGTGGAGAAGGAAAAATAATCTTTTCAATAAGTGTTGCTGACATAACCAGAAGAGGAGGAGGAAGAAGTAGTAGGCTTTGTCGTTGTCGTCAGGAGCGTGGAGAAATGTGGCCATTTAAGACAGTTTGATTCCCAGCACCCATGCTGGAAGCCTCACAACTGCCTGTAACTCAAGTTCTATGGTATCCAGCAACCCACAAGTACTTGCAGTCATGTGCACACACACACACACACACTGACAACACATGCATACACACATAATTAAAATAAAGTCATTTATGAATGAAGTCAGACCATAGTATATAAAAGAATTAACTCAAAAGAGATCAAAGACCTAAAATTATAAAGCACGTAGAAGATAATATAGTGTAAATATTTATGACCTTGTATTTGGCAGAGATTTCTTAGTAGTGACACTAAAAGCCTGAGCAAGAACAAAAATAGTACTCATGGAAATTAAACATGTTGTGCTCCAAAGGGCAATGTCAGTAAAGTGAGGAACGCCACAGACTGGGGAAAACACTTGCACATCATGTATTTGAGAAAAGATTTATACATAGAATATTAGAAAAAATTCTACAAATTAAAAAGAATGTGATCCAGTTTAAAAAAAAAATCCCAAAGTCCATACTAATGGACATGCCAACATGGATGGAAGAAAATTTCCCTCAACGAAGAAAAGAAAAACCAGTTATTTTTGCTTTTGTTTTTGTTTTTGTTTTGTTTTGTTTTGTTTTTTCTTGAATAGGACCACAGTGCTTAATGGTCATTCCAAAACGCATGCAAACGGGCAACACTAACTGGAGTTGGTATAACAAAAACAAAGACGCAATCATGGATTTGAAAAGACATTGTTGAGGGGACGCAAGGAGTTGGGAGGGAGGTGAAAACAGTGCAAATACCACTATATAAAGTAATGCAATTGTAGTTATGTATGAAATCCTCCAATTTAAAAAAAAATGGCCATAGGAACATAATAAATATTGCTCTAAAGATAGGTAAATGCTCAATAAATACATGAAAAGACTCTTGTCATCATTAGCCATCAGAGAAATAAAGAAGAAAACTACAATGAGTATCTCCTCATATCCAGCAGGGTAGTTAAAATAAAAAACGTCCAATAGTAACTTTAGCTAGGATTTAGGGCAGTCTGAACTCTCATATTCTGCTAGAAGAGGCATAACATGCTGTAATGTAGTTGACTGGGTAGTTAAACATAGAGGTATCATATGTCCAGGGTGTCCTATGGCATATGTCCAATATGGGTTACTATTGCTGTGATGAAACACCACGACAAAAGCAACTTGGGGAGGAAAAGGTCTATTTAGCTTATACTTCCGCATCCCTGTTTATCACTGAAGAAATTCAGGACAGAACTCAAAACAGGGCAGGAACCTGGAGGTAGAAGCTGATGTAGAGGCCACTGGGCAGAGAGGCTGCTTACTGGCTTGCTTATCATGGCTTGCTCAGCATGCTTTCCTGTAGAACTGAAGACTACCAAGCCCAAGGATGGCACCACCCAAACCTGGCTGGGCCCTCGCCCATCAATCACTAATTAAGAAAATGCCCTGCAGCCAGATCTTATGGTGGGATTTTCTCAATCAAGGTTCCCTTCTTTCAGCTTTAGCTTGTGTTGGGTTGACCTAAAGCTAGATACTATATAACAAAATAGTTCTACTCTGTGTATGCCCAGAGAAAACAAAAGCTTAAGCTTTTATAAAAACTTAATACATCTGTGTTCATTGGCGCATAATAACAAAATAGAAAAACAACCTGTATGTGTGTCCGTAAGTGAATAAATCAATAAATAAATGTATATCCATCCAAGCAAAAATAGCCATAAAAAGTGCCATGGTACTTAATTTTGTTTGTTAACCTGATGGGATTTAGAATCACCGTGGAAACAAATCTCTGGACATGGGACCTTTTAAGTTAGATTAATTGAGGTGGAAAACGCCACTCTTAAGTTTGGGTGTTATCATTCCATGGGTTGGGGTCCCAGACTGAGTAAGAGCAGAAGGCAAGCCGAGCACAGCATTCATTGCTGTCTGCTTCTTGGTTGGGCATGCACTGTTCATCAGCTGAAGAAGCCAGTAAGCTAAAACTGCATAGGCAAACAAAAACCAAAGACCCAGAAAGGGAGCCCCTAAAAAAGCTGTATATATATGTCAAAGGTCAGATAGGAAACCTAGCCTTCCATCTATATTCACAAGGCAGTAATGAGAAGCTCAGCACATTGAGGGAGTATCAGATAGTGTCTGAGAAGGCCGAGAGAGCCAATACTTTCATCTCTTTCTAGAACAATTTCTTAGCGTCTGTGCATCAGATAGGTCCAAGCAATCATCCACTGCTACAACCCTGATATTCATATCTATTGTATATTGTATCATGACCTAAAGTCTTTGCAGATCTTCATACAGATCAAGTGATAGTTTTTAAATGTCGTTAAAGTGCAGTTAAATTTTGTGACTTCTTTTTTTTACAATTTTTTAGCCCAGGCTGTAATGGGTACTGACTAGGAAGCTGCAGAGGGTGATGAGAGGCCTGTATCATAGGTTTTTCAGGTTAGGGTCTATGGTTCCTAAGAAACCAAGGCACTCCCTTAGACATAGAAGGGTTCAGGCTATTTTGTGTTTCCCTGTATGTTCCCTTAGACGTAAAGGAACCATGGAAGCTTGACAGGACAGTTGGTCTTAGACATTAAACTTGTGCATCCTGCATAGCTTGCAAACATCATTGTATCCTGGCAATTGCCACTATATTCTGTTTCTGGTAAAGATATTAAAAAACAAAAACAAAAACTCACACACCTACAATCACTTCATTTTTGACAAGGAAGCCAAAGCCATACTATGGAGAAAAGAAAGCATCTTTAACAAATGGTGCTGGTCTAACTGGATATCTGCATGTAGAAGAATGCAGATAGATCCATATTTATCACCCTGCACAAAACTTAAGTCCAAGTAAGTAAAAAAAAAAAAATGAGATAGGTTAAATCTAATAGAAGAGGAATTGGGGAATAGCCTTGAACTCATTGGCACAGGAAACAAGTTCTTAAACAGAACGCCAAGAGCTCAGGCACTAAGTTAATCAGCAATTAACAAATGTGACCTCATAAAACTGAAAAGCTTCTGTAAGGCAGAAAACATTGTCAACAGAACAAAATGGCAGCCTACAGACTGGGAAAAGATCTTCACCAACTCCACATCTAACAGAGGGCAGACATCCAAAATATATAAAGAACTCAAGAAACTAGACACCAACGAACCAAATAACCCAATTAAAAAATGGGATACAGAGGCTGGAGAGAAGACACTCTGCTATGTTTGTAGACAGGTGCCTACCATAGCTGTCTTCTAAGAGGCTCCATCCAGCAAAGGATTGAAATAGATACTGAGACTCACAGCCAAAGTTTGGGTGGAGCTCAGGGAGCCTTGTGGAAGAGTTGAGGGAAGGATGGATAGGACCCAGAGGGGACAGGAGCTTCATAAGAAGATCAACAGAGCCAACTAACCTGGGCTCAGGGGGACCTGTGGAGACTGAAGTACCAGCCAAGGACCATGCATGGACTGTATCTAGGCCCTCTACACATATATACCGGAAGGACAACTTGGTCTTCTTATGGGTCCCCTAAGAAAGGGAGCAGGGGCTGTTTCTGACAGACTCTGTAGCATGCTTTTCAATCACTTCCCCCTTGTGGGGCTGCCTAAGCAGACCACCTTGGATGGGCATGTGCTCAGTCCTGATGGAACTTAAACTGCTGGGGTGGGTTAGTGGGGGCCCATTTTCCTGAAAGAAGGGAAGAGGGGGAAAGGGAGGAAGGGTGGGACTAGGACGAGAGGAGGTTGGGGACTATGATTGAGATGTAAAGTGAACAACTAAATAAATAGTTAAAAGTTTTTTAAAAAATGGGGTACAGTGCTAAATCAAGAATTCTCAACAGCAGAATCTTTGATGGCTAAGAAACACTTAAAGAAATGTTCAGTGATCTTAGTCATCAAGGAAATGCACATCAAAACAATTCTGATATTCCACCTCACACCCATCAAATGGCTAAGATCAAAAACTCAAATGACGGCACAGGCTGGTGAGGTTGTGGAGAAAGAGGAACCCTCCTCCATTGCTGGGAGTGCAAACTTATATAGCCACTTTGGAAATCAATCTGACAGGTCCTCAGAAAATTGGAAAGACCTAGCAGCACTGCTGGCATATACCCAAAAGATGCTCCACCATACCACAAGGACATTTGTTCAGCTATGTTCATAGCAGCTTGTTGTTGTAAATTAAGTGGTGTTGAACTAAATAATGTTTATCATTAGCCCTATAATTTTTATGTTTAACCCACTATCAGAATTAATAAGACACAGACACATGTTCAATATTATAATTGCCTATTTACCTTGGCCTGGGCAGGTAGATATTGCTACCTACACTGTCTCAGTGACCTCACCATCCACCTCCCAGCCCCCATCCAGTGCCACCCTCCTTAACCATCCTCATCTGGGTTACCTTCCATCCATAATCTTATGAATATATTGCTTATATTTGACGTTTGGTTTTTTTTTTTTTTTTTTTAATTCATGCCATCCTTGGAGTCCTTCTTCCCGGCCCATGTGGTTCCTTTTCCACGCTAACCCATCATGGCATTTACCATTCCTCCTCTCTTCCCATCTGTCTGTTTTCTGTGATTCTCCTGTTCCCAAAGCCTGGGAACCTTACCCACGCCAACCTCATTCCACCCTGCCCAGGTTTTAGGCCTTTTATTCAAATAATCAGGAATAATGTCTTAAGCAGGTTTACACATGGATAGGTGTATCCAGGCAGTAACCAGATCTTGAGGGCCAGTAATTAGCATCAAAACACAAGCATCAGATCAACCCTCAACAATTCCCCTTTTCTGTCTAAGTAAAAAGGCAATTTTTGTACAGTAAGAATAATTATGAAACACCAATAGTTATAAAAACCAATAATCAACAGAATATATATATACACACACAACAGTGTGTGTGTGTGTGTGTGTGTGTGTGTAGTTTAGTCTAAATGTATTTGCAATCTTGAAGAAAATATCCTATCTATGAGGGTTTAAGGTTTTGTACCTAAGTTATTTATTATAGTTTGAATCTATCAATCTAAAAACATCTAGATAACCTAAAATATCTTTTTTAATTCCTAAGCAACTGAGCTAATTGTAAAACTATGACTATCTGGTCTTCAACCCCATCAGAGACTTGAGAAGAAATAAAATTAATTACCTGAGTAAGTAAGGAACTTCATGCTAGCAGCTTAAAAAAAAAAAGTTACAGAGATAGTTTGCTACTTGAACAGCCACCCAAAACTCTATATTGTTGGAGCATCATCTTCAGCCTTTTGGCCCAGTATATTTGACAGACATATATGTGAAGCAGGAACTATTTAGGATTTGCTTACCCTGTTTTGGCAGAGTTTGGCAGTCAACTTGGCCTGCATTTAAGCTTGCTCATTTTAGGCAGAATTCTGTTTGTCAAAAAGTGAGGGCATTTTCTTTGCCCATGTGGCTGGTTTGCCATCTTTCAAGCCATCTCCATATGGAGGTCCTTCGATGCTCATCATTTTTTTTTTTTTGAGGTAGGCTAGGTGCTACCAGGAGATGACATATCTCATTATCAAAGAATCCTTAAGGTAATAAAAAACATTTTTAAATCCATGTTTTGTAGGTCTCTGAGGTTTTGGAAGACTTATTTTTATATTATCTATCCATCTATAGAATCATATCTATCTGTTAAATCTGTTAAATATATATGTTTGATAACTGACATGACTATGCGTTAATTAACAATTAACTTGCATTACCTAATTTCCTAAACAGTTTGTAATAGCAGTTTTAAAATTATTGGAAGTAAACCTTAAACTTGCATCAATATACCAAAATTTATACCAGTGTATCAAAATTACTTATTTTTTACATCATTATATAAAATTCTGTGCCAAATGAGTTAAAAATAACCTTGTTTGAGAATAGCAAATAAAGCCTTAAGTTAAGGAGTAGATTCAGTAATCTACCTTTTGTTTTATCATTCTCTTCTTAATAGTCCCCTTTCTTTCCTTTTTTCCTTCTCTAAGAAAGAAAGGTAGATAAAATAGAGAAATCCTGAGTCTAACCTCATTTTCTCTCTGAATAAGACCATTACTAACTTATAATCAACTCCCAATGACAATAAACATTCATAGCTCCAGAAAACAAAAACCTTTCCAACACCCTTAAGAAAAACGAGACATCATTATTGTAGGTTTCTTCTAGCTGATTTAGGGACAAAGAAATCCTATTTGGGGGCCCAAAAGAAGTTGGGAAAATTTGTTAAATAAGCTAGCATTAACATTTGTGGTCCAATATCTAAATGTTGAAAAATTCGAGGCATCTGTAGAAGTCCTGTTTGGAACAGCCTGAAATGCTGGACCAATTGAGGTCAGTAGCTTTCTTTGAAGTTGTTTTTGGAGCAGGCTTTGACGAACAGTATCTGAGGTGGTTGAAGCAGGAACAAGCAGAATGCTGGAGCATGCAGGTTGCTGGAACAGATGTGTCAGTGTCCCAGCATGTTGGAAGGATGAATTCTGTTAGGTTTGATCCAGCATCACGGGTGTCCAGTTCTCTTGTTATGAAAATACATAATTTCTCACAAGCATTATACAGCCCTCAAATTATAAATGTATGAGGTGTTCAGGATACCCAGATCAATTAAGGATGGTTCTCTCCTCTTTGTATGAGCAGAAGAAAGACATCTGTAAATCTTTATTAATGTCTTACAAAAGGATGGCATGTGTATGTCAAGGGTATTTTGTAGCCAACAAGAATAATTGGCTATGCATAGACATCCGTGTCTCAGTCAATTTCAGAGCTACTCCTATGTAGTGAGATTGACCGACAATATAAGTTACCATTACTATTGAACATACAGTCATTATCATGTTAATCAAAACAAGGTTGTGTAGACCTAAATATCCTCCTCTGCTCTCCTGGGCACCTCTTGTTTTAGGCCAAGCCACTGCCTGTCTCCTGCAAGAGGGCCTTTCATTTAAAGAGACAAGCCAGTTACCCTGAGCAATAGAAAAGGCATTATCTTGTGAGACAGTATTTGACTTGAGAGTTTTTAGGTTTTACATTTGGGTTCTCTTCGCTGGGCGCTTATTACCAACCCCCACACTATAATAAGGTATGATTTTAAGGGTGTGGATACATAAAATTAGTTGGATACCATTTGTTGTTATAAATTAAATGGTGTTGGACTAAATAATGTTTATCATTAGCCCTATAATTGTAATGGCGGTATTATTTACCCCTCTATCAATAATTAATGAGACACAGACACCTATTAAATTTTATAATTGCCTATTTACTTTGCGCTGGACAGATATTTCTGCCTATGCTATCTCAATAACCTCACCATCCACCTCCCAACCCCCATCCAGTGCTTTCCTCCCTAACCATCCTCATGTAGGTTACCTTCCATCCATGATCTTATGAATACTTCCCTATATTTGGTGGGTTTTTTTTTTTTTTCTTCATCCAGACCATCCTTGGAGTCCTTTTTTCTGGCCCATGTGGTTTCTTTCTTCTCCACACTAACTCATCATGGCATCCTCTTTTCTCCTCTCTTCCTGTCTGTTCCCCATGATTCTCCTGTTCCCACAGCCCAGGAACCTTAGCCACACCTACCCCATTCTAACCTGCCTGGGTTTTAGGCCTTTTAATCAACCAATAAGGTATAATGTCTTAGGCAGGTTACCCAACAAAAATAGATATATCCAGGCAATAACCAGATCTTGAGGACCAATAATTAACATCAAAATACAAACATCAGACCAACCCCCAACAGCAATTTTATTTGTAATAGCCAGGAACTGGAAACAACCTATATGTTCCTCAGCTGAAGAATGGAAAAGGAAAATGTGCAACATTTATACAATGGAATGCTACTTACCTATTAAAAAAAAACAAGGCATCATGCAATTTTCAGGCAAATGGAAGGAACTAGAAAATATCATCCTGAGTGAGGTAACCTAGGCTCAGAAAGACACACATGTACTCACTTACAAGCAGATATTAGCCATAAAGTACAGGAAAACCATGCTACAGTCCACAGGCCCAAAGAAGCTAAGAAACAAAGAGGACTCAAGGTAGGATGCTTGAATCTCACTGAGAAGGGGAAATAAAATAGACATTAGGGGTGGGTGAAGGGAAGGAACTGGGTAGGAGAAGTGATGGGGAAAGGTGAGGATGAGAAGTAGGAAGAGCAAAAAGGAGAGGGCCAGGTGAGAGAACAGAAATCAGGGGTGGGGCCCATCTGTGGGACATGCCAGAGACTTAGGATAGGGGAGGCCCCAGGAAACCTCTGGGGGCCACCCTACCTGAGACTCCTAGCAGTGGGGGATATGGAGCCTGAAGTGGCCACCTATAGCCAGGCAGGACTTTCAGTGGAGGGATAAGGACACCAACCCACCCGTAAAACCTTTGACCCAAAATTTGTCCTGCCTACAAGGTGTGTAGAGACAAAGATGGAGCAAAGACTAAGGGAATGGCCAACCAAAGACTCGCCCTATTGAGACCCGTCCCTGGAAGAGAACCACTCCCTGACACTACTGATGTTACTCTGCTCTGCTTGTAGACAGGAGCCTAGTTTAACAGTCCTCTGAGAGGCTTCGGCCAGCAGCTGGTGGAAACAGATGCAGAGACCACTGCCAAATATAGCCAGAGCTCAGGGAGTTCCATGGGAGAGTTAGGAAGAATGATTGAGGGAGCTGGAGGGGTCAAGTACTTCACAAGAAGATCTACAGAGTCAACTAACTTGGGCCCATGGGCACTCACAGAGATGGAGCCACCAACCAAAGAGCATGGTCCTAGGCCCTCTACACATATGTAACAGATGCATGGCTTGCTCTTCTTGTGGATCTCCAGCAACTGGAGTGGGGCCCCTCTCTGACTCTGATGCCTCCCTTTCCATCCCTTTCCCCTAACTAGGCTTCCTTGTCTGGCCTCAGTGAGAAAGGATGCATCTAGTCCTGCAGCAGCTTAATGTGCCAGGGTGGGTTGGTATGCATAGGGCCCTCCCCCTTCTCTGAGGAGGAGAGGGGAGACTGGGAGGAGAGGGAGTGCTATGATCAGGTTGCAAAATGAATGAATAAGTACATTTTTTAAAATTAAAAAAAAAATGTTACAGCCTTGGTCTTTGCTGTGATCCCTCTAACTCCAGCCTTGTTAAATTCTTCAACCAGCCATATCAGGTAACCTTGGCCTGGTAAGTGCGTGCAGGTGCTTACCGGAAACCAGTTTTGTGAATAAATATGAGATATCTGATTGATTGTTCTGAGTTGACATTGTTTCCCCCAAATCATTTCAGATTTGGTTTTTACTCTGACCTTAGTGTCCCAAAGCCTTTCCAGTTCACTGTTAATACCTAGTTATCTAACATAAGGTTCACAGTAGACAGCAGTTGATCTCTTTCTTAATTAGCTCCTACTAATTAGAGCCCTTTAAATCCTGTTAAAACAACAACAAACAAAAACCACTGTGGTGAACAAATCACCCTAATAAAGTTACCTCAGATTGTTTGTGGAATTGGTTCCAGAACCCCCTTCAGATAACAGAATTCACAGTACTCAGATCCTTTTTGTAAAATGACAGTGTAATGCACATTTTTCTGAATAATATATTAATTACTTATAATACCCAATAACATGTAAATATTATGTAAGTAGTTGTTGTATCAGGCCTGTGGGTGGTAGCACATGCCTGTGATCCCAGCCAGCACTTGAAAGGTGGAGACAGGAGATGAGAAATTCAAGGTCAGCCTGGGCTATGTAAGACCCTGTTTCAAACAAAATAAAATAGTTGTTATAATGTATTAGTTACAAAATATTAATAACAAATAAAAGTGTGTACCTGGTTGGTACAAGCTTTTTTTTTCTGAATATTTTCAATTGAGAGTTGATTGAAACTGTAGATGTGGATTCCACAGATATAGAGAGCCAGCTATGATGCCGATTTAATATTGGCTGATAGCATAGAAAAGACACTCCTTTTCCCCTTTCATTGAAAATAGTTTTTTTTTCTTTCACATAATATATCCTGCTTATGGTTTCACCTCCCAGTTCCTCCTCATGTCTCCTCCCACCCAGATCTACCCCCTTTCTTTCTCTCTTTAAAAACAGATGTCTAGGGGATAATAACAAAATGTAACACAATAAAACAAATATCAGAATAAGACAAAACAAACAAGCAAACAGGAGGGAAAGAGCCTAAAAGACAGCACAAGAAACAGAAAACCCACTCATTCACACACACAGGAATCCCACAAAAACACTGAACTGTAAGCCATAATGTGTTTATGAGTGTCTGTGTGAGTGTGCGTATGCGAGTGCGTGAGCCCAGAGGACCTGTAGAGTAAAATGGGAGAGGGAAAATGCATACATATATACACACACACACATATATATGCATATAAAACACTTTAAGGGAAAAATGGAGAAGTCCTGATATGACATTATGAGGCAAAGACTCTCCAAAGATGTTTTTGAGTTTGTCGTCCATCTACTGCTGGCCATACAGTCTCCCCTTAAGAGTACTTTGTTTCTGTATCCATTCCTCAGTTGAGGGCCATTTTGGTTGTTTCCAGCTTCTGGCTATTACAAATAAAGCTGCTACAAACATGGTTGAGCAAATGTCCTTATTATGTACTTGAGCCTCTTTTGGATATATGCCTAGGAGTGGTATAGCTGGATCTTGAAGAGCACTATTCCTAATTGTCTGAGAAAGTGCCAGATTGCTTTCCAGAGTGGTTGTACAAGTTTACATTCCCACCAGCAGTGGAGGAGGGTTCCCCTTTCTCCACATCCTCTCCAGCATGTGCTGTCACTTGAGTATTTGATCTTAGCCATTCTGATGAGTGTAAGGTGAAATCTCAGGGTTGTTTTGATTTGCATTTCCCTGATGGCTCATGAGGTTGAGCATTTCTTTAAGTGTTTCTCTGCCATTCGATATTCCTCTATCGAGAATTCTCTGTTTAGCTCTGTTCCCCATTTTTTAACTTTTATTAATTACACTTTATTCACTTTGTATCCCCCCATAAACCCTTCTCTCTTCCGCTCCTAATCCTACCTTCCCTCCCCCTTCTTCACGAGAAAGTATGGTACATCTACACAATGGAATACTACTCAGCAATAAAAAACAAAGAAATTATGGAATTTGCAGGCAAATGGTGGGAACTGGAAAAGATCATCCTGAGTGAGCTATCCCAGCAGCAGAAAGACACACATGGTATATACTCACTCATATAGACATACAATATAGGGTAAACCTACTAAAATCTGTACATCTAAAGAAACTAATCAAGAGGGAGGACTCTGGCTGAAATGTTCAGTCCCCATCCAGAGAGGCAAAGAGGATGGACATCAGAAGGAGAAAAGAGGGAACAAGTCAGGAGCCTGCCACAGAGGGCCTCTGAAAGGCTCTGCCCTGCAGGGTATCGAAACAGATGCTGAGACTTATGGCCAACTGTTGGGCAGAGTGCATGGAATCTTATGAAAGAAATGGGAAATAGTAAGATCTGGAGAGGACAGAAGCCCCACAAGGAGAGTAACAGGACCAAAACATCTGAGCACAGGGGTCTTCCCTGAGACTGATACTCCAACCAAGTACCATGCATGGAGATAACCCAGAACCCCTGCATAGGTGTAGCCCATGAAAGTTCAGTCTCCTAGTGGGTTCCCTAGTAATGGGAACAGGGACTGTCCCTGACATGATCTGATTGGCCTGTTCTCTGATCACCTCCCCCTGAGCAGGGAGCAGTCTTATCAGGCCACAGAGGAAGACAATGCAGCTACTCCTGATGAGACCTAACAGACTAGGATCAGAAGGAAGGAAAAGAAGACCTCTCCTATCAGTGGACTTGGGGAGGAGCATGGGTGGAGAAGGAAAAGGAAGGAAGGGTTTGGGAGGGGAGGAGGGAGGGAACTACACGGGGATACAAAGTAAATAAAGTGTAATTAATAAAAAAAAAAAATTTTTTTTTAAAGAGTAGTTTGTTTCCCAGTGATACTTTCTTGGAGGAAACTAAATTTTAATTTGCAAGTGATTATCAATTGGAGATTGATTGTAAGTTAGGGATGGGGATATGTATCCACTTCTCCTTTCAGCTCTAGGGCATCATCTCATGCAGGCGCTGTGCATGCTGCCTCAGTCTCTGTGAGTTGATATGTGGGTCAGTGTTATTGATCTAGAAAACCATGTTTTCTCGGTGTCCTCTATCCCCTCTGACTCTTTCACTCTTCCTGCCTCCTCTTCTGTGGGACTCACTGAGCTTTGAGGGATTTGATGTAGACAGTCTACTTAAGTGTCCAATGTCTCTCACTCTCCACACATTGTCTGGCTGTGGCTCTCTGTATCTACTCCCATATGCTACAGGTGGAAGCTTCTCTGATGATGGCTTAGCAAGGCCACTGTCATAGAGTAGAATGAAAAAAAAAACTTATTCCTAATGTGTTTGTAAAGTAAATTTTTTCTTGAGCAATGTTTCTGAGTTGTCTGTGTTCCTGTTGATTATGCTGATGTAGTTCTTCATTGCTTCCAGATAAACCTCACAAATCATTGTGGCTTCATGGGGGGACTACAGAAGAACAAAAGCACTGGACTGACCACTCCATATTTTGCTACCTCTACAGTGGAAGTAATATTTCATGTATCAACAAGAATGCCTTCTGATTCTGATGATTCTCTGACCAAAAAAGTAAGTGCTGAGGGGGAAAAAAGTATTTTCAGTTAAATCTTATTAGTTAAGAAAATTAATACATAAAATACTAACATCCAATTGATCAAGCCCTATTGAGGGAGTTGAAGGGCTTGTTTCTTTGACCAATGCCATCTTCAAAACCAGGATTGCTGTATATTAAGTTGTCTTTCCTTTAATAAGGAAAACAATGATGTGATTATAGGTTACAGTCTTTTCTGTTATTTTTGGTTACGCTTTATTTTTAAATGTGTGTTTGTGTGAGTATGTGCCCATGTGTGCGTGTACTGAAGAGCCCAGAAGAGGGTATCAGACCTCTCTGGAACTGGAGTTAGAGCCCCTTGTGAACTGCCCATTGTTGGTGCTGAGAACCGAACTCAGGCCCTCTGGAACACCAGTGAGTGCTCTTAAACACAAAGCTATCTCTTTAGCTTATTTTGATGTTTAATGAATTTTATTTTGTATGTTTGAGGTTTACAGCATTATGTTTAGAAAAGACATATAGTGATAAATTATTTCTGAGATGAGACAAATTAATATATTCCTCATCCATTACATAGTTATGTAATATGGCAGTGATAATGGCAGCTAAAATGTCTTTAAACACAAAAATCTCGCTATTGAACCAATCCTCTTGTTCACTAGAGTCCTAGGTTTGCTAACCTATCTACCTACTACTTTACATCCTTAGGCCTTTTTCTTCCTGTTTTCCTCCCTGACTTCAGCAACTTAATTACTATATGTGTCTCTTTTTTTTTCTGTTTGTTTTTTTTTTTTGTTTGTTTGCTTGCTTGCCTGCTTGCTTGTAGATCGTTTTGCTGTGCAGTCCAAACAGTCCCTGAAATCATGATCCTCTTGTCCAGTCTTTTGAGTGGTAGGTTACAGGTATATACCAAAACAAACCTGGCTTTTATTATATTTTTCTGTATTTGATTTTTTTTAATTCTGCATATAAATGAACCCATATGTTTTCTCTGTTTGGCATACTTCACTTAGCATAATCTCCTTCAGGTTCTTTCATGTTATAGCAAATGTCAGAATCTTCTTTTTTTTAAGCTAATCAATATTTCATCACACACAGTGCATTTTCTTTATCCATTAATCATGAATGGATGCTGTCCTGGTTTCATTTCTGTTGTGATGAAAATCAGGGGGGAAAGGGCCTGTTTTAGTTCACAATTCCAAGTTACAGTCCGTCATTGTGGGGAAGTCAAGGCAGGAACTTCAAATAGCTAATCACAGGAGCTAATCACAGAGAGCAATGAATGTGTACATGCTCACCCATTTGCTTGTTTCTGCTTGGCTTAATATCTCCAGAGTTACATATTTCAGGAACCCCTGTCTAGGGAGTGATGACACATACCAAATCAACAAAAAAATCAAAACCAAACCAAAAACAGTCACAGTGGGCTGAACATTCCATCACTTTATTTAATTAAGACAATTCCCCACAGACATGCCCACAGGTTGTTCATTGAGACTTTCCTGGTAATTCTTGGTTGTGTCAAGTTGATGGTTAAAGCTAGCCATCACAGATCTACAAATGTTTCATTTTCCTACTTATGACTACAAATGTTTTCATTTTCCTAGTTATGACTATTCTTCAAGAAATCTGGAAATGCAGATAGCTTCATAAGGTCATAGCCTAGTTCACTTTGTCGACTTGACACAGCCTGTAGTCACCTGAGAAGAAAGGCTCCATTGAGGAATTGTCTAGATGAGATTAGCCTATAACATGTCTTTAGAAGAGATAGCCTCTCATTATTGACTGATATAGGAGGGCTCCGCCCACTCTGGGAGGCACTGTCCCTAGGCAGGTGGGTGTGGCTGAATATGAAAACTCACTTAAAGTGAGCTCTCAAGTGAGCCAGCAGGGTTCCTGCTGTATATTCTCTTTGCTGTTAGTAGTTCATACTTGATTATGCCCTTTTTTCCTTCAGTGATAGATTGTAAGCTGTAGACTAAAATAAATCCTTTTCTTCTCTAAGTTGCTTTAGGTCAGAGTGTTTTATCACAGCAACAGAAAAGAAAATAGAACAAGTGGTGATTTAATCTCTTTACAGTATATACTGTGAATAGAGATGAATGGTAGTTCGTATGCAGTTCTTTTTTTCTTTTATCAATCTCTACACTGTTTTTCATACTAGCTCTATCCACACATTGTACCAATGATGGACGAGCATTCCCATTTCTCTGCACTCTCAGCAACACTTACCTCTTTTTTATACTAGCCATCCAGCACATCTTGTAGTGGTTTCAATCTCACACTCTCCGAATAACTTCCCTGATTCCGACTACTTAGCTTTCCGCACACCTCTTTGGTATAACTTCTCTTAAGAGAAATATATGTTCTGGTCCTTTGCCCATTTTTTACTGTGTGTTGGTTTTTCTGCTTATTGAGTTGAAAGTGTTCTTTATAATTCTGTTATTAACCCTTTATCAGATGTATGGTTTGCAAACTGTTTGGCTTTTTACTTCCAGGTTGGTAGGTTGGGTTTTTTACCTTTTTGCTTTGTTAATTTTGGTTTTGTAGTATAGGTATTTGTTTGATATGACAGACAAACAAAAACTATTGCTAAAGCCAGTGTCAAGTAGATATCCCTGTATGTCTTTTTAGAACTTATGTTTAGGTCTTCTATTCATTTTTGAATTGGTTTTTGTGAATAGTGTAAAATACAAGTTTCATTTGATTAGTTTGCATGTGGAAAGCTAGGTTTCTCATTTTGCTTATTGAAGAGATTATCTTTTCTCACATATATTATCGGGATCCATACTGAGCCATTTATACTTATTTACACATTTTCTATTCTATTACCTTGGTGTTCATATCTATTTTTATGACACTACTATCCTGTAACTATATGGTGGGGTGTATGTGTATCTGTGTATATGCCTTAATTTTTATCCATGAATTCTGACTCAGAACTCTCTTGTTACTTCCTGAATTATTATATTGTCAGTAAGACAAGAAGCATCAGAAACAGACTTCAGAAGGGAAAAAATTTTTTTCTCTGACTTTTACCTTGTTTTTACCCAAGGCAGGCCATAGATACTAATCAGCCATAAGTCAATTCTCTTGACTACAGGTAAATCATAGAACCCCCATTTCAGAAAAGCTCTCGACCCATACCCATGGGAAAGGACCTTTTCACACAAAAACCAAGAGAAGTCAGTAGACTGGCTCTGCTGAGTTTCCCCCATTCCACCCTTAACATTAGTCATATTCTTAGTCCAGTGACATTCTGTGCTTTAGTCATGGCTGTGCCAGGAAGTGTCCATATGAACCCAGAAGACAATGTTCAGAGTTTCAGGAATGCCAAACACACAAGGGTTCCTGGAGAATGACATTGCCAGAACCAGCATGGAAGGGATGTGGGGCACATCCCTTCGTTTCTTACCCTGCACATTTGTCAGCTTGACTGGATTTAACTAAGGTTGAGAACCACTGTAGTACAGTATCTCTTTTTTTCTATGGTTTTTATATCCTGTAATAAACCGCTGAATATATCTCTCTGTATTTTGTGGTCAGGTAAGCACATTTGTTGACTGCAAAGAATAAGACTTTAAGACCCCAAATTTATAGTTAGTGTCAGAAACATAACTAACACAACAGGCTTGTGATTGGCTTAGAGTAAATAGCAGTGTTGAAATGTGTTACTTCACACTAGCTCCAGATAGAATTGACTGGAGGACACCCAGCTGATATCTGTTGCTTGAGCATTGTTTGTGCGGCTACCACTCACTCCTGCTGTCAGAAGGATGTTTTGACTGAGAGTATAGGAAAACCTGAAATTCAAGATCAGGGTTTCAGAAGTACTTGTAGTTCTGCAATATAGTTTCAAGTCAAAGAGTGTGAAACCTCAACAGTTTTTCATTCTCAGCAGTGCTTTGGCTATTAAGATTATTGATAGTTCTGTATGAATTACAGGATTAACTTTTCTATTTCTAAATAAAGGACTGGAATATTGGTAAGGATTAGTAAAATCGATACTGTTTTTGAATAATACTGACATTTTGACAGTACCGGTTCTTTGGCTCCATAAACACAAGATGTCTTTCCATTTGTATATCCCTTGGTTTCTTCTTAGGGCTGGTGGCCCTTGACATACACTTTCTCCACTCTGCAGATAACCTTACTCCTCAGTTTGTTTTCCCTCACTCATATCTTCCCCCCTCTCTCCTTGTCCCCGCTCCGCCAACTTCCTTTCTGCTTCTGTAATTTGCCGCCTCTAGAAGTATACTAAGTAGAGTCAGACACTATTTGTCTTTGGTGCTGTCCTGTTAGCCAGATTTTAATGGCTTCACGCATGTTGTAGCACATATTAGAATTTCACTCTCTCATGTGGCCAGATATCTAATTGTATGTTTGTACTACATTTGTTTATGTATGAATCTGTTACTAGACATTTGAGTTGCTTCCACCTCTTGCTATTTGAATACTGCAGTGAACATTGGCATATTGTTTATATGCTGTTTTTTAATTCTTTTGATTGTATACCTTGGAATAACATTCGTGGGTTCTGTGCATACTATAATATGAACTATCTGAAGATGTTCAATATCAGCTGCACTAATATACATCCATGTCAGATATGCACATTGGTCCCAACCTTTCCACACCATCAACACTTGTTAGAAAAAACTGTAGACATCCTAATAGGTGCACAGTAGTTATTTTGTTTGTTTCCTTTGAGTCAGAATTTATCTATCTATCTCAGGCTTTTCTTGAATTCCCTGTGCATCAACACACTCATAGTCTTTTTGTCTCTCCTCACCACCTCCTCCCAAAGTGGCTACTCCCTTCAGTTTTAATTCACATATCTGTAACAGCTGGTGATAGTGAGCATCTTCTCATGTGTATACTGACTACTTGTTTATCTACTTTGGAGAAATGTCTTCCCAAGTCCTTTACATATTTTTTTATATTTTTCTTATGTCACTATAGGAGTTCTTTATACATTGTAGATATTAGTCCCTTATCCAGTATACAATTGATCAATATTTATGGACTCAAATTTTAATTTTTCTTTTTTGCCTCTGCTCTTAATATCAATCCAAGAACCCATTGCCAAATCCACTATATAGAGATGTTTATTTTTTTTTCTGAGAGCTTTAGAGCTTTAGCTCTTAGCATTTACGTTTTCTATTCACACTGAGCTACTTGTAGCGTATGGAGTAAGATTCAGAGTTGCATGTAAATGCCCAGTCTTTTCATCGACCTTTGTAGAGAAGCTGCTCTATTCTAGTTCACTCGTATAAATGTCTGTCCTTACACCAGTTCCACACTGTTTTAATGGCTATTGCATTCTAAGTTTGGACTTAGGAACTATGACTCCTCCAGCCTTTTTTTTTTTTCAAGATTGTTTTGGCTTTAAACATTAATTTTTTTATTTTTTTTTATTAATTGCAGTTTATTCACTTTGTATCCCAGCTAAAGCCCCCTCTCTTGTCCCTTCCCAATCCCCCCATCTCCTCCCATGTCCCTCCTCAAGTCCACTGATAGGGGAGGTCTTCTTTTCCTTCCTTCTGATCCTAGCCTATCAGGTCTCATCAGGACTGGCTGCATTGTCTTCCTCTGTGGCCTGACAAGGCTGCTTCCACTCAGGGGGAGGTGATCAAAGAGCCAGCCACTGAGTTCATGTCAGAGACAGCCCCTGTTCCCCTTACTAGGTAACATACTTGAACACTGAGCTGCCATGGGCTACATCTGTGCAGGGGTTCTAGGTTATCTCCATGCATGGGCCTTGGTTGTAGTATCAGTCACAGAAAAGACCCCTGGGCCCAGATTTCTTGGTTCTTTGGCTCTCCTTGTGGAGCTCCAGTCCCCTCCAGGTCTTTCTATCTCCCCTTTCTTTCATAAGATTCCCTGCACTCTGCCCAAAGTTTGGCTATGAGTCTCAGCATCTGCCTTGATACCCTGCTGGGTAGAGTCTTTCAGAGGCCCTCTGTGATAGACTCCTGTCCTCTTCCCTGTTTTCTCCCTCTTCTGATGTCCATCCTGTTTGCCTTTCTGAGTGAGGATTGATCATCTTACCCAGGGTCATCCTCCTTGCTTAGCTTCTTTAGGTGTACAGATTTTGGTATGTTTATTCTATATTATAGGTCTAATACCCACTTATAAGTGGTAAGTATGCCTTTCTGCTTCTGAGATACCTCACTCAAGATGATCTTTTCTAGTTCCCACCATTTGCCTGCAAATTCCATTACTTCCTTGTTTTTAATTGCTGAGTAGCATTCCATTGTGTAAATGTACCACAATTTCTGTATCCATCCCTCCGTTGAGGGACATCTGGGTTGTTTCCAAATTCTGGCTATTGTAAATAAAGCTGCTATGAACATGGTTGAACAAATGTCCTTGTTGAATATTTTGAATATATGCCTAGCAGTGGTATAGCTGGATCTTGAGGTAGCCCTATTCCTAATTGTCTGAGAAAGCGCCAGATTGATTTCCAAAGTGATTGTACAAGTTTACATTCCCACTAGCAATGCAGGAAGGTTCCCTTTTCTCCACATCCTCTCCAGCATGTGTGGTCACTTGAGTTTTTGATCTTAGCCATTTTGACGAGTGTAAGGTGAAATCGCAGAGCCGTTTTGATTTGTATTTCTCTGATGACTAAGGACGTTGAACATTTCTTTTTTTTTTTTTTTTTTAAATCTTTTATTTATTTTTTATTAATTACACTTTATTCATTTTGTATCCCCCCATAAGCCCCTCCCTCCTCCCCTGCCAATCCCACCCTCCCTCCCCTTTCTGCATGCATGCCACTCCCCAAGTCCACTGATAGGGGAGGTCCTCCTCTCCTTCTTTCTGATCTTAGTCTATCAGTTCTCATCAAAAGTGGCTGCATTGTCCTCTACTGTGGCCTGGTAAGGCTGCTCCCCCCCAGGGGGAAGTGATCAAAGAGCAGGCCAATCAGATTATGTCAGAGGCAGTCCCTCTTCCCATTACTATGTAACCCACTTGTGTTTCTCTGCCATTCGATATTCTTCTATTGAGAATTCTCTGTTTAGCTCTGTACCCCATTTTTTTAATTGGATTACTTGGTTTGTTGCTGTTTAACTTCTTGAGTTCTTTATATATTCTGGATATTAACCCTCTGTCAGATATAGGGTTGGTGAAGATCCTTTCCCAGTCTGTAGGCTGTTGTTTTGTTCTGATGACAGTGTCCTTTGCTTTACAGAAGCTTTTCAGTTTCATGAGGTCTCATTTATTGATTGTTAATCTTAGAGCCTGTGCAATTGGTGGGTTTTGAACATTTCTTAAAGACTCCATATAAAAGTTTTAGAATGGGTTTTCCATTCATCCCAAATATATTGGAATTTTTCTTTTTTAATTAGCAAGTACAAAGTAAGTAGTTTAATCTTCACATTTTCATGCATTCCTGTGGCATGCTTTGGTCATCTTTACTCCCTCTGTCATATTGCTGAGATTTTGGTAGGATCTATTTAATTTGTAGATATTGTCAGGTAGAATTAATATTGTGCCTTTGGGGATTTTTATTGCATTTTAGAATTGATTTTGTGCAGGGTGTGTGGGTGTAGGCGTCATGGCACACATTCAGAGGTCATTGAGAGGAAGCCCTCACCCTGCAGCCTGTTGGTTCCAGTGGTGCAGCTCAGGCTGTCAGGCTCCGCAACAGGAGCCTCCTGAGCTATCTTTCTGGCCTATTCTGGGTTTTAGTAAAGTGATGTTTTATATTTGTCAGTTTGGTGTGTGTGTGTTTGAGCACTTGATTGCATGTATGCCACAGTGCATGTATGTGGAAGTCGGTGGACAATGTGTGGGTGTTAGTTCTTTTCCTCGTCCATATGGATCCTCGAGGTTAAACTCAGAGTGTCAAGTTGTCAGCCTTGGCAGCAGGTCCCTTTACCTCCTGAACCATCTTCCCAGTTCCTTTTAATTTTTTTTTTTAAATGCAAGTATGTGGGTGTAGTTTTACTGTTAAAATAAGTATTGGTGAGGAAACACCCAGCCTAACTTAGCTTTTCTACTTAAGGCAATTTTAATTTGTCTGTCTTAAAATCCAACAGAAAGAAGATATAGATATGATCTCATAATTCAGTATTGCTACTCTAATCCTTCTTTTCATAGAAATCAAAAACAAAACCACTTTTTTTCCTTATACTGATTTCCCCTTTTCCTTATTTTCTTTGACACTTCCTGTTAATGTGCTCCTCAAGCATTCTAGTAATAGTTTTCTCAATAGCAACCTTATATTTTAGTTTAATTAAAATTATTTTCTTTTTAATGGTTTAAATGTTTAAACTTAATCATAGAAAACAGTTGTCTTACACCAGTTCTTAATAAAAAAAATCACTTTCTGTATTGGTATTTTTTCTCCTGAATTTAATAAATTCCACATTAGTGGTAATAAGTTGAGGCCTAGAACATGTCCTGTTACAAATGAACAATTGGATTTCATTAGGTTGTCCCCCCTGTCCTTTGTACATATATCTTCAGGTGTGTTAATCTATTCAGTAGACACATTAATGAGCACTGGTTGCAATGTAATATTGGAGGAAGTAAAGCTTGTTGACCTCAACATGAGTTTAATACCTTTAACTAAATTAGATAGTCGACAGTCAGTATAAAGAAATAGCCATGCCTCCGGCAAGCTAGAATTATTTATGACTCTGGCTCTATGTTTTAAACTTGGTGGGGGGAAAAGGCATTTATATCAGTTTTTATAAAAACTAATTTTAGTTCTGACTTTGTATTTTAAATAGTAGTGGCTTTGTAAATTATTTTTAAACATTTTATTTTCTCAGAATGTGAAGTTAATGTCCCTGGATCTACGTTAAGTATAGCATTGTTTTGTGAAGTGAAGGTTTTTCAAAGCTCAAGATGATAGCAGTAGAATTTTTGTATAGACTATACTTTTTGAACAAATTAGCCATTCAATCTAGTAAAGTCTCTCTTAAAAATATTATGCCACTGTATCAAAAGTTCTGATATAACCCAGTCCAAGCCATCTGTTCTATAAATTATTTCTACCTAAGAAAGATTGATGGAAAATGGTTAAAAATAATTTCCACTTAGCTGCCTGTATTCACCCCTAAAAATCAAAAGTGCTGCAAGCATTGGTCTAAAGTGTTGAGAGGAGCCTCTCTCATTTCCTCTGTCTCCTTGTTGCGGCCACTTGCTGATACTCTGCTTCCAAGGTAGCTGAATCATCTTTTTAGAAGTTTGATGAAGATCAAGTTGAGATAATTGTAAAATACTTAGTCGGACTCTCTAGGCTATCTTTCATTTCCTGAACCCCAAAAAGAGGAAGAAGAAGTACTGTTTAAGTCAGTTTCCTTTGAAATACTATTAGTGTAATGGACAGCAGGTCATGTCTTGAAACTTGAGTACAATAGTTTCTCAAATAAATGGGTCTTAAAGCCTGTACTTGATCTAGTTTTTATTTCAAATCTATTTTTATTTTAATTTTAAAATAAAATTAGTATGTGAGAGACTTTCAAAAGAACTATAAACTAAATATTATATAAAAATTAATTTTTAAAATAACTATGGAACAATAACAAAAAGGTTTTATTATTTTAATAAAAGTGGGGTTTATAATATAACTCATGGGTCCTATGGAATTGCCATAGTTTGCCTTTTGTCACTGATTAAAAGCAATGTGAAGGAAAAAAAGGGTTTATTTGGCTTACATTAACCTATTATAGTCCATCATTTACGGAAACCAGGCCAGGAACTCAAGCAGACGCAGAGGCAAGAACCATGTAGGAATTCTACTTAGTGGCCTGTCCTCATGGCTTTCTCAGCTCTCTCTCTCTCTCTCTCTCTCTCTCTCTCTCTCTCTCTCTTTTGTTTGATACAACCCAAGACCAACCTACCCAGGTTTGACAGTATCCATAGTAAGCTGGGCCCTGCCACATCAATTACTCAAGAAAATTGCCCACAGACATGTCTCCAGGCCAGTCTGATGGAGGCATTTTCCTAGTTGATGATCCTTCTTCCCAGATGACCCAAGCTTATATCAAGTTGACAAAAACTAAACAACACAGAAATTATATTCATTGTTTCAGATCAAAATATAATAGTGTTACAAATTCTGCTGAGTGTCATATTCCACCACAACTCTGTTTCAGGTGTGCTCCTCATGACAGAGAGAGAGAATAGAGTAGTATCAATGGTTCCGCGCCAGCTCGTTTCACCACCGTAAGCAGCATGATCCAGATAGGATAGCAGGAGCTTCTCTGCGAACAGAGTAAGCCTCCACCCCAGTGCCCTCATGGCCTTGATCACCTTTCTGCTTACCTCTTTGATCACTTCTCCCATCATCTTCCTCATTACCAACCTGCTTTCACTACCAAAACCTTCCACCAAATCAAAATTAGCCCCGTATCTGAGGCGCTGCATACTGAGGTGTTTTTGTCTGCATTTTTTTCTTCAAGCTTCTTCATTCTCACTAATCTGTTCTCACACTTATGTGACAGTTTCACAGTGAGATCTTTCCCGATCATTCTAGCTAAAGAACCCAGGAACACTCTCACTTTGCCCTGTGTTGCCTTTTTAAATGTGTGTGGTGTGTGCACGTTGCCAGTACCTACCACATGCACATAGAAGTCAAAAACAACCTCAGATTGTCAGTCCTCATCTTCCACCTTGGTTGAGACAGGGTCTCTTGGTTCGCTGCTGTGTATACCTAGCTAGCTCACTGGCAAGCTTCTGGCTTTCCAGGGTTCTGGGGATCTAGACATGTGTCGTCATGTTTACATGTCAGACACTGCCTACTAAGTCATCTCCTTACCCCAGTATTATTTTCTTTATAGCACTTATCAGTGTACAGAGTTATAATTTATAACTTTTTGTTTAATTTTTATTTTGTGTAATTTTTAATTGTTATAATTTTTGTTTAATTTTTTAATCCTGTTTTTTCTTCCTTAACTCCTCACAGATCCTCTCCACCTTCTTATCCAACCAGCTTCATGTTCTTTCACTCAAAAAAAAAGGCTAAATGGGGCATGGTGACCCCGCCTTTAATCTCAGTGCTTGGGAGGCAGAGGCAAGCCTGGTCTATAAAGAAAATTCTAGGACAGCCAGGGCAACACAAGAGAAACCCTGTTACAATAAAACAAAACCAAAAAAAAATAAAACACACACACAAAGAAAAGTGTGGAGTCCAGTCGTTAGCCAGCTGCTGCTGAGCATGGAGGCTGTCTTGATCCTGGAGTGTGTTTGGTGTACCCTGGAGTCACTCCCTTGGGAAAAAACTGGTTTTTCCTTTCCCAGAATGATCAGTTCCACTATTTGCTTATTTGACTCCCTCCTGGTGGATACGGCTATACCAACTCTCCACATACACACAGTAGAATATCATGGTCATGAGGACAATGACTTTAATATTATATTTCTATAACCTAGAACTAAGATTATTGGTGTTTTGTTTTGTTATTTGTTGGTTTGGTTTTATTGGTTTTCCAAGACAAAGTTTCTCTGTGAAATAGCCCTGGCTTTCTGGCTATCTGTCTGTCCTGGAGTTTCTTTGTAGACCAGGCTGGCCTCGAACTCACAGAGATCCATCTGCCTCTGCCTCCCAAGTGCTAGGATTAAAGACGTGTGACACCACACCCTGAATTTATTGACATAATGAGTGAAAAAGTTACTGAAGCTATCATAACCCCAAATCAAAAGAACTACCTATATACATATTATTATAATGATTAGTATAGCATATTTAGATAAATACCATAATTTTATACTTATGCTTTCATATTATGGGTCTGTGTAATGTTAGAATATAATTTCCATTATTATCATTTTGTCAGCTTTATAATATCCATCAGTATTACTGGATACCACCTTATACTAAAGTATAGCACCAGGTGTACTATGATTGTTACTTTTAAGAAATAAAGTGTAATTAAAAATAAAATTAAATTAAAATTAAAAAAAGAAGCATTTGGGAAGCCAATGTACAACTATGAGCCTGAGTTTTATCTTAAAATTAAGGCAATATTATAATAAAATGTATTATAATCTCTGGAGAGGTGGCTCAGTGGGTAAGAGCACTTGTTCTCCCAAAGGACCAGAGTTTGATTCCAAGCACCCATGTCAGATGGCTTAACACTGTTCCAGCTCTAATGCCTCTGGCTGGCTTTTGCAGACACTGGCACTTGTACACATACCCACACATGAACTCACACACATACACATAATTTAAAATAATAAAAAATTAATCTTTAGAAAATTAACTTTTATTTGTTAGGGTTTTTTGGAGACAGGATTTCTCTTTGTAGCCCAGGCTGTCCTAGAACTAGCTGTGTAAACCAGAATGGCCTTGAACTCAGAGATCCACCTGCCTCTGCCTCCCAAGCACTGGGATTCGAGGCATACAATACCACTCCCAACTAAAAGAGACTTTTCTTAATTGACAGTAATTAATGACCCAGATAGCAAATTAGTATATGAAAATATCCGGACTATAAAAATATATATGCTACTCAGGATGCCGAGGCAGGAAAATTACTGTAAGTTCACTTGGAGGCCTGGACTACATAGTAAAACCTTTTCTCTCTGGGTGAGTGAAATAATGGGACTTGAAACAAGTAAGAATCCTGTTTGAATTTCTTCTATTTCTGCTTCCACAGATACTTTAACTTTTACTTTAAATATTAACTTATATGTATGCTTCAGCTTTTAGTGCAAGTGCCAGTATAGATTGGTGTCCTTTGCTATTTGTACCCAGAGAAGTGTTTGGAACATTATAACTTATTTATTGTTTGGTTGATTATTTGACTGTGTCTTTTTCACAGAACTTTGAGTTCAGAGATTATACCTATCAGTCCTGCTCAGAGCATTTGCAAAAGCTAGCACAGTGCACCTGACAGCTTTCAGTTCACGGGTAGTAATGAAAGAAGGTAGGTTGAAAGGGTGGAGGGATAAAAGGGAGATCTTTGAGGCATTCCTGAACTAGTTCAGGTATGTGGATGTAATATCTAACCTAGAGCAACTGTGGAGGAAAGAGAAAGGAAAGTATAAAAAAAAAAAGAACACTTTTTTAAAATGAAGAGCTTGTTAGAGGTATAATGAGGAAACCAGTAGAATCAGAGGAGGCTTGGGCTTTGACTGAGTATAATTGACACCTGTTTTTAACAGAAATGGTGAAGTGAGAGGCATGCTAACTTATGAGACAGAAATAGTTACTTTGCATGATTTCTAATCCCCACCACCATTTTATGGCACTAATGATGTAAAGTATTAACTCCAGATTGCTTGTTGATGAGGTCAATGTGTTGTACTGCCATAAAGTGGGTGTCTTCATTCTTTTAGGCTACTGTGAAAACTGCCAGAGACTGGAGATGTATAAGCAGCAGTTACTTCTCAGTTATAGCTGCTGGTGAGATCAAGAGACAGGGCAAATTCAGTGTCTCTTGAGGAACCACTAACCTCTTCACAGATAACTGGGCTTCTCACAATAACCCCATGTGATGAAAATGGCAAGCAAGGTCTCTGGAGCATTTTTCTTTTGTAGATGCTAGCCACTTAAAAATAAATAAATAAATAAATAAATAATAAAATATATTAAAATGAAAAGATCTAATCACCTCTCAAAGTCCCCACCAGTAAAACCTAAATTCCTGATACCATCACAGTTGGGGCTAGGATTCCAGCATATAAGCTTTAAGAGAGTGCATTCAGACTTTAACAACTGCAAATATCTGATATTACAAAGGGGTACAGAACAGGCTATCCCTCTGCAAATACCAGCATTGATGAACTCCAGCAAAATAGGCTTATTAAGCAGACGGCTTTTGAGCACGGAGATGATGAGGTGGTGACCACTGAGAGTCGCTATGAGCTCAGCACAGCTAATCACACCTTGCTACATTGGTTTTAATAGGTCACTAAACCAGGGCCAACCAGACTGTGTCAACCATAGACTGTGTCAGCCACAGACTGTGTCAAGTTTGTGTTTTAATAGGTCACTAAACTGGGGCCAGCCAGACTGTGTCAAGTGTTGTTGTCTGTGAGTTGAAGCAATGTGGTCTTAATAGTTTGCTATGTAGGATGATGACTGGTTCCATAATCATATTAAGAATACAAATGCTTTAACAAGAGGCAGTATTGCAAAGAGGTTCAAATTTGGGTTCTGGAACCTGATTGCCTGCATTTGTTTCTGTCACTTATTGTTTCTGTCATTTAAAGGTTTGTTTTGTTTTATCTTAGCTGAACTATTTCATCCTTTCAATTATTTATCTGAAAAAAATAGTGATGATAATGATTTACTTGCCTGGTAAGTAGATTGTCACAGAGCACATAGGTTAGTGCACCTTTAATAAGTAATAAGTATGTGAGAAATACCCTCAGGAGTAAAAGATATCTTTTTTTTTTCTTTTGAGACAGGGTTTCTCTGTGTAGCCCTGGCTGTTCTGGACTAGCTCTGTGCACCAGGCTGGCTTCAAACTCACACAGATCCTCCTGACTCTGCCTTCCTGAGTGCTGGGAGTACAGGCATGTGCCACTGTGCCTGACAAAAGCTATCTTTTTAAGCAGAATGAAAATTTGCAGTGACCCTGATATGCAAATCATTTGACATTTTTGTTCAGAACTTAAATGAAGATATAAGAATTTGAACTTAATAACTCTAATCTGGAAAAGAGTGAGCCAGCACACTGAATAGCAGAATCAGGCTAACAGTAGACTTTAACAAGCTTAAAGATAACCTAGACTTAGCAAAATAAAACTTACAAGAACAAAATGAAATCCCTTTTTTTTTTTTTAATGGAGCAATTGATTTTCCCTGATTAAAAGAACTTGCAGGTGGTTTAGTGGGTGGTGGAGCTTGCTGCCAAGCCGAGCGTCCTATGTTCACTAAATAAATGGTTTTTAATCTGGAAATTTTAAAGATTGTTAAAAAGAACTTTGCAAGGAAAAAAAATTTGACTAGCTGTTCAGTGATACCATAAAGTTTCAGAAAGTAATTTAGTAACAGAGGAAGAAATAGTCCTATAAATGAGTGTGCTGAATTAGAGCATATATTGATGTTCTATTCCAGACATTGCAGTTTAATAGAAACATCAGTAAACTGAGAAAATAATCCAAGAAAATGACACTTTTAATCTGAAAGAGAAAAATGAAGATATTAAACTGATGTTCAAAAGCCTGAAAAGATAACTTATAGAATATACGTTGGATTCATTTGGTAAGGCTGATTTGGAAGTAGTGTCAGGAAGGCAAGGTTTGTTTCTTGTAAAGAATGTTATGATTTGGGCTCATTAAAGGTAAAATGATTTAATTGTAAACAATTACACTTCATAACTTGAAAAGTGTTTGCCCAGAGGCCAGCCATCTACTCCTCAAATATCACAGTGGAACTACTGTACCAGGTGTGAAAGTATTTCTTTAGGATAGCTTCCATTATTAACATTCTATAATGGGTGAAGAACTAGAGCTTCCACATGCTGAATTTCACTTTACTTTTATTTTCTTCATGAATTCATGCTGGTCTGTAGTCTACATTATACAGTTTAGATTCCAGAGTGACGTCAATAGCAGTTGAAATGAAGTTAGAAGAGCACTTTAGTTACCAGTCATCACACAGATCTGATCTGTATACACAGCAGTCTGGATGCTCTGTCAAAACTTGGTTTGCATACGGGTTCAGAAATATATAGGCTGAATGTGGTGACACATGCCTTGTGTGCAAGCAGTTGGGGGCCAGAGGCAGGATCTCTGTGTTTGAGGCCTGCCTGGTCTACAGGACAGTTAGGGCTACACAGAGAAATCCTGTCTCAAAAAAGCAGGGGGGTGAGAGGCAGAAAGAAAGAAAAGGAAAGAAAGAAGGAAGAAAGGCACCCCTGAGAAATGTAGGGTACAGGAAAGCTTACTGAGTGTACACAGGGTATACAACTTCATGAGTCCTTAAGTAAAAAATAAATATAAAATAGCGTATGAAGGATCTGTATCAAATATAGATACACCAAACTTGTTTGCCATCTTGTTTTTATTACTGGCATTATGACTTCTGTTTCCTTTTGATCACTAGAAAGTCATCTTTTAGTGGCCTTTCAAAAATTACCCAAATACACATCAGTGATTAACAACATCTCAATCTGTTTAATTTTTATACTTCAGGTTTTAGAGTTATAAAAAATGTTATTATGACAGCCTCAAACAAGTATATTTTTAGGTTTGGGATCCAAACAATAAAAGATTTTCATGGAAGTTCTTTCCTTAAACATCAAACACAAGTAGAGTGACATGTTGATGCACAGGGTTCTGTGAAGAAAATACTGTAACATCTTGACAAAAAAAAAATGTGTTTTTTAACTTCTAACAAACTTTTAATACTGTGTTGAAGATACTTGAAGACAACTTTGGATAAAAGATAATAATACGGTAGCCTTATTCTCTTGTTTCTTTAGATAAGTGGCACTAGAAATTATAGATAATTTTGGCAAGAATTCAAGGGTTAATGTAGCAGATAAATAAAAGGAATTTTCTGTAAATTGAGACCTGCATTATTTCAGTTGTCTTGTCTTTCCTAACCTAACTCATTTAATTTTAAAAAGTAAATACTTAAATTCTTCCTGACAGTGTGCTCAGCTTTTACTATCATTTATTACTTCAATTATACTTGATATCACTTAGAACAATCTGCCATTTGGAAATCTCAGTATAGCCTGGAGCTTAGTATTAGATCTGGCTGCTATTGTAACATGTACAGCATATGACATTAATGTATCAAAATTAGATTGGATCATCCCTCCTGGTTAAATTTATTTCACATTTCTTTTGTATTCAGTTAAGCCTATTAGGGAAGCTGACACATGGGGACGGCTGTATAGGAAGGATATTTTTAAAGTATTTTGATTAAAAAATGAAATTATAGGGCCATGGCTTCTCTAGGTTGTGTAATCTCTCTTTTGCTTTAAAAAAAATGGCACAAAGTCCAAGTCTGCATTTATGCCATTCCTGTATGTTATACACAGATATAAGGAGTCAATTCCAGGGTTAAAGAGCGACTGAAAGATCTTTTCAAAAAATTGAACTTCTCTTCTTGTTTTAGTCAGACACTAAGTTATCTACCATATGGTTTTTAATCCAGAAATTACACATGTAAAATAGATATTGTACATTAGCTCAGACCAGCGTTATTCTTCTTTTGTCTTCTAAATGTTCCCAACCATAGTATGTCCAGTTCTCTGAAGTGATGGAAGAGCCAGTGTAACGTAGCCACCAAACATAGACTCACATGTTTCAAGTAGCAGAGACTATAGATATACTAGATGATTAAATTTTATAATAAAATTGAGGCTTATACCATAATCTCCATAAAGAAAACTCAATAATGTACAGTAATTCCTTTTTAAACAACTTATTAGAAGCATGGCTTTTAATGCTTTCCTTTCTTACAGTTTTAATTATCATAACAGAACTCTCTCAAGATTGCCAGAAGCACCTTTGTAAGCAGCACAAATATCTAAGAAACATATTTAGGGCCTAATAAATATATAGACATCTTATTTGGAGGATTTTTCTAAGTTCTGTTGTGGGTGAGGGTACCTAAAACAGTAACTTATTAGATCAAAATAACCAAGTCTCTTCTGCCCAATAAGTGATCATAAAATTTGTGACAGCCCTCCCCCTTTTTCTCTTCTGGCATCCTTCTTCAGGCCACCTTGCTGCTCATTAGCACCGCAGAAAGTGGATAGGATGAAGGAAAAGAACCGCAAATCAGTCCCTTTTATTTTTTAATTAATTAATTAATTTTCTTGTTACACTTCATTCACTTTGTATCCCAGCTGTAGCCTCCCCTCATCTCCTCCCAGTCCCACACACCCTCCCTCTTCTCCCTCTATGCCACTTCCATAGTCCACTGATAGGGGAGAACCTTCTCTCCTTCTATCTGACTCTAGCCTATCAGGTTTTATCAGGACTGTCTGCTTTGTCTTCCTCTGTGGCCTGGTAAGGCTGCTCCCCACTCAGGGGGAGGTGATCAAAGAGCCAGCCGCTGAGTTCATGTCAAGAGACAGTCCTTGATCCACTTACTAGAGAACCCACTTGGACTCTGAACAGCTTATGGGCTTTCTCTGAGCAGGGGATCTAGGTCCTATTTATGCATGGTCCTTGGTTGGATTATTGGTCTCTGCAATATCCCCTGGGCCCAGGTTTTTGGGCTCTGTTGCTCTCCTTGTGGAGCTCCTGTCCCCTCCAGGTCTTTCTATCTTCCCCTTCTTCCATGATTCCTCTGCACTCTTCCCAGTTTGACTATGAGTCTAAGCATCTCTTTCCATACCTTGCTGGGTAGAGTCTTTCAGAGGTCTTCTGTGGAAGACTTCGGTCCTGTTCCCTATCTTCTACTTCTGATATCTAAAACAATCCTGTACAATAAAAGATCTTCTGGAGGTATCTCCATCCCTAAACTCAAGCTGTACTATAGAGCAACAATAATAAAAACTGCATGGTACTGGCATAGAAACAGAATAGTGGATCAATGGAATCTAATCAAAGACCCAGAAATAAATCCACACACCTTCGGATACTTGAGTTTTTACAAAGAAGCCAAAACCATACAATGGAAAAAAGAGTGTCTTCAACAAATGGTGCTGGTCTCACTGGACGTCTAACACATAGAAAAATGCAAATAGACCCATATTTATCACCCTGCACTAAAGTAAAGTCCAAGTGGGTCAAAGACTTCAACATAAAACCAGACATACTAAACCTGTTGGTGCCTTTTTAAAACAACCTTTAAGAGTGGAATTGTAGCACATGGCAGCCTAGTTTCCAAGTGGGTGCCCTCGTAAGGGGAACAGGGATTGTCTCAGTGGCTGGTTCTTTGATCACCTCCCCCTGAGGTAGGAGTAGCCTTACCAGGCCACAGAGGAAGACAATGCAGACAATCCTGATGAGACCTGATAGGCTAGGGTCAGATGGAAGGAGAGAAGGACCTTCCCTATCGGTGGACTTGGAGAGGGCCATGGGAGGAGAAGAAGGAGGGAGGGTGGGATTGGGAGGGAATGAGGGAAGAGGCTACAGCTGGAATACAAAGTGAATAAAATGTAATTAATAAAAATAACTGAATTTTTCAAAAATCATGGAATTGTAAGAGTGTGCTGCAACTCTTCTGAGTTCTTTCTGTCTCTTTGACTGCAGGAGTTGAAAATGCCTGGTCTTCTCTGTTCCTTGATGACTTTGAGCATTTGTATTTTATGTGTCATGAAAATTATCAGCCATTTCCCTTCTGTATGGTCTGTTGTCACTAGTTGTATAGCTACGCTCACCTGACTTTTATAATGCACTATAAACTATTTCCTTGATTTTTCAGTTGAGACACCTAGGAAATGATGAAGTACACATTGTGTGGTCAGAACATACTAGAGACTACAGGAGAGGAATTATTCCTACAGAATTTGGTGATGTCCTCATTGTAATATATCCAATGAAAAACCACATGTACAGTATCCAGATCATGAAAAAACCAGAGGTGAGAACTTCTTAGCTTCTGTCTTAGTAATAGATTTTCAATTGTGAAAATAGGTGGAAATGGAACAGACTGTCACTGTGTAGACTGTCTTAAACAGTGTAGAACTAACCTCGCTAGGCGACAGCTAGATAGTGCCTGAGTAGAAGTTCCTTTGTACCTAGCTCACCTTTTATTAAAATAGAAAACGATTGCCGTTTCCTAAAAGAACACAGTAAGAAGTAGGTTGCTATTATTAAGGCACAGTTATAATCCCAGCAGGGCAGAGGCAAGGTGATTGCCACAAGTTCAAGGCCAACCTTATCTATTTAGCAAACCCCAGGCCAGCAAATGCTACTTAATGAGACCCTGTCTTAAAAAACCAAAAGTAGGAGGGAGGGAACCACCGAGGGGATACAAAGTGAATAAAGTATAATTAATAAAGAATTTTTTTAAAAAAAGTAATTTTGAAATAATAAATGAAATGCCTACAGATGGTTTTTTTAACTGTTAAAAAGATGTTACCTCCTCTACAGTTGGATACCTAGATGTACCACAGGATTTCAACAACTATTCCAGAAGTCTTTCTTTTTAAGATAATAAAAGTTTGACATTATTTTTATGTATCCCTTTTTTAAAGGTGAATTCTTTCAATAGAAATTTTGTTTTGATGGTTGATTCAGAATCCTCAAAATTCCTTGAATTCGGTTAAATTTTCATTTTTAAATTTTCTTGGGAGACAAGTTGTTTTTGTTTTCGTTTTGTTTTTTAGGTTCATCTAAACCAAAAGTCAACTTAAAACAGGGCATAGTATAGTTTTGTGCAGCCTACAGACTGAGTGATATATCATTTTTCTTTCATAAAATTGAGGTAATTTAGGGCCACAAAGCCTAAAACACTGTGTCATCCTTGGGTAATTGTCTTGCCTTGAACTACCATTTGTGTCAATCCTTTTAAATAGTTTTTTGTTTGTTTTTTCAGTATTGGTGCTTGTACACCGCTAGATTAACACTCTACCACTGACCTATATATTCACAGCTCTAAATTGTCAGTGGATAGAAGTGACAGTTAATTATCAAAGCATAAATTTTGTTTTATACTTAAAATACCAAATGCATTTTAGGTTCTGTATTTGTGTCAACTTAAAAGAAGAAAGATGTACTTTGGCTCATGGTTTTAGTCCATGGTCCTTTGACTCCATGTTTTCTGTGGGTCAAAGCTCTGTCACCCTTCCCCTAGCTGCCCCGTAACAATGGGAAGTAAGCACTCAACATGAGTTTGGGGCATTTCATGTCCAAACCATCAGACTAAAACTGGCATCTCACAGAAATGACCATCTGCCTGCCTATCTGTAAAATTGTGTGCCTTTTCCTGTTTGTCTAATAGAGGAATTGGGGTTTTGTGTGTATGCAGTTGAAACTACAAACCTTTGGAAATTGGCAGAGGATATAAATTTAATTAGCTACATAAATCACACAGTTCTTTTAAATGGACACCTTTGTGACCTTGGACATTTCGTTTGTTTACTCTTCTAATATAAGGGATTCATCATGTAAAACATTGACTCGGAATATTTTTTGCTAAAGAGACAGCTGAAGAGGAAGCAAGAACTTGTGTGTGCAGATGGTCTTGACTGTTTCGTTACATTCTTTCTGCATTTGACTTTAAATTATGTTCTGATCTCTTATCAGGTTCCTTTCTTTGGTCCACTTTTTGATGGTGCTATTGTGAATGGAAAAGTTTTGCCCATTATGGTTCGATCCACAGCAATAAATGCTAGCCGTGCTCTGAAATCACTGATTCCATTGTATCAAAACTTGTATCCTTTTTTAACTGAGTGGTTAGTACACTAGTATACATCTCCTTTACCAAAAGGTAAATATTTCTTACGAATGGAGACTGGGGATTCTGTTCATTGATAAGTAGATGGCAGAGTTCCTCTCTAGTAATTGAGTAATTACAATATTTGAATGGTATGTTTTCTTATATACTTTTAATATTAATCTTTAACTTAGTTAATGAGAATGCCATTATATGTGGTGCTCTGTGCTGCTCTGGAGGTGCAGAAATAATTAAAACAATCATTGAAGAGAATTCAGTCTACATGGAAAAAACATACTATTTTCAGTACATGTGTTGTAAAAACAGAGTGTGCAGTATGTACGCTAATAAGTGGCCTACCATCATCTGAAGTTGGTGTCCAGAAATACTCATGAGAAGTGAAAATTGAGCCAGTCTTCAGTGATAAATACTGAGATGGTGAGGTTTAAAACCTTGCAAGCAGGGGACAGCACAGTGAGAAACATGAAGGCGCGCCAATGTGTGGGGGCATAGAAGCATGGCTTCCGGAGCTAGCCTGCCATGTCAGCTGCTGCTCTTGGGAGCTGCATAGCCTTCCGGGTGTTCCTGAACCTCCGTGACCTCAGTGTACTTCCCTGTGAAATGAACTTAGTCATGATAGCTACCTCAGGGTCTTGGTCAGCCACAGAATCAGAGTTTTGTTTTGTTTTGTTTTTCTCCATTCTCTTCAGTTTCTAGAATAAAACCCAGGCCTTGATCATAGTGTGCAATCACTCGACCACGGAATCATAATCCCAGCCCAAGTTACAGAATCTTTGAATCTCACTTTCTTTATTTGTGAAAAGATTCTCATATTATCTCAGCATTACTATGAGTGCTAAATGAGATTTTGTGCAATTATTAATTATATTTCTTACAAATATTGCAATCAGTGTAAAACATCACCCAAAACTAAGGAATTGCTTAATTGAGTTTTTATATTGCACTGATTAGCTGCTTGAGGTGAATTCTCAGGCCTACTTTATGACATCTTTAATATTTAATCATACTGAGATAATGGTTACCACATTAGAGAATATTGTAGGATGAAAAGAAATAATTTCAATGGAAATAGTAGGCATGAACACTTTTGTTTAAAACAAAATCTGAGCCATTCCTACCAACAAAATTGCATGTAGAATACTTAGAATAAGGGACTGGAGGGATGGCTCAGCAGTTAAGATGATGTACTGCTTTTGCAGAGATCCTGAGCTTGATTCCACATCATTTGGCTCAAAAGCATCTAATTTGAGCCCCAAGGGGATCTGATGCTTCTGACCACTTCAGGAACCTGTACTCATGCAAGTTGACCAAGCACATGCATACACACACACACACACACACACACACACACACACACACAAACTTAAATTAAAAACAAAAGAATAGAGTGGAAATATTATATAGGTCAAGCAAACTTGGTATAAGAAATTGTTGTTTCATAATGTTTAATAGTATTCAGCCCTCTGTACGGAGGGTTCCACATTTGAAAAATTTCAACCAACTGTATGTGAAAAATACTTAGGAAACAAAATGAGACTTTTTTTTCTCTTAGTGTTTTCCCTTTAACAACATAGTATAACAACTACTACTATGGTACTTATATTTGTATGTTTATTACAAAGATTGTATGGATAATACAAAGATTTGGTTATATGTAAATACTTTACCATTATACAAAAGGGACTTGAGTGTCTGTCCACAGATTTTTTGCTATCCACGGGGATTCCTGAAAAATCGTAATAATTGATATTCTTATCCTTTGTTAATGTGAAGAATATAGTATTGTCTTTCATAAAATGCACACAGTCTGTATTCTCATTGTTGAGGAGGAGCCAGATGTAATGTAGATTAGAAGGATCAGTTTAGATCAACACAGACCACAGCATAGTGTGACCCTATCTCAAAAACATAAATGAATGAAGACAGGTAGGGCGGAGTGTCATGGAAAAAATGACTTCTTTACTTTATTTTAACATGAAGGTTTATACAACAAATTAAAACTGGATACTTGTATTGAGAGGTATTAAAGTAAAAAAATGTATGCTTTAATTTTAACTAACATACTGATTTCAGAAATGTGTCAAATTTTAAAATATGTTTTGACATCAGATTTTCAGTGAGGAGAAAATTGTATATTCTAAAATAACTCAATACGCTTAACATGAATTATCTTACGAATTGAAATAAAAGTTGGTTTTGAAAACCACCAGAGTTAATACTTTAATCCTCGTCAAAGAAATAAGGGGGTAAAAAAATGTAATAAACTCAATTGTATTTGTATAATTATACTGCTGGGTCAGTTATCTTATGCCCAGTAATACTGCCTTCTAAGATTCCACAGCATAAATTGTGCTATTTATGATCATTAAGTGAAGTTTAAATTTTATCCTAGGAAAATTTTCTGTAACTATGAATCTAATGTTGTTCAGAAAATGAGGACAGTATTGATTGTCATATGCTGCCCAAATCGATCATGCTAGCAACTAGAATTACAGTAATCTGTCAGTATTGATGACTGTCTTTCAAGCTTTGAAACCTCTCCCTCACTTCACTTGTTGTTTCTTACATTACTTGTACTTGAAAAGCATTTTCATGCAACCTCTGATTTTGTCAGCTAGATACTTTTGTCTCTTAAGCTCAATTTGTTGGTTTGATCATGCAATTAGAATTGAATTGCCACACTCGGGAGGCAGACCAGGCGGACTGGGTACCACTGAGCCAAAAGAGTGTTCAGGTTTGCTTTTAGGCCATCATTTTATTAGCTACCTAGAAAGAGTTCCTGCTTGTTTGGTTGCTTAGTTTGGGGTTTTACAATAGAAATAATTGTAGAGCTTTTATTTCATGATCTTGCCAGTTGTAACTCTATTCTTTAAGTAAAAAAATGTTTTGATCCTTAAGACTCTAAAGGTACATGTGTTTAGTATAGTGCTGTCATTGTGTATGTTCTTTCTGTTTTAGTGTCAGATTTACATGGAAGAATTTTTGAAATTAGTAAACCCAGGGAAGCAGAACCTGTATGTTGATATAAGTCATCCTCTGTATCCATGGGGGACTAATTCCTGAGGGTACAAGATCTGCAAATGGTCTAGTCCTTTATACCAACTGCTGTGTTTTTATATAATCCACACAAATTCCTTTCATCCATTAATGCTCTTTACATTGCTTATGATAATGAATCTAATGTAAATGTTACATAAATAATAAGAATGATGTATTTTAAGGAATTGCTTCCCCAGCTGTGGAAATTGGCAAGTATCAAAACTGTAGACCTGGGAAGAGCTGATGTTGATGTCAGTCTTAAGGCATCTATCAGTAGAATCCCTTCCTGCAGTATGTGGGAAATGGGCTTTACTCATTCAAGTCTACTAATTAAAGCAGTAATCATATCTAGGCAACTACAAAAACATCCAGACTGGTGTTCATACAAATACTGTGTCCTTGATCCAGCCAGGCTGACACACAATATTCACTGAGTTACTCTGATTTACTTTAAATCTTAATTATTCCTTTTATATAACTTGAGAAAGTACGCAAGCCATAAATGTTGATATATGATGAATTGTTATACTTACTATTTAGAGGTAAAAAAAATATGCCTGTAGTTTTTTTTTCTTCTTTCAGATATATTTATTGGGGTTTTAAGATGGCCAAGTGGTCTGTGGTGCAGACTCAAGAATATTTATTGAAATCCAGGGCTATTGGCACATACCTGTAAATTCCAGCTGAGACATGAGTTTGAAGCCACCTAGGCTATCAAGACTCTTATCAAGCTGTGCCCATATACATGTATATACACACAGCATTTATACAATATTAGCAAGGATGTTTAAATGATATAAACATTCAGGTGGCACTTATCCTTATAAAGGTAATAATTTAATAAGGAAGCATGTGTATAGTAATGATTTTAATGCAAGTAGGGTTATTAACAAATTGGTATGAGAATTCCATGGAGGAAAAAATTGCTGTGGAATAATGTCAGGAAAGAATATGTAGAAAATCTAGGTCTCGATGGATAGGATTTGAGTAGATGGAATGGGACATGTATGCTGTAATTCCTTTTTGTTATTGTTGTTTTGTTTTGTTTTTCTTTTTTTAAACAGGATCTCTGTGTATAGCCCTGACTCTTCTGGAACTCACTGGCCACCAGTTCACAGAAATCCAACTGCCTCTGTCTCCCAAGTGCCAGGATTAAAGCCACACGCCACCAGGTCCAGCCAACGCTACAATTGTTGTGATTTATAACTGGATCTTTGTGTATATTTATATATATAATATATTTGATATTCTGAGATATACAATGTAAGTACTATACAGTTAAATGGCATCCTTAAAGAATGCTTTAAATACATAGGTAATAAAAAAAAATGCTTTACATCTAGGCTTAATATGCCTTCCTACCACAACCAATATTATTTGATTTTTCTCAATCTCTTTAGATTGACTTTTTCTTAAATGCCAGAATTGGCTTTGTTTAACTTTATCAGACAAATTACTAAATTCAATGATAATTCTTCAATTAGTCGCAGTTTGTTAGCCCTGCAGTTCTGCTACTCAAATGTAAAGGACCTGTTGCGGGAGTATGAGAGCCAAAACTAAATGAATGGTAATTGATTGGCTCCACTAATGCAGTTTTCTTTCATTATGATAGGACATTGTAAAGCTCCTGAGGGGTCCCCATCAATATTGCTGCCATTTCATGTTAAAAGAAAATTGAGTTTCTCAAAAAAGTACATAATTTTATCTTTTGTAAAGCATTTTTCTTAGAAGATAACATCAATAAATTTGGAGTGTCCTTAATTTAATCTGTAAGAAGGAGATAATTATAGTACCAAATTTAAGATTTGTGGAAGGATTAAATAAGACTACCCAATGATAGTCTTTGATAGCAAATGGTTCTTTTTATCTTACCCTCCCAGCCTCATAGTTCTCATTATATGTTTGTCAAACATACCTGCATACTTCCTCAACCCCATAGCCCTTCTTGCAATCTTCCTCACTACACTGACACCAAGGATGATGTATTTGTTCAGCTAAACCAAATTCATCTTCTATAAATGCTCATGTTTTAAAACTCCAAGAATATGTACTTCTGCTCTTTTTCTACCTAATTTTTTTCAACGGGAAATTTTTACTCATCTCCATATGTACTCTGAAAGTTCACAAGTATTCTTATTGCTTACAGTTTTAAAGATTTGTTTCTATTATTTTTGAGAGAGAGAGAGAAAGAGAGAGAGAGTGTGTGTGTGTGTGTTACATATGTATATACAGAGGCATCAGGTCTCTCTGAGTCTTCTGACATGGGTGCTAAGATGTAAACTCAGATCCTCGTAAGTACTAAGCCATCTCTCTAGGCTATTATCTTTGTTTTTTAGGTTTATGATGAGCTTATTTTTTAAAAAGTTTAAAAAACTTTTTATTGGTACCTTGTAGTTTTAAATTTATATAAACTAGGCTACATGGGACTGGAGAGATGGCTCAAAGGTTAAGCACTTGAAGAGCAGCTAAGTTCAGTTTCCAGCACCCATGTGGACGTTCATAACTATCGACAGTACCAGTTTCATAGGATCCAGTGCCGCCTTCTGAAGTCCACTGACACAAGGCACACATGTATATAAAAGCACTCATACACATAAAATGAAATAAATCTTTAAAAACTTTATAACTTGGCTGCCACTTTGAAGAGTGTTAGATAGGTGAATGAAGAAGTCTAGGACCAGGAAAAAAAAAAAATGCCTTTGACACATGAATGAAACAACAGCATAGTCATGGGTAGGGTTGATTTTAGTTGGTTGGTTTTTGTTTTTTGAGAAAGAGTACTACTATGTAGCTCTGCCTGGCCCAGTGTCTGTGTAGACCAGGCTGGCCTTGATCCACAGAGATCTGCTTGCCTCTACCTCCTGAGTACTAGGATTAAAGGTGTGCACCATCATGCCCCAGGAGTTCATATTTTGTCAGTGAATCGGTGTATTTTTATTAGTGAACATTATGTTTAGTGAGGATCATTCACTTTCAGAGATGAATGATAAAAGAAAGGGGCAGAGATTATCTTTTAGGAAAAGAAGTGAGCCAAGTTATGTCTGACTTGACAGCAGTGGCAAATGTCCCCTCCAAGATGATTTTGTACAATTAAAGTTCCAAGTGCTCACACATCCTTACTAAATGACAAGAAAGGTCAGAGCCAAAGGTGAGCAGAAGAGAGGGAGATTCAGTACTCTGGGTGCTGGAGGACCAGCTCTTCAGTTTACTGCTGGAACTTTTGTGCCATTAGTGATTCCACTAGCAGCCCCAATGTCTGATAGCACTTACACTTTCTGTATCACTGTCTTGAACTTAATGGACAAATTGGTTAGCTAGTAAATATTCAGAAATATGAGAAAGGGTCCTTTGTGTGCTTGCAGCCATTGCTTGATAGTAATTGTTGTTTAGGGCTTCTCCAAGAGTTGAAATATTCCTCTATTTGCCTGATGGTTCCTAATTGGAGAATTTACATCTTTAGTGTAAAAGACATGGGTATAACTTTCATAGAAATTTTTTGTATGCTTATGTATCCCATTGACTGGATTTTGTTGGCAACCCTAATAATGTCTCTGCAGACAGAGTAGTTCTTTATAGGGGCCCTGGATATGTGTTATACTTCGATTAGCGACACTGAAATATTTCCTACTGTGCTTTTTTTTTTATATTACTTTCATTGGGTGGAAGTTATCTGCTTGTTGATGATATTACTAATTAGTAGATTCTTGTCAGTCATTGTAGAAATCTTTTATCACACATTTTTTGAAGTTATTATTGGTTTGGAAATACCAAATCTGACTTATGCTTTCAACAAGAAAAAAATAAAAACAACCAAATATGGTAGCAAACACCTATAGGAGCAACTTCTTGGAAAGCTGAGGCAAGAGGATCACAAGTTTTAGAGCAGATGAGGATATATAGTAAATTCACAATGTCTCCAAGTTTAAAAACAAAAGTTCCTTTTAAGGGTTCTATAACTTGCTTACCATATACAGATCTCTAATACTGGAAAGAGGTTGAGGGAGGAAGAAAGGGAATGGGGAGCTTAAAAAAAAGGCAAGGGAATAAATGTGAAACTCTATGGTGTGTAATAAATATGTGATGATAATACAGTCTTTATTCTGTGGAATTGAACCAGTAGTCTAAAAGTACCATATTCTCAAATATTTTCTCTCCCCGTGGCGTGTGTGTGTGTGTGTGTGTGTGTGTGTGTGTGTGTGTGTGTCCATCTATCTCTCTTCTCTGTCTGTTGAGACAAGATCTTGCTATGTAGTGGATAGGCTGAGGCTTGCTGTGTAGAGCAGGCTGGGCTTGAACTTGTGGAAATCCACCTGCCTCTGCCTCCTGTGTGCTGGGTAAAAGGTGTGAGTCGCCTGGTGGTGCCATTGTCTTTATTTAAGGTAAGGTTTCACTTAATATTAGTAATTTTACTATATTTAAACTGTTGGAGCTCACAAAAAAAAAATGGCTTTCATTACATGACCAACTTTATTTTTTAACAACATTATTATAATCTGAAATACAGGCTTCATCCTCTAACAAGAACTGACGTTAACCATATTACTAAGGAATTTTGAGTCATTCATTTATTCACATATTTGTTGACTGCCTCCAGTCTAGGAGACACTGCTAGAGAAAAGCCGGGATTTCAGTCACTGCTTCCTCCAGGTGTGGAAGTGGTGGAGCATGTCTTTAATTCCAGCACTTAGGAGGCAGAGGCAAGTTAAGAATCTCTCAGTTCAAAACCAGCCTTATCTACTTGCAGAGTTCCAGGACAGGCATATCTACATATTATCTACATATAAGACTTTGTCTCCAAACAAACAAAAGGTTACCGCATTTGAGGGCCATACGGTGGTGTAGGAGAGAGCCCTATGAAGTGGATTAATGAACTGCATGCTGAGAGAGTTCAGCAGAAGTGATATGTACAAAATGAGATAGTGATTGTGAATGAGAAAAGATAGTGTTGCGATAGAGGGGTTTAGGACTGGCTTTACCAAGGAATTCTGTTCTGCAGATTACTTCAAAGACACAGAGGACCCATGAGACAGAGAAGACCAAAGTTTTTCAGGGTAGGAAAGGGATATGGTAACCTATAAAGTGTAATGTCAAGAATTGCAAGTTGGGTCCAGGGATCAGTGGGTAAAAACAACCTGAGTTCATCCCTCTACACCCACATAAAAGCCAGATGCAGTAGCATGCATCTTCACCTCCAGCACATGTGTGGGTAGAAAGTGGAGACAGGAAAACTGGCCAGAAGTGTGCTTCAGCAGTTCTGTTGCTAAAATGACAGACCCTACCCTCCAGACAGAGTGGAAGGGAATCAGCTCCCAAAAGAGTTGTCTGACTTCCATGTACATGCTGAAGCAAAGGGTGTTCATTCTTCCTCCGCCCCATAAGTAAATCTGATTTGTTTTTCAAGACAGGGTTTCTCTGAAACAGCCCTGCCTATATTGGACTCACTTTGTAGACCAGGCTCTGCCTGCCTCAGCCTCCCAACTGCTAGAATCAAAGGTATGAGCCACTATGCCCAGCAATAAATCTGATTTCTAATGCAAGCAGTTCACACAGTTGGGTGACACAGGGCAAAGGGAAGAGCAGTAGCAGATGAAGAGATTTGTCTAAACCAGACAGGGTAGCTGAAAAAGAAAAGCAAAGTGAACTTGATTATCTGGTGTTTCTGTCAGTCCCTTCCACTGCTGTATGCCTTTTGTCTGATGATTAATAGAGGAATTACAGTTTAACATTTTTTATTCCTTAGAGAAGACTTTCCTATGTATGTTTTATTAACTGTCCTTTTCATAAATCTCAATTTTTGTATAATTTATCAAGCAATTATTGGCAGGCCAGCAACAGTAATAGCTGTGTCTTCTTGAGACTGAGAAGGTATCTGTAAGTGTTTGGTGACATTTCCACATATTTGTCGTTTGAGATTTTTATATTTCCTGTAGTGGACTTTCTGTAGTGCGTAGAATCAAACTCAGTGTGTGTACTAGACAGACACACCACTGCTGGGCAAGCTGTGCCTCAGCATTTCGGTTTTTGAGACAGTTTCTATCACCGTGTTTAGCCTTGTGCCTCCAGGCTCGTCTGGGCTCACTGTGTGCCACAGACTGGCCTTTAACTCATCAGCTTCAGCCTCCCACGCTATTGGGATTACAGGTGGCACCCCACACCTGGCTTAGACTACACATTCTTATGTAACTGTCTTGTTGTTTTTATATTACTGGCAAGTTAAGATCTTGTAACCTATCCTTTTGCAGGGTTGGGGAGGGGTCCTGTCTTTATTGTATGTTGGCTTCATGACAAAGAAAACATACTTCCACTGTCTTATACATTTTTGTCAAATCTAGTGTGACAGTATGATCCACAAATGCCAATCTAGACAGTTGCATCATATCACAGTGTGCCAGAGGCAAAATAGAAAACTCCATGAGGACCTGGACATACTGTTTCTAAAATCACCCAAATTTGATGTTGGTCTGTTTCCATCTGTAACTTCTCACCTGTTCTGAAACAGTTTTCTTCCCCATGTTAAAAACCTGTGTTCTGTGGCTGATAAGGGTAAACAGATACATTCATATTATTATTTACCATATTGATGTACAAATTGCATTCTAGTCATTATTTAAATGTAGAAACAATGGGGTTGAAAAATAAATAAAGGCTATAAAGCAGAAATGAGTCCAACTTGTTAAACCTGTTTGACATATGAAGTAAAGTGCCTTTAATCCTTCTCATTTTACTAAAAGAGCTTTTAATACTGAATTTTAATAACCCAATAATGGAATTAAAGCATGGGTCACAAATCTCCCCATTTTTCTTTTAACTACGTTCTCTCAAACACTAGACTTATAGCCTATTTAAATCTTAACTTTTGCCTGCCAAACCACTGTTACCATCCATCTGTTCATGCCAGTTGTAAGGAAGGCTCAGTTTGTAGTGAAGCTTTGCATTTCACATAAGGTATGTGAAGTGAAATTTCACAAGGGACATGATGGATCCTGATTCTTAGTGATAAACCTTTGGGGCATCAGGGCCGGCATATGGTCCAGTGTGATATGAAGGCTTGGGTTCTCTGGCTTCACTTCTTTGGCGTGAAGCTGATAAAACCTGGCTCTTGAGTATTATTTCACTGGACACCAATCATGGGCAGCAGGAACTGCCCATTTAACTCTCTGTGGGAAGGAAGCCCAGAGAGCATTCACAATGGTACTATTGTCAAGTTGCAAACTGCTCTGAACAGCTTGACAGCTAGGGAGGAGGGGAAGGGGTTGCTTTACTAATTGCTGCTCAGGAAAAAGAAGGAGCAAAAATAGCTGTTGTAGAACTGATGTTTCCACATTTACTTACTCTCTGATAGGAGTGTTGACTTTTCTTTAGCACATAGCTACTATCAAAAAGAAAGCAAATGAACATATTTAAACGGCCACCTGTAGTACTCCCTTGTTAATATGCCATATCTTTGTCAGCCCACCAGCTTGTACTACAGCAATGTCAGTTTTATTTCATGATACTTCTGTTTAAACAAAAATAATGTATTTTATATCCATAACATTTTTAAATGAAAAATGGCTTAAAACCACCACAATTTACATATCAGATAAGGTTATAATCTGCTTTAGTTTCCTTTACACTTTGCCTTTTTGGAATTTCCAGATTATATCTATAATCTGTATATGTGTGTGTGTATATACACATATACAGCATATTATTATAGACATGCAGATCAACTGTGTAACAGTTACAGGTGCTAAATAATCTGCTAAAATAAGTGATTTAGCACATCTTAAGGTTAATTTCTACATTTACCATTTAATAGCTAATGACTGTCTTAATCATGTACCTCAGTGAGTTCCGTCCAGTTTGAGTGTCTTTGAAAATGGGAAGGTTGTTTACTTTGTATGAAGTACCATATCCCCTGATGTAAATACTCTTTGAGGCTTTTTTCTTCTGAAACTCTTTCAACAAGCCGTTGATGATTCTGAAGCAAACAAACAATGAGCTACTTTTTTTTTTTTTTTTTTACGTTAAAGCTTGTTTTAAGCTCCAAGGATTCTGACCCCACAGTATGTTTCCACAGATGATTCTTTTCAAGGCTGAAATTAAATTGACTAAGTTATATTTGGTGTTAAAATTTGGAAGAACAGGGAGAGATATTTTAAGACAACTTTTTACTGTAATTTCTTATTTAATTGAGATGTTCCTGCTGAAGTTGGAGAGAGTCAAGTGCATGTTTTATAAAATTAGTGAATCTGTAAAATTTACTAGAATTCCCTCTCCTTGTATCCCCTTAAGTGATTTTAGTAAATGGCACTAGTGCAGTATTTCAAAAACAGTAATTCATTGAATGCCCAGTCTTCCTTCTACTGCAGAATAGATTATATTTAAAGTCAAGATTAATGGACAGATTTTGATGTTAAAGCCCAGTGTCCCAGGCTATCATTCCCTGGGGGCACAGAGTGCATTAGTTTAAGCCAATATACTGCTTATCATAGATTCTATGACCAATGGCAATTTGCTGTGCTTTGTTAATACTTGCAATGATAATAAAGTCACTTTTCTGTATCCCCAACAATTAAAGCATTTAAAATCTTAATTATATTAGTACACATTTAAGTAGAGATAACACTTAAGTAATTGTATACTGTAAAATCTCACTTTAGAGTTTGGGAAGCTTTTTAGTTTGGAGGTGTTTTTCATTTGTTTGTGTGTGTGTGTGTTAATTTTTTTTCCCTTTTGCAATCATATGACAAGGTTTGATCCTAGTATTTAATTGAAACTCCTACATTAATTTCCTCTGCTTTGATATACTGAAAATTTCATTCCCAAAAAGAACACAAGAGACTGTTCCTCGTACCTTCCAGTAGCTGTAAACGTACTCCAGTACTAGTAATTTTGGAGCAGGTCTTTACTCAATATGAAAACTTCATCATTACAAATTAATGATAATATTCTCAAGTAGCTCTTACCAGGAATGGTTACAAATTTTTAATTTCATTAAATGTGAAATTCAGATAGCTTAGTTTTTCTTTTAGATATTTTGTTTTATGTACTTTTTGTGACAGTAGGAGAGAGATATATAAGTATTTGATAGTCATCCTGGTGACTTTGGAAGTCACCAATGATTATTACATTATTAAATCGGTAAGTATTTTCAGAGACTCAAGATGGGGTTGAATTTTTAAGCCTATTTCTTTGAGGCTAATCTTTTCTAATTATTTACATGAACATTGGTAGAAATGGGCTTCTCAACTCTTCTAACATTTTCATTTAGTAATTGACTAATTTACAAGCAATTATATATGGTAAAAATGTATTCCACTCCAGCTTTCAGTAATAGGGCTATCCTCACACTGCCTTAGCACCTGCTTTGGATTTTGAGTCATCTGGCAGCCATGGGACTCCGATAAAGAAGTACCAGGTGTCCTGCCTATCTCTAATTGAGACGCAGTGAAAACAATACCAACTTGGCAATATGGTTAAAAGGATGGATTAAAGCCCAGCTTTGTCTGCTCTGACAAATCACAGCTTTTCCTACTGGTGTAGATAGTGTCAGCTACTGAAGAATTTCATTAATATAAGACATCGTAAAAACAGACAGTTGATCATAACCTGTTGCAGACTTTTCGAGAACGACTTCTGCTTGTCTACTACTGTTGAACAATATAATATTTAGGAGAATTTGTCTTTGCCGCAAGTGAATTAGACTGCATGTTTCTTGAAGGATTTAGCTACAGTAGGAATGAAATGAAATATCCCTCCTCCTGCCAAATTGTTAATTTACAAAACATTGCTTTGTAATGTAAACAATATAGTTTACTTTCATTTTATAAATGAGCAGTGCTTGTTAGTTCATTGGATACTTTAGCTGCCCTATATATTTCAGTGTCACATAATACTTCACTACACATAGTAGCATGAGATCTTTGAAATGTGTTTGTAAAATACATCTATGCATAAAATTCATCTTTTTCATTATTCAAGGATATGCAATGATTTTATCCCAAAGTGTATAAAGGTATTTCATGGCTTCTAAGACTAAAGTGTTAGATGTCATTTGAACTCTTTTTTCACTTTTATTTTAGGACAAATAAGGATATTTTTCACTATGATATATATTAAAATATAATAGTTACAATGTAGTAGCATAATCATATGTTTTCCAAAACTTCTTAGCGTTAGAATGTAGGCCAATGTTGTCTTGACTATCTTAGCTTGACTTGGCAGCAACTTTATTTTTTTGTACAAATTGCTACTCCTCCTCCTCCAGGCAATACTTATTGCTGAATAAACATTTTTCTGGTTGGGGGTGGGGCCAGGACATCACAGGCATGTGACACATGCCTAAGTCCCAAGCACTTGGGAGGCTGGGGCAAGAAGAATTATGCATTCAGGGCAGCCTGAGCTCTAAAGCAAGATTCTATCTCCCAAAAACAGTAACAAAAACAAAAACAAAAACAAACAAAAAAAATAGGTAGTTCCTGAGTTTATTTTGGTTCAATTTTATATAGCTTCCTTGTATAGAACACAGTACATTTGGTGAAAACTACATTTGGATTTGATCATCGTGTGCTAACTGGGATATTCAACAGACTTGCTGTCCTAAATGCATTTTAAACTTATTTTTACCCTCAGTAGATTTATTGGGATATAAATTGGGATATAGATATAATGGGAGGTAACCCCCATTATAAGTTGAAGAGCATCTCTATCTAAATGGTTTTCAAGCTTTTTATTGGGGGTGGGGTCTCTCACTCTGTAGCATAGGTTGGCTGCATTAATGTCACCGCAATCCTCCTGCTCCAGCCTTCTAAGCATTGGGTTTGCAGGCATGTGCCACCTTACCCAGCTAATGCCTTTGTTCTTATGTACCAAGGTGGTTCAGAAACATGCCCTAATTATTTTAAATTATCCTACATTTTATTTCCTACAATGATTTTCTCTAAGGCCCTTTCTCCTGTTTCAGTGTTGGCTCCTTTATATAAATAAAAATAGTTTAAACACTATTATAAAACTATGAAATTTTTTAAATGTTCTATTTCCTTTTAAGAATTATTGAAAATGGGGAGCATGTTTGTCTCAGTGCTGAATTATAATGAATTATGATTCTTTTCAACATTCATACAGTGTTTCCTTTAACAAATTATTCAAGAATAAATATTTTAAGAACAGTTTCCAGTTTTCCTTTCTGCTGATATTAACCGTTCCCTGCTTATATATTGTACCCTTTTATTTTATTTTTTAAAGACAGGTGCTCACTGTGTAGCCCTGGCTAACCTAGAGCTCATAGAAAGTGTCCTACCTTGCCAGGTGCAGTGGTGCATGCCTGTAATCCCAGCGCTTAGGGAGGCAGAGGCAGGTGGATCTCTGTGAGTTTGAGGTCAGTCTGGTCTACAAAGTGAGTCTAGGACAGCCAGGACAACACAGAGAAACCCTGTCTGGAAAGGAAGGAAGGAATTGTCCTGCCTCTGCCCTCCAGAGTGCTGGGACTAAAGGCATAGCCACCACATCTGCTACATTGTGCTTTATTTGCCCCTTAAAAGTCAGATTCAGTGGTGGCACAGGGACAAGTACGCTCATAACTGAAAGTGGGCTGTGGTGGGTGAGGAAGTGGGCTCAGTGGTGAAGGACTCCAAGCGCAAGCATGAAAACGCACCTTCCAGTCCCAGAATAACGAATCTGAAGCAAGACAGTAGGATACAGTTGTGCCCAGTGCCCTTTCAGGAGACAGTGAGGGAAGACTCAGGAAACCCAGAAGCTTCCGGCTAATTAGGCTGGTGTAAGCAGAGGGGAACAAGGAACATGTCTCAAGGTGGAAGGCATGAACTTTGTCTTCTAATCTCCCCACACAAGCACTGTGGCCCACAGACACCCACACATTGATTCAGTCAGTCAGTCAGTCAGCCTCGTTTTCACACACAGAGAGTGAGACAGTTTTTAAATTGACATTGGTGCTTTCCCCATTCTTCATCTCTTTCCTGGTGCTTATTCTGGTAAACTGTGTACTCCTAAAATAGTTTCTAGCAGGATCAGTAACATTTATTATTCAAGGACTGGGAGATGGAGTCAGAAGAATTAGGAGTTCAAGATCTCCCTTGGCTATACAGTGAGCTTTAGGCTCCTCTGAGTTACTTACAACGCTGTCTCAAAAAAACAAAAGAAATTCTTTGTGTTCCCGACCTTGAAGGGCAGATTCTGATGCACTGCAGGGTTGCTGTTGCACTTTGTGCAGTAGAGGTTGGGGGATGTTTATACTGCTTTAATTGTTCATTTGGTGGTTAGGAACAGAGGCAGAGGCCATGCACTTTTATCATTGTAGTTTCAGTACCTACCACAGGTTCCAAAGCCATCTTATAAATAGTGTATATATTGACCAGTTGGTTCTAAGAATTTAAGTGGTACTCAAGTTACAGCCACTTGAATTACAACTCAAAGTACAATTTAAATAACGCTTTCCAATACAAATGTTCCTTCATTAGTCAAAATTTCTAAATAACGGTTTCTGTCAGAATTCTCCCGGTGAGAATATCTTCAGAATCTTGAGTGCAGAGATGACACAAACTCCTAATCCCCAAAGCTGCAGAGAAGTCACAGGCTGAGTAGAGCACATGCTGCCAAGAGAGCCAGAGGTTCCCTCCTCGGCACTATGCCCTCCCTAGAGCTGCCATTGAGAGTGCCAGAACTTCAGGTTTATTTTAAAAGAAACCATCTGTAGGGTGGGTTTTTCCCTGTATGTATTATATAAATCATTAAACCATAAAACTTAAGAGAAAAGTAATAGTAAAAATCTTTGATGTTTGTTTACAATTATAGTTTTCATAATGTATTAATTATGCTTTATTCATTTTATGTATATGTTTGTGTGCATGAAAAACTTTCCATTTCTTTTAGTCTAATCATAAGTTACATTCTAGCTAAAAGTACAACCTACTGAATCATGACTTGGGATCAGTGATCACAAAACTAACAATGAGGCTGGGCATGGTGGGTTCACCCCTTTAATCCAGACACTTGAGAGGCAGAAATAGATGACCTACAGCGCAAGTTCCGGGAGAGCCAGAGATAAATAATTGAGAGACCCTGTCTCCAAAAAAAAAAAAAAAAGTGAAAGTGTTCTTATTTCTCATAGTAAAAGCAGTTATTAAGATTAAGAAAATTGTAGAGACTGAAGGTTATAACTTCTTTAAGGAAGATTAAATCCCCCCTTTAGTCTAGCCTCTTTGCAGTTCAATAAAATGAAAATATTTACTGCTTAACGCTTTCTTCATGTTCAGTGTCCTTATGTGAAAATAAATGAAAAGCCCTCTATACATACCACAAATAAGAAACATTGCCAACATTATTACAGAGTCCTGACAAACGAACGTAGGTATATTTTGGATGGATGGATGCTCACTTTGTAGCCCAAACTATTTCCTACCGTGGTATTGAAAACTTTCCTTAGATCAGGGCGTAGTAGAGTACACCTGTAGTTCCAGAAGTTAGCTTGGACAGGATAGAAACAGTGAAAGGAAAGGGGGTGTAAAATCAGCACATACCATTTTACAAAGATGTGTGCCAAACTTTAAACTAGACAGAAACAATATGGTTACATTGCTGATGGAGAGGATTTGTTCAGAAGAGTAGATAAAGAGCTACTTTGAGATTTACAATTTCTAAAAGCTCATTAAAGCAATTTTACAGATATACTCCCTATATTTGCATATATTGCAAAGATCATTGGCCTTCATAAAAATATTGGACATACTTAAGTTCAAGGAATATGTAACAACATTTGTACCACTGTAGCAATGAAAATAAATAATTCTCTGGACAGATGTAGGGAGACCTTTGGGCAGCAGTGTATTTGAATTCTTTAAAGCCCTAATAGAACAAATAGGAGCAGATGGTGATATCCCCATGAACTGTAGAAAGGAGAATTCATACGTATCTTTCCAGAGCCAGCCAGGATAAAACTGGGCTCATTTTCTTAACAGCCCGTCTTGAAACTTAAAATTAAAAGCAATTACTCAAAATGTCTACTAATGTAAACTTAATGAAGTTCAGCTTAGATTTAAACTACTTCTTTGTGACAGAACATGTATAGTGCCCTTCATTATTTTCAGAATTGTAATATCCCTCCCCCTTTTCTGCTTTCCAGAAAGCACAAGGATGGAGGATTACTGAGTAATTATATTGCTGTGATTGCTGCACCTGTGTGGGTGAGGCACAGGTGTAAGTTTCTCTGTGTGTGTGTGTCTGTGTCTGTGTGTCTGTGTGTGTGTATGGGTACCTGTGTGTGTGAGTTTGTGTAGGGATGGGTGTGTAGGTAGGTGTGTGTTTGATAAAGCTACTTCTATGTTAAAGATTCTTACCAGTTAAAGGTCTCCTTTATCAAAATTTTAAGCTAATTTTACCTTGAGATATTTTAAAATTCACAACAAACACTTCTCTGAATTCAACTTAGATCTGTGCTTTAAATTAAATTTTAGTTCTGAATATCTTTGTTAGCTCCCCTTCACCTTTTCATCATCTTACTCATTTTAGTGTTTTAATTTTAATAACATTGGCAGCACTCACTCGCAGTAGGAATATAGCTTGAGTTATCCTCTTTTTGCTAGCCACTGAGTTTGTGTATGCCACTCAATTTATAGGTTCTAATAACTTCTCCTGAGAGAGCTGCCTCTTTAAGAGTCTGACCAGCTGTGGGGATACAGGCATTCACTGCTTTAGGCATTCCCTGGTAAGCTGCAGATACTAAGGCTCCTCTTGAGAGATTTAAGATCATTGCAATTGCAAGCATGCCTTGGATCCAGGAGTAGCAGAAGTTGTCACATCTCCTAGTTGTGTTTTCTGAACCAAAAACTGGAGGTGTGTGTATGGTCGCTTGGGTTGGTTTGTCTTTAAATGATTTAACTTGGCTGCAACCAACTTAGAGAAACTATAAGAACATTTACTTTTAGAAGGGGGGTTATGTTAGGCTGTAGGTACTTACCAAGCCAATAGTGTTTTCTGAAGTTAACCCAGAAAGGAAAGGTCAGGGTTAGTCTGTGCTAGTCCATGCTAAGTGATGCAGTGTCCCACTTAAAAACTCGCTCCTTCCCGTAGACGCAGACAGCTCAAAGTTAAGAAGCCTGTTTTCACTAAGGAAGATCTATTGACATTTTATTAAGCACACTGTATCTTGTATAAATTTAAAATGTTGCATGTCCGGAAAGCCTTGTCCACAGGACTGTGCTATGGGTTAGGGCTCTCCCAGTTTATAATCCTTTACATGGCACAGTAGGTTACCCTTCAGTGTACTTGATTTACAGATCTTTTTTTTTTTTTTTGCCTTGATAAAGTTGGCACATTGAAGCGATCCTCCTTGTTTTAAAAATATTAACATTGGCCTTTTCTGCCTAGTTTTTCTATGCAAACTCTAAATATAATAAGATAAAGTAAAATATTTCATTTATAGGCCCTCTGAAAGTAGAGCATTTTCAAAGCAGGTAGGTGTCTCCACCCTACTTTTCATGAAGCGTTTTGCCCATTCAAGCAGACTTTTAAAAACAGCTTGTTTTGATAGCAGACTGTTCTCCTGTGGGCCTTCAGCCTTTGCTTCCTGGCAGCACCTTTGGTGCGAAAAGAGAGTGATCAATTGGGAGACTATCAGTGCCAGCATGCATAGAGTGATAAGTTAACACACCACTGGGAATTTCTAGGGCCCACCAAGATACTTCACTTCTAATGTGCTAACAAGCTCACTTTTCTACCTCTTGCCTCTTCAGTTATTTTTTTTCTCAGAAGAGCTTAGAAGTTGAGTGCATCAGGCATAATGAAAAGCTCTGTAGGAGGGAGAAGCAATAACCCCATTTTTCCCTTTTCAGCCAAATAGAAAATTAGTTTCTGGTAATACACAAAGGCCAGTATTTTTTGTACAAGGGGCACTGCTGTGAATCAAAGGACTCTATTAACTGCAGAAAATTCGGCAGCTGTGAATCTCCCCCAATGAAAAAGGTACTTTCCAACAAGTTGTGAGATATGTGGTATTATTTAGATTGAACCGTCAGTTTCGTCCTCTTCCATTTAGAACCATATATCTTCTTTTTAAATGTGCGAGGTTACTTTTCTATGTTAAATTTGCCTCTAGAAAATGTCTGCTACTCTTCCATAAAATCCTTTACCACCCATCATTTTAATACAACATCTTATCCTGTTGCTACATATTTCATAAGTAAAATTCTTTTGGAGTTCAACCATAGTGTGCAGAATTGAAAATAATAAATTATAAAGAGGTAGAGCACAGGTTATTTCAATAGTTGAAGCAAAAACATAAATTGTAATCCAAGAAGATAGTGTACAAGCCATTAAAAGGGCAAATGATCCATTAAAGTCAAGTCCCAATGAGCACTCAGTCTTGCCTCTGACCAGCAGACTTTTTGCTACCAATTAATAAACTTTTGCAAATGTAACTGGCCATGATATCACCCATTAAATTAGCAGTTTAAATTATCTCCCAAGTGATCTTTACTAGTTTGAGTTGTAATTCCTAGAATTATAGAACGAAATATTGAATTGTAATTTTTAAAAGAGAATAAGAAATTTTAAGATGGAAAGACTAAAATGTCTTTTGGGTTGGAGAGTGAGTGGAAAAAGAAAAACCAAAAAACCATGGGTGAGTTTTTGCTGTCCCTATTTAAATGTCTTTTCATTGTCTTTGTTTAAATGTCAACATCGCGCACCAAGTACAGCAGGAAACCTTAAAACCTCAAGAAGAAACGTTAGGTGGTTTCTCAGTTCAGGAACTATGCGACATGAAGTCGGCTTGTGCTTCTTCCTGATAATTGTCTGCTGCTACCTGCTGCTCTACATTTTGACAGCCATTTCCATAGTTGCTTTCATGAACAACAGAAATATTCTCTCCCTTTCTTGCCCTTTCTGTGCTTACAGCACAATCAGACCTGCTGAAACAGGAAGCCTGGAGTGGGTTGTTCAGAAGCAACGACACTTCGAGGTACTGGTTGCTTGTCAATAATATCAGGGAATAATATGTGGTGAGAGGGAAGTACAGTCTCTCTCTGTCAGTGTCAGGGCCCTGTAGATGCTTTGTTGGACAGGATGTAGGAGTCCCGTGGACTCTTTGCAAAAATTCCTGCTTGTTTCAGTGTTGTAATTGACACACAGATTCAGCTATGCATTTATCTTAACTGCATGAAGTTATTTGAGGATTATAGCAACAGTAGTCTTCCATTCAAAATGGGAACAATTGTTGAGAAAATGCAGGGATTTTAAAAAATGAAGATATGCAGGAATTTCACAATAAGTCTTTACAAATAAAAAAGGAGAAATTGGGACATAGTATTTTAGTCAGCAGTGTGATTTTATTGAATGGCTTTTGAGAGTAAATCTGCAGATGAAAGTTGATTAACAAGATAAGATGGGCCCAGGCTGGCCAGCTATTGTTGAATCTTTTCTCAAACTGTTCTAATAATAAATATTATAATTATTCTCTAGTAAACCTCCAATTAAACTATCATTCCTCATGGAGTCAGGAGAAATAAACTTCCGCTAAGTACATCTTTATACTTTTAAAAGGGAGTTTTTGGTCCTGTGCAGTTTTTGGGCAGCGGGCGGCTCCCTGAATAAAGATGCGCTATTGTGGACCTCTCGTAAGATTTGCTTGTTCACAATGTACTGCATCTCAGTTCATCCTTAACAGAAGGGATCAGCTATGAGGAGAGAGCACGGTACCTGCAGACAATTGTCCAGCACCACTTGGAACCAACAACATTTGAAGACTTTGCAGCACAGGTTTTCTCTCCAGCTCCCTACCATCACTTACCTTCTGACCCAGGTAAGAGGAAAAGAAAGAATTGATTACTTGTCACAAACCCAAAATGCAATACCCTTTTCTTAAATCTTGGTTGAATAAAATTCTGATCATTTACATATATTACTCATGACTGTTTTGAGTTTGGCCTGTAAGTTTAATTTGTTTTCTTTTATTTGCATGTGGTTTCTTAAAAATCCAGTGATCTTCATAAAAGTACATGATCCACATCTTAACACAATCACTGGCTCTTGCTTTTCATGCGATTCTGAAGTATCTGCAGAGGGAACTTTAGAGGATCAAATTGTATGGCCTAGGATATGTTGTCATCATCCCTAACTTTACAAGTAAAGCTAAACCAGCCTAGATTTAGAAGCATTTATTACAGCAAGTTATGTGATAATATTTGAAGATTTTAAAAGGGTACTGCATTAGTACAGTTAACTAATTTTAAAGAAATCAGAAAAAAAATGACTCATGGCCTTCCTATTCTGTAATATCTTGCACTCCTTATGATTGTTTCATTTATTTTCCCTCTTTAGATCATTAAGTATCAGTTCTGTTTATCTGAAGGTAAGACAAAGTATCAACCAAAACACCTTCTGTTCTCCCGTTTCCTTTTTTCAGAATTAGCAAGCTCTGTGCTTGTAACTCAGACAGTAAGAAAACTTAACACTGCCCTGGTTCATACTAAACATTTCAGAAGTTGTCACTAAATTTTCTTCCCAGAATTATACTAACTAACCCGGTCTGCATGAAGCACTAACATGGCTGGGGGATAAAGCAACTAATGCCAGGACTCCTTGACTAAAATTAGTTATACCTTGTTGGATTGACTTTCTTGTTTGTTTCTCAGCATGAAAAAGTAGCTCTATCGAACTGACATTGTGTGTCTTTGTGGTTTTGCAATGCATTCTGTTGTCACCAGATATGTGAAGTCACCCGTTGGCTCTTCTCTGTGCACCTTGTGCTACACTAGGCACCTGAGGTCCAGCAGTGAGTGTTGGTGGTGTCCAAGAGAGGCACAGAGAGCACAGTAGGGACCTGACCACAGTGAACTACTTCTCACTCTCCTTATGTCACATACATTTTTATATCAGATAAGTTTAAATTCACAGCACACTCTTTTAAACCTAATTCGTTTTTTAATAATTTATTTAGTTTTATTTTATGTGCATTAGTGTAAAGGTGTCATATCCCTTGGAATTGGCATTACAGACAGTTGTGAGCTGCCATGTGGGTGCTGGGAATCGAACCCGGGTCCTTTGGAAGAGCTGACAGTGCTCTTAACCACTGAGCCATCTCTCCAGCCCCACCTAATTCATTTTTAAAGAAAATTATAATTTTCAGTTGAAGTTTCATTAATGAAATTATAGCTTTTCTTCCACTAATGATTAATTTACCATCAGAAAAATAATCATATCAAGCAACTTAGAAACCTTTGAACTAATATAAAATCTTAGCAAAGAGAAAATAAGATAAGAAGTGCAAGATTCACTTTCATAGATAGGCACTACATAAAACTAATCATTTTGGCATTAAGATAAAAAGGTAAAAGAAGGGTATCAAATTCAGGAACAGCAAAATGTAAATCACTTATGTATACCCGGGCATTGTCATTCTTAAAGACCATCTTATAAAGTGTAAGGCTATATTAAAGAAATAGGAATAATACTCATGTGTCTCATGACGTCGACAAATTTTATGACCAGAAAATCCTGGTAGGCATCCTGAGCTCACTCTCCACTTCTGCTTACAAGAGCTGTTCCGTTTCTGTTGTTATCCACCAGCAAGAATCTTTAGTGTTTGTCATCTTAAAGTGATTCTCATGGTTTGTGTGTTTCCTGCACATTGAGCAGGTGCACACATAGGAAGTAAGTGACATTTGGAGATTTGGAGACATCAGCACAGGATGGTGTTACCATTGCCATCTAGAGCTACATTGTCTTCATTGTTAATGCGTCAGTGTTTTTGTGAATTCATTCAACAAGATACTTGATCGAAACAGTAATAAAAAATGTGAATTTAAACATGGGCCTACAACTTTTCAAGTTAACCTTTAAAAATTGCCTACACTTGTAAGACCATTGGAGACATGCACTCCAGTTTCATAAAAAGGTGTTCTACCTGTAAATGACATGTATCAGTATTTCACACTTTTAATAGTCATGATAAATTTTTATCAGAATGGTACTCAGGTCAACACAATAAAAACCATAGTTACAACGCAGAGTATCCGAAGAATAATTTTTCTCCTATTTATTTTAACTCTTCATTTTCCTGTCATTTTTACAAACTCTTATATAGAAAACTATCTTTTAAGCTTTAAGTCAAAATGAGAAACTGAAATAAGCCACATAACAATTTGGACCTGCTACTTTGCAGGAAAAAAAACATAATGTAATATTTATTGAATTTTTTTTTTTTTTTTTTTTGGAGACAATAGCTCAAGTGAGCTTTGAACTCTTATGAGCCAGTAGGATTTTAGGCTGCACCAGCCAGCTAAATTCATTTTTTTAATCATAAAGTTGGTTTGCCTCATTCAGGAAATGGATTATTGCTATTGATAATCAACTTTAGATATCCTGTGTATATAAAACAATATTAGTCAATAGTAACATACTTGAAATTATATCTTTTAAAAATGCTAATATGCAGATTATATTCCTTGTAGCAGCCCTGTAATACACTGTATTCTACTTTATTTAGACTCACTGGAATAATACCAAAAAACAAACAAACAAAAAAAACCTATATTCTTAAAGGACTGGAAGAATAGCCCAGTGGTAGAATGTATGTTTACCAGACTCAGGAGTCCTGGCTGAGCTTATTCCCTAATTGGGGAAAAAAAAAAAGTTTATGTGTGTTTATATAACTCTGTTCATCTAAAAATTTCTGGCTAACAGTAATCTTCTAATACTGATGATTTAAATCTAAGAAGATTTTTCATGTAACTTTATTTAAATGGATGTGAGGGATTTCAGTGTACCATAATTGACCTATAAATTTCATAACTGTATTTGCTCAAAATGTGCTGTCTGTGGCACTAGACTGATAGCATGAGGGAAATTATTCTTATCCCTAAGGTCATTGAGGGAAATGCTGTGATGTCACGCTGTGTTGATCTCCCAGAACTACATTAAAACATTACTCAATTTTTCTTGACCTTTATTTTTTTAAGTTACAGGAAAAATTGTTTTATCTTTGTCAGGCATGAATGTGGAAAACATCAAAAGTTTTGTGTATATACGTATATACACACACAAACAGTATATTTCTTTTAACTGTAGACTTGAGAATAAGATCATTCTTGTTCCTGGCCAGATGACAATGATAGTTTAGACATATACACATTTTTCCCTAATGTTACCTAGATTTTTCTGCTGTCTTGGCTTTTTTTGTAATAAAAAATTATAAAATGTTAAGGAACAGAATCCTATTTTGCTGTGTATGATAAATACTTAGTTTGTCTTTCTCGATTTTTTTAAAAACACCCCATAATTATTCTAATGCTATGGATTCTCATTATATCTGGAATTTCGGTTTATCTGGAACTACTTCTATGCCTCTATTACTGTTTTTCAACAGCTTAGCTATTTAATTCTTTAGTGGTTACGGGCTTGACTAATGACTTGATTATCTACAAGTATGCACATGAATATATGTACATATAGATGCATCTATATATGCACCACTTATATGATTATCTTTAGAAAACTTGTGACACAGGTTTAATCTAGAGGAAAGTTAAAAAGTAATCATTTCATTATAAAAATCAATAAATTATGAAAATATTCAAATAAATTATGTCATCAAAATCAGAAATAACTTAGAGTGAGTCTGAAGACCTAGAGCAACTTCCAGCCCCCCTCATTCTAACCCCAGTCTTGCTGTTAATTCCCATGCTAGATGTTGTCATATGTAGGTAGGTTCAGATGTGTGGCTGTCAGGTCTGTCTTTGTGGGTCTTTAAGGAGGACGTGTCATCAAAATTAGACATTGGTTTAGGTACTTTGAGCTCAGTATCAAAAGATGCATTTTAAAAAAAAAATGTTAGTTTAAACTTCTCTACCAGTCATTGAAATAATCTAAAAGAAAGTATATTTTCTCCATAAGATACTAATATAAAAACCTAACCATATTAAAAGTGTAATCAGTTTCCTTCAGTATATTAGCCTAATCTATAAATTTTTTTGATACTTTTAAAATCAGATTCCTGCTCAAATGTACATGTCAGTAGATCAGTCTGAACTTGTAGACAGGCAAATGTGCTCTGTTCAGAATCTTGGTCTTGGAAATGTGACTTTTATGTTATGAATCAGCAGATGAAACTGACTTAAATAGCATAAATTGTGGCAGTAGTTACTGGGTTCAGCTTTTATATAGAACACTCATTTGGATATAAAACTTTTGTAGTGAAAGTAAGAAAATAATAATTGAGCATGGGACACTGCCCCTACTGCAGTCCGTGGTATGTGGACACTGTCATTCAGTCTTAGCAGCGTGTCTATGCAAGTTTAAAAGGTAAAAGAAATGATGTCTGGACCACCACCCACAGGGAGTGAGGCCAGCATTGCATCCTGACCCTGTCTGCCTTCAGGGCTCATGGTCCCAACATCGCCATGATTTCATCTAGTCGGTTCTCAGCCCCTTGCTATTGCTATCGAGGAGGGAGGGAGAGACAGAGACAGAGAGACAGAAAGAAATTGATTACCCAATACCCATCACATTTACAACTCAGAAACTGTTAGACATTTGTGTTGGAGGGATCTACTTTCTCACTGACAACTCCTTTAAAAAGAGTTTTAGGATTGCCAGGGAAGATGGATGTTTTAAAATCAGACTAATCTATATTTAAGTTGTAATCCTGACATTTATACCACATGAAGTCAAATCAGTCTGTGCTGTACCAGTTCTCTCATTAGTCAGGAGGAGATAAAATGCAAGGAGCCTAATCTGGCTTATACAGGTCTACAGCAATAGTTTTCGAATAGCTTGAAATGAGTCCACTTTTGTTGTCTGTATTTCTGTGCAGTTTGTTTTTAAATAATATCTTCCTTTATGACAGGTTAGGGTTCAGTCTGTGTAATCCTAATCATTGACTCTGTAAACAACATTAAAAAGCAGTAGGTTTATTGGAATAATTGACCTTTAAGGCTGGTGTTTTATATATCAGAATAAGAGAGGATAAACCCTTTGATTTCTGAAAGCTTAAACCTAAATGTATGTTATAGATATTCTCCACATTTGGATGGTTATATTTCATAGGTGATAATTTTTTTTTCAAAAATATGTCTCATTTCTACCCTTCCTTCCAAACCCTCATCTGTTCTGAGTCAAAGTCTTCTGTTTTCTGTAGTAGTTTTTTATGTAACCAGACTTACTTTATACCTGTTACACACCAGGCTCTTTGCTACATAGTCATTAATCTCCACAAATTGATAAGGTAACTGTCATTGTCTCCATTTCACAAATAAGAAAATGTCCCCAGTCAGCTTGTCAAGATTAAATAAAACAAGAGATGGGCTAGCAAAAAGTAAGGTGCTTGTCACCAAGCCTAACGACCTGAATTTGATCCCCAGGAACCGTATGGCGGAGGGAGAGAGCTAGCTCTCACAAGCCGTCTCTGCCTGCACTCTGCACCGTGCATTGCACACACGGTGGGGGTGGGTAAATGAACGAGTGTAACTACATCGTTATCACTATAATAAAGCAAGAGACCAGAAGTCCCGAGCCCCATTTTTTTCTAACACATTCACATTGTCTTTTAGTTTGTCCAATTGAAGTTACTTTCAAATTTACAGTATTTTAAAGGCTTTATAAGCCAATAACTTCAGGGAATTTTAAAGTAGCCATGCTTGTCAGCATATAGTACAAACTAAACCCAAATAAATTTTTAAAGTCATTTATGTTCCCTTTTAAAATGTCTGTGGAGCCTCCCAAAGTCATATCGATGGTATTATCTATGATAGTTTATGATACTCAGCATGCAGTATACCAGCTCGTACAGTCAAAATGTAGACGCAGTCAGTGGAGCGCCTTCTGTCGCGCACAGGCAGGGGAGCCATGGGTACTTTTTAAGCTACCCTGGAAGATACAGAAGGACAAAAATAATTCAGTCATATCTTCATGACTCATGGAGTGTAAATCAATAATTAGGAAGGATAGACTGTGATAGGAAATGGCAAGTGTGATCATAGTCTTTACAAACCAAAGCCAAGGCCTGCCTCCTGTGAGCTGTTATGGAGTATGGCTGTGCTGAGTATATTCCATGTGTGTCATTCTCAGACTCTAAGCATGAGACCTACACCAGCCCTGCCTCCGTTTGTTTCACTTTAATTACATGCTGGAGATCTTAATGGATTGTGAGGTAATAAGACATGGAAAGATTGCTGGTTTTGAGGAAAGTATCTTCTAAATAGAGAAGCAGGGTATTCCCCCAGATGCCCAAAGAAGGGCCTTCTTTACTGTTGTTAGAAAATAGTAAAAGAGCAGGGGCTAGAAAGATAACTCAGCAGCTAAAAGCACTGGTTGCTCCTCCAGAGAACCAGGGTTCAATTCCCAATACCCACATGGTAGTTTATACCTGCCTGTAACTCCATTTCTGCAGTATTCAACACCCCCAAACAAACATATATGCAGGCAAAATACCAATGCATGTAAAAATTTTTAAAGGGGGGGAGAGTGAAAAACACTCATTCTCCCTGTCAAACCACCTTCAAGAGTGCTGGAGTTTCAGCCAATAGAAACAGTTGATGAAAACATTTTGTTTTTCTCCAAAGACTGTTTGGTTTGAGGATTGCAAATTAAATAAAGAAATACTCTTGGTTTTTAGAGACAGGGTTTCATGTTTAACAGAGCCCTGGCTGTCCTGGAGCAGGCTGGCCTGGAACTCACTAACATCCACCTGTCTCTGCCTCCTGAGTGCTGGGATCAAAGGTGTGCGCTGCCTCACCAGTCAGGAAATACTCTTTACTGGGATGCTTGAAAGCAGCAGTCTTGAGTAAAAATTTCGTGGTGCTGTAAATGTCACATGTCTGCGCTCTCCAAGATGGCAGCAGCTAACCAGGCACTTGAATGTGGAGAGTGCAGCAAGGAATGTAAATGTAAATGCTTAATTCTGATTACATAAAGCTTAAACACTTGAATGTGGCTGTTAATCTCATTACACTAAAGGCTTCATGAGTGAATCGTGAGACAGTACAGTGAACACATTAGACAGTAGACGTTTCTTAGCGCTCTCACAGACTTTTTTCCTGTTCTCTTTTCCTATTTGAACTTGTTTTGTTAGTTGGTAAGTATGACACCTGGACTGGCAGAGCATTGGTCATTGTGGAACATCCCCACCCTAACTCATTGCATGCCAGTTGTGTTCATAATACAAGCCTGGTTGTTCTCTGTTGCTCAGGGAACTGGCACTGCACAGTTCCCTCATAGCTCTCGCTGTCAGCTCTTTTGTTCTCCACTCTGCTCACCACTGCATTTCTCCCTTCACAGCAGACAGGCATGCACTGCTAATTCTGTTCCTCCAAACCTCCACTAGAGACACTGCCCTCGGGGTAACGGTGCTGGGAGGGAAGACCTCTCCTCACACTGCAGCACCAGGAAGCTCAGCTACTGCTGCTTGCCGGCTTTTCCCAGCCCGTGCACCTGGTTTCCCGATATGAGCTGTGGGCTTACATTCTCTGAATATTCTGGTCTGTGTCTCTGTGAGCCAGCCCAGATCATTGGGAAAAGTGAACTTGAGCAAAATACTTCCTGCTTTATTTTATAGGCCATCCTCATCTCGGTTAGAAAGGAGATGTTGGAGAAGATACTTTGAGCAGGCAGTACACGGGTATGAATGACAGGAGTTTCCCTTAGAAATGTGTGTATGTCCCTAAGCATAATTATACTGTTTGGTCTTTAAAAGTGCTTTGAAGAATTCCTTGGGGGGATATATTTTTAAGATATCTCAGTAGGATCTATATTCCTTATCGAACATTTTTGTTTTTCTTTTACAAATATGTATACCTTCAGATTTAAGCGTGAGTATTTCATTACATAGAAATACTAGCATAATTTTCCCAAGCCCAAAGTATCAGGCTCTGGGAAAACTGCCTATAAATGACACAGGATTTTCCTATCTGGATTTGTTTTGCTTCTTTTAAAAATCTGTGTCTGCTAATTCTACTGTTAACTGTAAACATCTCAGCTAATGAACATAAAAGCGTATGTCTGACAGACTTTGAGGTCAGTTTGTCTTTTCTGACTAGCTTTCAAATGAAAATTCCTGTATTTTTTCATCTCCCAAGAATTTGTCTGCTCCTTCTACAGCCTCCTTAAGTACCTAGCATGGTCTGCTAAGGACCTTCCTGTTAGGAGGCGAGCATGTGGTGGTGTTTCGGACCCTCTCTGGCTGTCAGTGATAAGGCTGGTCTTCCTTCTCATTTCCCGTGCCCTTCCCTGCATGCTGGTGGTACTTTGGATCCCTGTTCTTTCAGGCCCAAGGTTTTACTTCCCGCAGCTTTTTTCCAGGGTGCTGGCTCTGGACACGATGATTGGTTGCTGTCTTTAATCAGATGACATGAACCACCAGCTCACAGGGTTTTGAATACATTAGTAAACATTGGGGAACAAGTCTGGGATTTGCTTTTTTACCTCTAAAGTCCTCCTAAAGGGCTGGGATCCTGCTCCAGATTGCCAGCAGAAAGGTTGTTCCAGTGTGAGAGGCTGAGGAATACTAATGTGCTCACTCTCTCCTACAGGATCCTACCCAGAGATTCCACCCAGTGACGCCCCCACAGCAGCACAGGTAGACGGGGCTGACCTGGCCTCGCCAATGTCTCCTCGTACTAGCAAAAGCCGCATGTCCATGAAGCTGCGTCGGTCCTCTGGCTCAGCCAATAAATCCTAAGGAGACAAACAGCCCAGCAGTGATCAGCAGTAGCCACCCTGATCAGCAGTGGTGTTAACTCTTTCAGGCCTTATGTTTGCCATAATATTCATGTTCCTTTCTGTACATTTATTTGAGAAAACACTGGACTTAAAGTAATGTTCAACTAAATATTTGGACTATTTATTTAGTTCAGTTTTTTTCCCCACACTCCAAGATGTCATGTGTTGAGGGTCTAGTTTTATTACACACTTCACCTTCCTAGATAATCATGTCTAAGTAGTACTACCTTCGAGTTCATGATTAATGTTAAACCAAAATATAATTGGACAGATAGTCTTGTGTTATTTATTGTGCCTCATTACAACTTCATGATTGAATAAATACAAAGTTGTTACTGTTGTAACTTTTTTGGTAGTACTGGGAATATAAGCCAGCATCCCCAGACAGTGCAAAGCACATTGTCTTGTCCTTTACAGCCAGCCCTACAGGTGTAAGCTGACGTAAGCATTTAGAGAGTTAGGGCAAAGCTGCACATCTCTTTGCACATCGGATGTGTACAGACTGTTAATGTTACCAACAGGATCACTCCAACAGCCCTGCAGCAGTCAGATTCCAACTGAAATTACATGGCTTAACTTTCTTCCCAAGTCAGTGTCTCATTTCTCAGCCGTGCAAATGATGACACAACATATTCAATAACTAGGAAAATCACCGCTGAACTTTGATTTCTGTTTAGCTCCCAAACAACTTGTTCGGCTTTTTTAGGTGGTATCACTGTTAAATGCTATTTCTGTTTCGAGGCAAAGGTCCTTCCTTTATTATTGACCAGCTTATTCTGGTGTGTCTGTGTACTTTCTTAAGTACCAAAAAAAGGTGGTGGAGAGAAGGGTGGAAATTTTTTCTTTTACAAATGTTTCGGTCAAATTATGTGTATTGTTAAAAAAGCAAAGGGAACATGGCCCAGGGTCTAGGTCAAAGCTAACGTTTCAGCACTAAACTGGCTGCGGGTGCAGGGTGGTTCCTGTAGTAGATGAGCCGGCCCTTTGTTTAGCATGGGCATCTCCTAAGGAAATGTAGCATGACTGATACCAACTGCATGTGTATATACATCAGCCTGACAAACCACAGAAGAGTAATTATGTATCATTCATGTAGTGTCTACAGATTTGTAATGAGACAAAAAGATGACATGGTCTTTAATAAAACAAAATAAAAATATTCTTCCCACTTCCCGTCCATGATCGTATTGTCTTTCATGTGTTTTCAGACTTTAAAGCAGCAGGTCTGTGTAGTGCCTCTATGGCATCCTAGCTAATCATGAAAAAGAAACATTCGTAAACATAAATGCGTTCAGTGCGTTATCTCAGAGGGCCTCCCACAGTAGGAGCACAAAGTCCTCCACTTGCTGTGTCTGGCCAGAAACTTGACCAAAATCAGTGTATCCATTCCAGGGCACTTGACTTTTTACATTTTCAGCATTTTTAAATACATTTTCAGGAATAAAACTTGGTACCAAAAATTTCTAAGCAAATTCTTAGAGTTCCTGTGTACTTTTTATGAAAACTCATGCTTATAAATAAAAACAGTCAACTGAGCGGAGAGATCCTGTAGGGGTATGATTAAACAGTGTAGAGTTTCCCACAGCCACCAGGAAGCATTTTTCAAAGGACAATCAAATTTAACTCCTTCCATGTTTCTATTGGGTTGATAATGTTAAGGAGATGGAGCTAAAGTGTTGACTTGAAACAATGAAACCAATTAGCACCATTTATATCATTCCTGTCATCTCCAGGTAGCAGTGTGGAGTAGATTTTCTTAAAAAAGGAATACTCATTCTATTTTCTGTTGTGTTTACTGGGGGGGGGGGGGGTGCAGAGTTAGGAAAAAAAAATAAAAAGCATTCACGTTCTCTCCTCCATGGAGCTGCAGTCTGCAGCTAGACTTCAAAGGAGGAATTCTTACTGGTTTTCAGCACCATTATATTCATTTGCAAGATATAATATCTCCTGCCTTTGTATTCTGTCATAATCGGCCCCTGAGACTCTCAAGTAAAACACTGGTAATGGGGAGGTAAGAAATGTGCCTTTGAAACTACACTGTGTTCAGCCATCTCTTAAGACAGAATAAAACAAGCATAGTCCACGTACATTTATTTGGCGGAACCATCTTACAAATCTGTTTGTCAAACGTCGCTCAGCCAGTGTCCCAGACTCTGGCTCTTGAAGGAATAGATACATAATATACACTGAATATGATTTACAGCAAGAAATTTAAAAGTTGCTCCTGAAAAGAAAATATAAAATATTGAGTGACTTGACATTCAGTTCCATGGTGAATTATAGATAGTAACATCTTCCTTAAGTTGAACAGTTTACGATGAAATATGCAGCAGATTTACAGCATGACCGCTACATAATTTAAATGAAATATTGCTAAAACATTCAAACTTTAGGAGTGATTATAGTATCCCAAAAAAAATGTTGTTTTGAAAAGAAAAATGTTAAGTAGCTCGTCCTGGATGCAGCACGTAAAATAGGTGACATTCAGAGGACACACCAAGCCCTTCCCATTAAGCTGCACCGTCCCCGCCTCTAAACCTAATTTAGAAGAAAGGACTAATGCGTTCAATTGAGGAAAGAAAGTTCCAGCAACACCATCACACCAGACAGCAACATCTGCGAGTTTCCTGTCCATTTACACGGGTCTAAACCTTCCCTGAAAGCTCGGCATCAGTCACCTAGCTTGATTCACAGAATATACGAGGCAAGAAATCTGACCCATTTAAAAAGAAACGGCCTAAGTGAAGTGCCTGTGATAGCAAGAGAAGAAAACGTTGGCGACTACCACTGTAGGTGGGAGCTTGTGTAGACAGACTTGCACGCGTTGACCGCGACTTTCCATAGGAACTACAACCATATAGGATTCATCCACTGGGGTCCCCAGCGTTCTCCAGGACGGGAAATGCTACGGCGGGAGTGGGGACTGAGGACTTGGAGCTGCCAGCTTTGGTCATGAGAACGATTGTACCAGATACATACCTGCTCTAGAGCGGGGTTTTTAGCGCTGCCCTCTCCCCGGGTGGGTCGTGACGGGGCAGGGGTAAGAGGGCCGGCATGGGAAGGGGAGGAAGCTGCAAGACGAAGAGAGCCCCTCGGAGGTTCCCGCATTGGTTTCTCCAGGCCAGGCCTCAGGTCTCAGCAGCCGGGCCTCAGCGGCATCTGCAGCAGCAGCACCTGCCGGCTCTCTGAGGGGTGGCACTTATTGATGTGCCGGGTCAGGCCCGGGGAGCTGAAGAACGTGGACGGGCAGTGCTTGCACGAGAAAATCTGCTGGGCGCCGCCGTCGGGTGCGCCTCCGGGGCCCGCTTCCGGGGGAGCCCCGACCAAGGCGGGCAGCAGCAGCTCCTCGCGGACAGCGTGCCACAGCCGGTGCTTCTCCCGGACGTCGGCGGACGGGCAGTGGGCCCCGCACAGCGGGCACGCGAGGGCGAGCGCGGCCGTGCGCTCCGGGCCGAAGCTCGGGGCTGGAGCGCGGCCCGGGCCCGCCTCGTGGGTGCCCAGGTGCTTGCGCAGATAGGCTTGGCGACGGAACTTTTTGTGGCAGTAAGGGCACACGAAGACCTCGGAGGTCGCCCCCGCGCCGGCGCCGCCCGGCCCGGGCCCGCGGCGCCCGAGCGGCAGCAGCTCCGGGTAGGGGCCGTGCGGCCGCGCGCCGCTGTCCGGGTGCTGAGCGTCGCCGGCGCTGTCCCGCGCCTGCGGGTGCTGAGCGTCGGTCCGCGGCAGGCGGCCGTTCTCCTTGCCCGCCGCCGGGGCAGGCTCCGGGGGGCGCGGCGGCGCGGGGGGCGCGGGACGGGGCTTGTGCCAGCGGCGGTGGGAGGCGAGGTTGGCGGGGCAGCTGAAGACCTTGTCGCACTCGGGGCAGCGGTACTCGACGCGCACGATGCGGGAGCAGCGGTGCTGGGCCAGCGCGAAGGGGTCGGCGTAGCGCTGCTTGCACAGCTGGCAGATGAACTCGCCCAGCGGCGTGCGCTCGCCGCCCGGGGCCCGCGCCGGCGCCCCCGGCTCCTCCTCTTTGATCTTCAGGCCGAGCACCGGGGACGTGGTCACCTCGTCGGCGAAGCTCAGCCTCCTCGCCGCCTTGGGCTTCCTGACGGCCGCGGGCGCCGGGGCGCAGCCCGGGGCGCCCTTGCCGCGGCGCTGGAGGCCGTG
>NW_026590707.1:695664-699331 GCF_907164565.1 Psammomys obesus | reverse complement strand
GCCGTCAAATGGGGCCGCGCGCCGCCGGCCAGTGCAGGGGCGGCCGCCGGGGCCCGGGCCGAGCCGCTGAGAAGCTGCGGGCGGCCGCCCCCGCCGCCCCGCGCCCACCCTTGACGGCGGGAGCACGGCCGCCATCCGGTATCGATCGGGACGCGCGCGCCTGTGACACTATGAGGCTTCATCTGGGGAGAAGGGCTCTCGGCGCTGCAGATCGTGCGCGCTGGCACACCTCGGGAGCTCAGGGCGCCGCGCGGGGCGGGCGCCGAGCTCTCGGCTGATAAGTGCCCCCTCCCCTGGGGGAAGAGGAGCCGCGAGGGGAAGGGATCTAATTTTCGACCGTCCTCACATAAAGTGGTTTCTCTGCTCACACTTTCCACTTAAGCTACCCGGAGACATGCTTAATGCCTAACTGGCCTGTTTAGCATGGAGGAGATTGAGTGAGAAATGCTAGTGGAATTGCCATTACATCTGCTTCCCTGTACATGACGAGACACCCTGCAAAAGATGCGCGGTAGACCAGACTCAACAAATCACCGCCTGGCCCCGCGCCACCGGCCCGGCGCTTCGTGCTTGTGGTTAAGACCCGGAGGAGATGTGTAAGTTTGTGATACTAGCTGAACAGTGAGATAATTGGCCAGGATTCGGCAAAGGTACCACCGTGCCAGCCTTTAAAACAAAAGCCTGTGCGACGTGAGAACAGGGGAGGGAAGGATCCTGTGCTCAAGGCTCCTCGCTAAACAGAACTGGAGGAGGAATCGGGTAGGGTTAAAATGAAACGCGGGCTGAGAGGTCCATCAGCAGTCAAGCAGTCACAAGGAGGACAGTGCTTGAGGAAAGGCATATAAATGTCCCCGGTTTTCTGTTCAGTCTCATAGTGTTTTAAGGACTGGATTAAGACCCGCAGTCACGCTGCTTTCTGTTAAACAGCGTGTGTATAATAAGTGCAACATTTCACAATCGGAATTCATGTCCTGAATCACTAAAATGCTAAGGTCCTAAGTAAATCGATAAGCTCAGCTTGCCAAGTTGATCGTTTCTGACATGGCAGTTATGTATGACATGACTTCTAACTCAAATTCATCTCAGTCTTCCTTTTATTCCCTCTTCTCTTACCCGGAAATGTTTGTGACGTGGAAACATAGGTGTAAGGATTCTAAGGCTAGAAAACAGTTCCTTGCCCAGGAGGCATTTTCCCTGAAGCAAAGAACATTGGCACGGGTTTTCCACAAGGTCCAGTGGTGCACCCCACCATAACAACCTTCCAAAAAAAAAAAAAAAAAAGGATACAACAGTGTACACCAGGAGCTTTAAAAAAAATCTTTAACACTCTCTAAAAATATTCATAAGGCAAACTGTTGGCCACAGTGTTGTCGGTGACTGTAAATCATCTGAAATTACCTCAAGGAAGGCATCTATGCCGAAGATGATGAGTTGGCCATAAGCATCAGACATAACTAAAAGAACATTGTGGCATTAAGCAGAGACAGCAGAATAGGAAGGCGTCTGTGTCTGCAGAGCTCAGCTGAGAAAGAACAAAAGTGCATACAATACTGGGAAGACGCCGTGTGGAAATGTAATGTTCAGCCACCTAGGGCGGAATTTTAGTAGCTTTTGCTGGTTGGGGTTTTTAGATCCCTTGAGCACCCTGCAAAAAGTGTACATGACTCTGATCAGGGAGGAGAAAAAAACACATTGCACACACAAAAGCCAGGGTGAAATGTGGCAGCTTTCCCTAGGACACCCCAACAGCAAATGGAGACTTGCTTAGTCACTAACACTTTACAGAGCCCTGACACAGAAGCCACAGTCTCAGCCAAGTGACCTCCCAACTGAAGACACTCCTAACGGTTGAAAACTAGAAAGACTTAACTCGCTGGTAACAGAAAGGAGTCGGTGCATAAAAAGCAGACTCTTCAAAATACCAACAACCCTTAAATCTTTGTGCTGCCTCCTTTCTCTCGATGTTGAGAACGTGTTCTCCCTTTTAAACATAGAGGGCCTTCCCCTGCTCATTGCACTGTGACAACTCACACACGCTGAATCACCTCTCAGGGGTTAACTCGTGGGGTGAATTTGATATGAATTCAGAACTTTTGAAGGAATGACGTGACCACAGGAGGGAGACTAGTGGATAATGAACAAGAGAGGGCATGTGCCAAACATACATGCTGTACTGGTTAGTCCTCATCAGCTTGGCACAGTTAGGGCTTCCATTGCTGTGAAGAGACACCATGACCGAGGCAACTCTTATAAAGGAAGACGTTTGGCCGGCAGGCTTACAGCTTCAGGGGTTCAGTCTGTTACCATCATGGCGGGAGGCATGGTGGTGTGCAGGCAGACATGGTGTGGAGAAGGAGCCCAGGGCTCCACATCTTGACCAGCAGGCAGCAGGAGACTGTGCTAACACGAACATAGCTTGAGCATATACATGAGACCTCAAAGCCCGCCGTCACAATGCCACACTTCCTCCAACAAGGCCACACCTATTCCAACAACGCCTCACCTCCTAACAGTGCCTCTCCCCATAGGCCAAAGCATTCAAGCACACGCGTCTACAGGGGCCATGCCTATTCAAACCGCCACACACGGGAAGGAGGAAACCTCGTTTAAAGGAATTGCCTACATCCTGTGGCCCTGAGGACATATCTGTGGGGCATTTCTCGATGACTGATGGATGCAGGAGCACCCAGGCTGCAGGATGTGGATAGTACCCTTCCTAGGGACATGGGCCCGAGCTTATAAAAAAGCACACTGAGCAAGCCAAAGGGGTCAAGCCCCTAAGAAGCATTCTACGCCATCTGCTTTAGCTTCAGTTCTCAGGCCCCTGCTTCCCTCCATGAGGACCTGTAACCTGTAAGATTAAATAAGCCCCTCTCTCCCTAAGTTTCCTGTGTCTGTAGTATTTACTAAAGCAATGAAAGAAAATTAGGAGACACTGTGTATATGGAAATGCCATCATGAAACCCATTTTTTTTTTGTCCAAATAATATGCCATCATCACAATAAAATCACTTTCAACATTTGGGAAAGTATTTTTGGAAGGAAGAAGATCCTTTCTGCCCTGAAATCATAGTGTATGTGAGAAAGACACAATAGCTGCTGTACTTTTTAATCCCTTGACTATCTGTGGGATTTTGTCTTTGGATTTTTTTTTTTTTTTGGTCAGGAACAGTTTTACTTCTTCTGTTTCCTGCCCCATCACTTCTGCCTACAAACGTTCCTGTAAAAACTAACATCATTTGCCACAATTAGAAGCCCTGGCTCTCAAGAACTTGGACGTCAACCATGGTTCCAGAGTCGAAAAGTGAACTACTATAGTCGCCCCTAAATTTAATGGTGTCTAGGTGTCCTCGTTTTAGCAAGTGACACCTCTACCAAACCCAAAATCCCTTGGCTCAGGCTCACTCCATCGGCCTTCCACCCTTCCTGACTCCGACTCCCCGTTGCTACGTGCTGCCTTCTGCTTCCGCCCTCTCCCGCACAGGCTCTGTTTAGCAGCAAAAGGATCCTAACAAGTTTGCTTGGAAACATGAAGTGACTCCCACCACCATGGGAGTAAAACCCAAACCTGTCAATTCACTTACAAATGTGTCTAGCATATATGGAATAGGTTGGTTGGTTCCTGGTTGGTTGGTTGGTTGGTTGGTTCCTGGTTGGTTGGTTGGTT
>NW_026590707.1:693172-695654 GCF_907164565.1 Psammomys obesus | reverse complement strand
TCCTGGTTGGTTGGTTGGTTGGTTGGTTCCTGGTTGGTTGGTTGGTTCCTGGTTGTTTGTCTGGTTGGTATGTCTCAGTGTTGGAGATTTCCCCAGGAACTATCACATACTGTGCAAATATTTTACTGCTGAGCCAAGTCCCCGGCCCCGCATTTCCCACCCGCTACTCATCCCGTCTGTTCCGTCCACACAGGTCTTCTTGGTTTCCTCAGAAGTGACAGGTACTCTCCCATATCAAGGCTGTTTTCTTCTGCTGGAGCCATGGTTCTCAACCTTCCTAATACTGCGATCCTCATTGATTAATTAATACAGTTCCTCATGCTGTGGTGAGCCCCAGCAATAAAATTATTTTTGTTGCTACTTCATACCTACAATTTTTCTTTGGTTATGAATCACGATGTAAATATCTGTGTGTGTGTGTGTGTGTTCGATGGTCTTAGGTAATCCCTGTGAGCCCCTAAGACCCTAAAGGGGCCCCACAATTCACAAGGTGAGAACCTCTGTAGTAGATGCTCATGTCTTATTCCTTCACTCGGTCAGGTCAATGCTCAAAGAAAGCCGCCCTAGATCTTCCCTGGCAGCCCTAGCAAAGCCAGGGATTCTCTGAGCTGGAGAGGTGCTGTCATGTGTGTGCTTGTGTCTGGGGTTGCACACGCATTTGGAGGCCAGAGGTTGAAATCAGGTGTCTTCCTCAGTCGCCTTTCACCTTATTTCCTGAAGCGAAGTCTCGGAGCGCACCCACAGCTTCCCAGCCTGGCTAGTCTGGCTAGCCCTCTTGCTCCTGGGATCTGTCTCTGCTTCCCAAGAACTGGGATTACAGGGGAGCCACCACCCGCCCACCAGCTTCTGTGTCCATGCTGCCACTCCCAGGTCTGCTCCTCACACATCTGTGGCAAGTGTGCCATCCGCTGAGCACTCTCCCAAGCCCCCAGTAGTTATGCTTTTAACTTATTAAACAAAGAAATGGGTTTTGTAGAGACATTTTCATACAGATGCGTCATTATACTTTATTCTTACCCTGTCACACCCGCTTCCATTCCACATGTCTTCCTTCTGGAGAGGTAAGTCTGAGGGCTGAGCTGGGGCAGAGCCGCAGAGCTGAGACAACAGTGTGGAGGAAGATGAACTGTGAGGCAGGTAGCCAAAAAGTTCACTATAAAAGGTAATGTGGGCTTAACCTTTGAAACGCTGAATATATTTAAATAATTAATCGGCAACTATGTAATGACGCTTATCTGAGTGTTCTGTGTTAGGCAGTAAAATAGATGCACATTCTAAAAACTTGTGGCTGGAGAGAATGTACCAGTTGACTTTCCCTTGGCCACAAACGGCTGACTGCCTTTTGAAATTGGGAGTCACTTCAAGTAATTCCCTAAGTAATGGGAATAGTGAGCCTGAACTCACAAAGAAAGAGGTTCCAGTGGCATAAGATGCCGTATAGGAGAGGCATTTTCGTTGCCAGTGGTCAGTGTGCATGCTGGGTCATTTTCTTCGGCCGTCCTCGCTCTTCAGAGCACAGTCTTCCCTCCCAAGACAGCTCTCACACTGTGCAGGGTGCGGCAGTCAGACACTTCAGCCTCAGCCAGCATCGTACAAAGGCAGCTCCCAAATATCCTCACAGAGTCTCCTGTAAGCATCCTCCTTCCTTCCTTCCAGTCTCAAAGGGATAACGTTCTGAAATGGATTCACTGCACAGGGGGAAAAATGCAGGTTTGAATCCTAGCACTGCCATTTCCTGGAAACTTAAAATGTGTTTTTCCTTGGCTCTCAATTAGGCATTGCAATGTGTAGGACACAGAACGTGAATTGAATGACATAAACTAAACTCATTTGCAGTGTCGGCTCGTGGTCATGCTTGAGAATGCAAGTCTCCATACTTGTTGTAAACTCACAAGGGTAGAGACAATCCAGCCCACTCTTTGTTATCCAAATAGTGTGTGTGTGTTTGTTCCAAACAAGGGTCTCAGACCACTCTGACAGTATTGCCTGGCTGGGAGAATAGGCCTTGTCAGTCTTTATTCACAAATCCATCTCATATGCTTGGAAAGAATATGCTTTTTTCAACTGAGCATGCCAAGACTAGGTATCTCTGTGCTCTTCTCACATGACAAGTTATACATTTTTCTCTTTTTGTCTCTCAATTTCCACTGCATGTAAGCGTCACAGTTTCATGACTCATACTTATTAAAGCCACATCTGTTAGCTAACTGAACCTTCCCCCGCCATCAAGTCTCACTATCTGCACAAACGTTTTCTGCCGCAAAGTGCATTGGTTGATTGGTTGGTTGGTTGGTTAGTTAGTTGTCTGGTTGGTTTGGGGTTGTCTGGTTGGTTATCTGGTTGATTGGTTGTTTAGTTGGTTGTCTGGTTGGTTGGTTGGTTGGTTGGCTGGTTGGTTGATTATCTGGTTGGTTGGTTGGTCGGTTGGTTGGTTATCTGGTTGGTTGGTTTGTGGGTATTTAATTGGTTGTCTGGTTGGTTG
>NW_026590707.1:654635-693162 GCF_907164565.1 Psammomys obesus | reverse complement strand
GGGTATTTAATTGGTTGTCTGGTTGGTTGGTTTGTGGGTATTTAATTCGTTGTCTGGTTGGTTGGTTTGCGGTTGTTTAGTTGGTTGTCTGGTTGGTTGATTGGTTGGTTATCTGGTTGGTTGGTTGGTTGGTTGGTTTGTGGTTGTTTAGTTGGTTGTCTGGTTGGTTGGTTTGCAGTTGTTTAGTTGGTTGTCTGGTTGGTTGGTTGGTTATCTGATTGGTTAGTTAGTTGGGTGTCTGGTCAGTTGGTTGGTTGTCTGGTTGGTTGGTTTGTTTGGAAGCATGCCAGCTTTCTTTTGGTTGTTGTCTCCAAGGTATATATCTTTGTTTTCAATCGTTATCGTTATGTCTTCAATGACTCCTACTATTTTTAGCCAGTGAGGGTTTTAACATAACTAAACTTTCCGCCCGTCTACTGTGCCTAAGTGCTATTATCATTGGAAGGAAATCTGCCATCTCTCAAAAACCTTTGCATTTGATCAATTACTTCTCTTTTTCTCACTTCTTTTCTTCCTTGTTAGATTTGTGTCTGATTCTTATGCACACAATGCCACTTAACCAGTTTAAAACCTCCACTCATGTTCCTTTCTTGCTTTTAAAACTAAAAACATTTTAATCAAGCAAAATTCTTCTTTGATAATAAAAGGACATCAGACACCTGAACTCTCCCTATTCTTTCTGGACTCATGCTACTGTGCTGTGTGCTTTAGCATTGTATTTTAAAAGTCACAACATGAAGAGATAGCTCAGTAGGTAACAGCTGCCTGCTCTTGCAGAGGTCCTAGGCTCAGTTCTCAGCACCCACATCAGGTGGCTCATAACTGCCAAGAACCAACTCCAGGATAGCCAATACTTCTGGTTCTCCATGGACACCTGTGCTCACATACACACAGACACATAGCTAAAAATAATGAAAATTAAGCTTTAAAAGAAGAAGTACAAAGTTCCGCTCAGCTGTACATCAAGTTCAAGGCCAACTTGGACTACAGAAGATAGTATCTCGAAAACAACACAGGTTTAATTTATTTATATATAGTTATACATATGTACATACATAGATTTAGCAGTGGCAAAATACATCAACAGAGTCGGGTGCGGCGGCACACACATGTAATCCCAGCACTCAGGGAGGCAAAGGCAGGCTTAGATCTCTGTGAGTTTAAGGCCAGCCTGGTCTACAAAGTTGAGACCAGCCAAGGCTACAGAGAAAAACCCTGTCTTGAAAAGAAAAAAACAAAAACCAAAAATGAAAACAAAACAAATTATATCAACAGTATATCTGAAGAAATGTTTGAGCTTTTAACAAGTAGCTATTACATTTTTATGTGGTTGTTTCGTGCATGTGTGGTGGTCAAAAGACAATTTTATGGGAGTCCGTTCTCTCCCTCCATCATGTAGGTGCCCAGAATCAAGCCTACCCCCTGAGTCATCTCATGGCCCTGCAATGCCTTGCTTTATTTATTATAAAACTTTAGCTTGAGGTTTATTGTATTTTTATTTATAGGCATTGGTGCTTTGCCTGCTTCACACATGTATGTCTGTGTGAGGGTGTCAGATATTGAAGTTCCAGACAGTTGTGAGCTGCCATGTGGGTGCTGGGAACTGAACCCCGGTCCTCTGGAAGAGCATTCAGTGCTCCTAACCGCTGAGCCATCTCTCCAGCTCCTGTTTTCTTATTTATAGATGTTTGCCCGGAGTGAGAGGTGTGTACGTCTGAGTGCAGGTGCCCACAGAGGCCAGCAGAGGGTCTCTGCTGCCACAGAGCTGGAGTGACATGCAGTTCCTGGGCCCTGGGAAACCTGCCTTACCCTTACCTCACCCTTCCGCTCAGCGTCTCTTCGGGAGTTTTCGTTAGCGTAATGATAAGACCATCGCACCGTTTCTTATTTCCCATTTCCACTGGAGAAAAGGCGAGTGTTATAGTCTTAGAGAAACTGCTGCTTTTTTCAAAGCAATGTGCCTCTATCCTGGGTGTTTTTAATACCCGGCTGTGAGGGAAATCGGGGTTCTTCCGGGCCCTCTAAGATCCTGTTAAAACATTTAAAACTTCCAACCGTCAGCTATAAACACTCAAGAAAATGAAAGCGTGTACACTGAGGACTGGAGAGCTTTATTCCACTGTCAAAATCAAGAGCGGTTTGAGAGGCTGAGTGGGGGGCCGCGCGGTTTAAGCGCTCGCCTGGAGCCCGGATTCCCAGAACCCCTCTAAAGGCCTGCCAGCCTGCCGGGCCCGCCTGGACCCCCGCCTGCAAGCCGCAGGGCACGCTGGGAGGAGCCCGGCCGCACCAGCCAGCTCCGGGTGAGCCACCGGGGTGATTAAACAGCAGCCTCGGGCCTCCACGTGCGCGAGCACCCACACACGTGCACCCCACACGTGCACACACCTGCAAAGCGCGCGCGCGCACACACACACACACACACACGAGGATGAAATCAGCAGCGCGAGCAGCGCTTCGCCCTCCGGGGTCAGGGCTAGCGGCCTTTCAAATTAGATCCGCGTCTATTGTTCCTTGATGGGGGTTTTCGGCGCCGTAAACTACTCGCGCACTCGCGACGTGGCCTCTACCGCGGAGTTTCCTCCTTCGGGGTTAGAGTCCCGCTTTCTGGCCGGGCCGCTCTCCTCCCGGGCCGGTACCCGGCCTCCACCCAGCCTCGCGGCCGCCTGGGACAGGCGCAGGGCTGCCCTGCGAGCCGCCGCGGGCCCCGGGCGCACCCGCCGCGCGCTCCCCGCCTCCGCACCGCCGAGCCGGCGCGGCTGCGGCCGACTCACCGCGGCCACCACGAGCCCAGTCGCGCTGCTGGAAGACGCTGCTCAGCCAGGCAATAACCACTGAAAGCTGAGTCCGTAGAAACCATGCACGCGCGCGCGCACACACACACACACACACAGACACGCACACATCCTGTTTGGTACATTGACGCAGACGGACTCAAAATTGATTGTTAAAAAATAACCCGTCTAAATTTACATCCGGTAATGAATCTTACAGCGTTCAAAGTCGCCATTAGTGTGTGTTGAGGTGTTTTCTAAATCTTTGTTACTTGACGATAACAATCCCAAAACGCGCTCTAGAGTGACAGTTTTATCAATCACAACAGGCTAAGGCATGGTGACACACACCTGACACCCCGGCACTTAGGAGTGGAAGCATAGGTTCAAGGTCATCCCTGTCTACATGCCCGGTTTGAGACCAGCTTAGGATACACAACAAGAGCCCCACAGTTTGATACTAAGAATCAGACAGCATGTTTGGTGTGTGTGTGTGTGTGTGTGTCTGTGGTGTGTGTGTGCGCACGCGCTCTCATGTAATTTCTAGTTGCTCGCTCGACCACTTGCAGTCACAGTGTGGTTAAATTGAGCATTTGGTATAACAGGACAAGTATCGCAGGCTGCCCTCAAGACACTCGCTTGCACTGCAAGCCAAGAGATGCTGGCTGTCCTACGATCTGCTGTTGGCTGCGTGGGATCTCTGTCTCTCTGTCTGAACCAGCTGCGGCTTCCCAGGCCCCCAACTATTCATGTTCCCTGTTGGTGTCACCAAAGCCGGTCTTATTTTATATAGAAAATTCATTATTTATTTATTTATTTATTTGTTATTTATTTACTTATTTACTTATTTATTTATTTATAGTCCTAAGCTGTTAAGCCCAATATCTGAAGTCCTCGTGGCCCTATGTCTCCTGTCTCTTTGGGTCATTGTTTATGTGATCAGCTTTGGGCGGGGAAGAGCGGTTTCTGCGGCGATTGTAGGCCCAAGAAGAAGGCATCTCACTTCGGAGACGATCTGACTTTGCTTCTCCTGGACTCCAGAATGCTTTCACCTGACTTCAAGCAGCTGAGATTCAGCGAAAGGCAACTTGAATAAAGCAATATAAATAATGAAAGGCGTGGGTGCCAGCACGTGTGAGGGAAGGTCCTCACTTCTGCTACCTTCTTTTAACGAGCCCTGGTTTCTGCTTCTGTCTCTCCTGTCCTGCACATCTGTCAAGATCTCTATCATGAGTGGGGAGGCCCATCAGGCATGGCGGCAGCCACTCTCTGCCTGTCGCTGTTCCTTCACTTTGCCCTAGTAACTGCACACTGTCTTCTCAGGTCTTTTTTGTTTCGAGAATGTTAAAAGGGGGGGCTGAGGAGATGGCTAAGAGCTAAGAGCACTGGCTGCTCTTCCAGAGGACCCTAGTTCAACTCCCAGCACTCACACGGCAGCTCACAACTGTCTGTAACTCCAGTCACACACATTTAAAGTTTTCTAGTAAATGGCAGTGCTAGGATTTAAACCTGCTTTTTTTTTTTTTTTTTTTTTTTTTTCCTGTGCAGTGAATCCATTTCAGAGGTACTTATCCCTTTGACACTGGAAGGAAGGAGGATGCTTACAGGAGAATCTGTAATGATATTTGGGAGCTGTCTTTGTACGATGTTGACCAAGGCTGAAGTATCTGTGATGAGGGAGTGCCGCACCCTGCACACAGAGCTGGCTTAGCAGCTAAGAGCATTTACTGCTTGTCCGAAGGACATGAGTTCAAATCCTAGCACCCATGTCAGGCAGTTCACCTCTAACTCTAGCTACAAAAGATCCCGTACTCTCTTTCTGGCCTTGGCAGACATCTACAAATATAGGGCATCCCTATTCATACTCTCACACAAACACACAAGTAAAATTATAGTAGGTTTTTTCAAACTTTTTGTTGAAAAAAATTTTATATTTTTTTATTGTTTCCCTTCCCCCACTCCTCCCAACTCCTCCCACCTCCCTACCTACACAGCTTTATATCCCCCTCTCTCAAATAAAAAAAAAAACACTAACAACCAAAAAACACCCCCAAAACCCACAAAAATGGAAATACAAACAAGCAAAAGATCAATGAAAAAAACACCCAAACAAAAGCAAAATGAGACAGAAAGTCTACAAAAATATCAGTGAGTTCATTTTTATTGACCGAGTACTCCTGGCCCTGGGGCCTTCCCAGAAGCATGGTTAATGTAGCCAGCGAGACTCCATTGCAGAAAACTAGCTTCTCCTCTGCCGGCTGTCAGTTGGTTGGAGTGTTATTTCATATCCACTCACCATCTCGGTGCTGGCACTCCATCTGGCTCGAAGCTGTTTAGGTCTCCTGTGTGCTGCCATAGTTTCCATGAGTTCTTTTGCACATGGGCCTTATTGCATCTGGAAGACACTGTTCCCTCAAATTACCCATCAGCCCTTAACAATCTTCCCACACCCTCTCCTGCATAGATCCCTGAGCCCTGAATGGACGAGGGCTTTGATGAAGACAGTAGGATCCAGTGATCCAAAGTTCCTCACGCTCTGCACGTTGCTCAGTTGTGGGTCTCTAGGTAGTTCCCATGTAGTACAAGAAGGAGTTTCTCTGATAAAGGCGGAGTGAGACGCTGGTCTGTGGGTATAGCAGTGTTATTCGGAGTCATTTCATTGCTATGTTCCTTTAGCAGAATCATAATATTGGGGTTTTCCCTATAGACCCATCATTCACTTAGTCTTATGGTCTTGGCCATTTTAGCCGTGTTCCATCTCATGAAGTGGACCTTAAGTCCATTCAAAGACTGACCGATCACTTCCATAGCATGTGTGGCTGACAGGCAATTCGCTGCTGCAGGCCGCAGGGCTTGGAGCCGGGAGATGCTGATAACTACCTTTCTCCTCTGGTAGTGTGCAGAGTACGTACCAGCTCCATGAGCACTAGTAAGTCGGGGTGAAGCTTCCAGTTCGGCACCAGCCTGACTCCGCTGTGTTCAGTGACGTGTGTGTCCTCGGCAGCAATAGGACTTACTGTCAGGTTGTAGAAGCAACCAATAGCCTGGCAACGGCTGTACTGTTTGGGAATTTCTGCGGGGTTCCTCTGGCCAACAGCTCAACAAGATGTAACCCATTCCTGTCACTGGGGGTTTTACTTGGTGGCCTAAGATGTCTAGTAGGAGTCTTGTCTCTTATTATTCAGTGACTCCATTTAGATTCGTTTCATGAATGTATAGATATTTAGAAAGCTTCTATAGATGGTTTTTAAAACAGCCTTTAATTGTCCCTCATTTACCTTTCTCATCCATTCCCCTCCATATTGATCCTCACATTCTAGTTTCCCTTTTGTCTCCACATGACAATATATTCTATTTCCCCTTTCTGGGGAGCTCCCTCCCCCCCCCACACCACCCCACTCTCTTCCTGGGTACCTAACCTCTGTGCTCATTCAGACTGTAGTACACATACTGAAGGCCTGAGAACTAACACCCACATAGAAGGGAAAACATACAATATTTGTCCTTTAGGGTCTGGTTTACCTTATTCAGAATGATTTTTGTCTAGCTCTTTTCATTTACCATGATCTTCATAATTTCATTTTTTTAACAGCTGAATAATATGCAGGAGTGTAAATGTACCACACTTTCCTTATCCATTCGTTAGTTGATGGACATCTAGGTTTGTTTCAATTTCTGGATATTATGACTAGAAAACCAGTGAACATGGATGAGCAAATATCTCTAGAGTAGGCTGTAGAGTCTTTTGGGTATATGCTCATGAGTGATATAGCTGGATCTTGAGGTATATCAATTGCCAGCGTCCTAAGGAACCAAGTTGTTGATTTCCATAGTGGCTGGGCAGGTCTGTACTCACGCTAGTAATGAGTGTGTATTCCCTTCCCACACGTCCTCACCAAGATGTACTGCCATTCGTTTTATTGATCTTGGTCTTTCTAAATGATGTAAGATTAAATCTCAGAGTAGTATTAATTTGCATTTCTTCGATGGCTAAGGATACTGAACATTTCTTTAGGTGTCTTTCAGTCACTTGTGTTTCATCTTTTGGAAACTCTCTGCTTAGATCTTCATGCCGCTTTTAAATTGGGTTGTTTCCTTGATGGTTAGCTTCTTAGTTCTTTACGTATTGTGTACACTAATCCTTTGTCAGATGTAGAACAGTAAAGATCTCTTCCCGTTCTAAGTGTAGCTGCCACTTAGCCTGAATGGTGACGTCCTTTGCCAGACAAAGGTCCCACCTATCAGCTGTTGATCTTAGTGTCCGAGCTATCAGTGTTCAGAAAGTCCTTTCCTGCACCAGTAAGTTCAAGCTTATCTATCCCCCTCTTTTTCTTCTTGCAGATTCAGGGTATCTGGCCTTATGTTGAGGTTCTTGATCATTGGAAGTTGAGTTTTGTGCAGAGTGATAAATATGGATCTATTTACATTCTTCTACATGCAGACATCCAGTTTGACCAGTACCATTTGTTGAAGATGCCAGTGTGTAATTTTGGGTTCATTGTCAAAAATCAATTTCATTCTGTTGACTAACATGTCTGTCTTTTATGCCAACACCAAGCAGTTTTTATAATTATTGCTCTGGAGTACAACTTGAAATCAGGGATAGTGATACCTTCAAAAGTTCCTTTATTGTACAGAATTGTTTTGGTTATCCTGGATTTTTATGTTTCTGTATGAAACTGAAAATTGTCCTTTCAAGATTTGTGAAGAATTGTGCTGAATTTGTGATGGAGATTGCATTGAATTTGTAGATTGCTTTTGGTAGGATGGCCATATTTATTACATTAATTCTCCTGAATGAGTGTGGGAGATCTATCCATCTTCTGGCATCGTTTTCAATTTCTTTCTTAAAGTTTTAATCACACAGGTCTTTCACTTGCTTGGTCAGAATTACCTCAAGATATTTTAATTGTTTGAGGCTATTGTAAAAGGTACTGTTTCCTGGATTCTTTCTCAGTCTATTTGCCAGTTAAAAAAAAAAAAAGTGTTTCTAATTGTCAGTAGAAAAACTCCTGACTTTTGTGTGTTAAGTTTGTATCCTGTTATTTTGCTGAAAGTGTTTATCAGGTATAGAAGTTTCCTGGTGGAGTTTTCTGGGTCTTTTATGTATAAAATCTTATGTATGTAAAGATACTTTGACTTCTTTCTTTCCTGTTTGTATTCCCTTGATCTCCCTCAGTTGTGTTACTGTTCTAGCTACATTTCCAGGACTATAGTGAATAGGTATGCAGAGTGGACTCTCTCGTTTGTTCCTGAATTTAGTGGAAATGTTTTGAGTTTCTCTCCATTTAGGCTGATGTTGGCTGTGAGATTGCTGTAAATGACCTTTAATATACTGAAGTATTTCTCTTGTGTCTCTGGTCTCTCTAGGACTGCATTATGAAGAGGTGTCTGGTTGTGTCAAAGGTCTTTTCTGAATCTTGAGGAGCGGATTGTGTGGCTTTTGTCTTTCAGCCTCTTTAAGTGGTGGGGTTTGTTTGCTGATTTCACATGTTAAACCACCTCTGCACCCCCGAGATGAAGTCTAATTGACCATGGTGAATGATCTCTTTGATGTGTTCTTGGATTCAGCTTACAAGTATTTTATTACAAATTTTTATACATCTATAAGCTATAAAATTGCTCTATAATTTTCTTTTTTGCTGGGTCTTTGTGTGATTTGGAATTAGTGTAAGAGTGGTTTTGTAAAAAGAATTTTAAAATGTTCCTTCAGTTTCTATTTTCCAGAATAATTTGAAGTGTATCAGTGTTAATTCTTCTTTGAAGGTCTGGTAGAATTCTACACTGAATCCATCTAACCCTGGGTTTTGTTTGGTTGGAGACTTTTAATTACTATTTCTATTTTATAGGGGTTATAGGTCTGTTTAAATTTTTTAATCTTGATTTAACTTTGATAGGTCATCTGTTATAGGGTATTTGATCCCATTGTGAACCCTGAGATTGTGAACTATAAAAACCTGTTTCTTGTTTGTGTGGTTCAACTCTAACACACCTTTAACCCAAGAGCTTTCTGTTTACTATAAACAAATATTTGTGGTGTGGCTCAGCCCTAGCACACACCTTTAATCCAAAAGCTTTCTATAAACAGAATTAAACACAGTTAGGCCAAGAGAGTAAACAGGAAAGAGGGACATTGAGAAAAGTGTATTTAAGACAGCATGGTATTCTGTTCAGGAAGTTGTCTCCTGTCCCAGTGAGTTCAAGGCTCTTCCCCACTTTTTCTTCTAACAGATTTACTGTTTGGTTTTATGTTGAGGTCTTTGATCCACTAGGACTTTACTTTTGTGCAGGGTGATAAATCTGGGCCTATTTGCATTTTTCTATATATAGACATCCAGTTAGACCAGCACCATTTGTTGAAGATGCTATCTTTTTTCCATTGTATGGTTTTAGCTTCTTTGTCAAAACTTAAGTTTCCGTAGCTATGTGGGTTTATTTCTGGGTCTTCAATTCAATTCCATTGATCTACCAGTCTGTTTCTATGCCAGTAGCATACCATTTTTATTACTGTTACTCTATAGTCCAGCTTGAGATCTGGGATGGGAGATACCTCCAGAAGATCTTTTATTGTACAGGATTGTTTTACCTAGACCCCCTGCTCAGAGGAAGCCCATAGGCTGTTCAGTTTCCTAGTGGGTTCCTAGTAAGGGGATCATGGGCTGTCTCTGACATGAACTCAGTGGCTGGCTCTTTGTTCACCTCCTCCTGTGGTGGGGAGGAGCCTTGCCAGGCCACAGAGGAAGATTATGCAGCCAGCCTTGATGAGACCTGATAGGTTAGGGTCAGATAGAAGAGGAGGAGTCCTCCCCTATCAGGAGACTAGGGAAAGGACATAGGGGAAGAAGACAGAGGGTGGGTGGGACTAGGGACTAGGGAGGGGGCCACAGCAGGGAATACATAGTGAATAAATTGTAATAAATAAATAAAAAGACAGTATGGAAAAGAAAAAGTTTCATGAACTTCTGAGAAGTATGTTCTTTTATGTTTGGGTGTAATGTTCTGTAGATGCCTGCTAGGTCCATTTGGCTTATAGTATTATTTAATTTCAGCATTCTTTTGTTTAGCTTTGGTCTGGATGACCCTGTATTGGTAAGAGTTGGGTGTTGAAGTTATCCTTCATCATTGAGTGAGTCAATATGTGAACTTGAACACCCTTATGTTTGGTGAATAGATGCTTAAAATTGCAATATCCTCTTGCTGAATTTTTCCTCTGATGGTATACAGTGGCCTTCTCTGTCTCTTCTGTTTAGTTTTGGTTTGAAATCTGCTTTTTCAGATGTTAAAATGGCTACACTTCTTTGCTTCTTGGATCCATTTGCAGCAGAAGGATGGATCCTGGTTTTGTTTCCATTCTGTTGGTCTGTGTCTGGTGTGAATAAAGACCACTGACATTGAGCTGTATCCATGAACACTGTTTGTTACCTACAAACAATCAAGAGGATTTCCCCCCCTCTTGATTTGATACTCTAAGATTACTTATTCTTTGTGTTTTCTTGGGTAGACATCCTCAGACTGAAATTTTTCTGCTAGTGGTTTCTGTAATGAATTTGTAGATAAATACTGCTTAAATTTGGTTTTATTGTAAAATGGCTTTCTTTTTTTTCATCTATTGTGATTGAAAGTTTTGCTGGGTATAGTAATCTGGGCTGGCATCTATGGTCTCTCAGAGTTTGTAGGTCCTCAGCCCAGCTCCTTCTGTTTTTCAGATTCTCTGCTGAGAAGTCAGACATTATTCTAATGGGTCTGCTTTTATACATAGGTTGGTCTTTTTCTTTGTTTGGTACATCCAAGGCCACCAGAAAGAGCTAGGAAACCAAGGTCTTCAGCAAGAGGCAGGGTCCCCAGGGAATGGAGTTGGCTGAGAAGAGGGGCTTCTGAAAGGTGGCTGCTACAGGGCTAAGAGTAAGTCTAGAGAGATCATAACAGAGGACAGAAAAGAGTGAAAGTTATCTGCCTGAGTCCCAGTCCCATGTGGGTGCTGTGGGGAAGGGAGTGTGTCTGGTAGAAAGTATTTCTGAGGACCTACGGCTGACAGAAGGGAATGGAGAGGAGCTAGAGACGCCGAGAGGGTCGACGAGGCAGAGCCAAGGTGGGTCAGCACCAAGAGGTAGAGTGGATCTAGAAAGAGAGAGAGAGAGAAAGAGAGAGAAAGAAAGGAAGAAAGAGAAAGAGAGAAAGAGAAAGAAAGAAAGAAAGAAAGAAAGAAAGAAAGAAAGAAAGAAAGAAAGAAAGAAAGAAAGAAAGAAAGAAAGAAAGAAAGAAAGAAAGAAAAAGAAATGAAAAGAACGAGGATGTTTTAAAACCCAGGGTCAGCAGTATGGTTTAGTGGGTTAAACCGCTTACCACCAAGCCTGATGACATGAGTTCAATCCCTCGAGGTGCATAGTGAAAGAGGGGAAATGACTCTCTGCCTCTGACCTCCACACTCACTATGGCACCTGCATAACTGCTCAAGTGCACGGGAGGTCACAGGCAGGCATGCACACAAACAAACACACACACACACACACACACACACACACTAATAATGATGATAGTGAAAATAATAATAGTAAACAATGTTTTAAAGAATGCTTTGAAATAGTTTTCTCTTCTGTGTGTATGCATGTCTTGCCTGTGTGTGTGAACGGCTTGGTGTGCGGTCCCCGAGGGGATTAGAAGTGGTGTAAGCTGTAGATGGTTGTGAGACTTGGACACTGGAAACCACACCTGGGTCCTCTCTAAGAGCAGCAAGAACTGCTGAGCCACCTCTGCAGCCACCAGCTCTCGCTTCATTTTCTTTTTTTTTTCTCGCTTCATTTTCATTGGGAGGCTCTATCTAAGAGTCTGTCGTTATCAAGAATACTAAATTAAACGTCTTCAGAGGTTTTTTGTTTGTTTGTTTGTTTGTTTGTTTGTTTTTAAATTTTATTTTTTTTATTAATTACACTTTATTCACTTTGTATCCCCCCATAAACCCCTCCCTCCTCTCCTCCTAATCACACCTTCCCTCCCCCTTCTTTATCCATGCCCCTCCCCAAGTCCACTGATAGGTGAGGTCCTCCTCTCCTTCCTTCTGATCTTAGTCTATCAGGTCTCATCAGGAGTGGCTGCACTGTCATCTTCTGTGGCCTGATAAGGCTACTCCCACCTCAGGGAAAGGTGATCAAAGAGCAGGCCAATCAGTTCATGTCAGAGGCAGTCCCTCTTCCCATTACTATGTAACCCACTTGGACACTGAACTGCCATGGGCTACATCTGTGCAGGGGTTCTAGGTTATCTCCATGCATGGTACTTGGTTGGAGTGTGAGTCTCTGGGAAGACCCCTGTGTTCAAATTTCTGGTTCTTTTGCTCTCCTTGTGGGGTTCCTGTCCTCTCCAGATCTTACTATTTCCCACTTCTTACATAAGATTCCATGCACTCCGCCCAACAGTTGGCCATAAGTCTTAGCATCTGCTTTGATAGTCTGCAGGGTAGAGCCTTTCAGAGACCCTCCGTGGTGGGTTTCTTCAGAGTTTTTATCTAGTATTGCAAGCTATCCTTCAGAACGAGTGTGCCTGTCTGACCTTGGTCAGCAGCATAAAAGCACCACTTTCCCTAACTCCTTGGTTATGTTCTGTCACTTGTGAGGGGGAAAATGCCAGTTAGATAAGCTAAGGGTGCTGTCGTCTTCAAATAAACTTGCCTTTGGTGTTGCTATAATTCAACATCTTAAACCTGCTACAGTGATGTTTATATTTCACTTTCTTTTACTCTGGGAATCGAACTCAGGGCTCAGTCAGGCTGGACAAGCCCTCCACAGCTGGGCCCTAGCTTCAGCCTTTCTTTTTGTAATTTAACCTCCAGCCTATTGCATAGCCTTCTTAGAGTCCTTTGGCTGTTTCCCAGCTAGCGCCCACCAGCAAAGCTGCATTAGCTGTTAAAGTTGGAATACTTTTGTGGTCGTTAGTGAAGGCTTTCCAGTACCCTCACTCCATGTTCCCAGCCCCGAACCCTCCCATTATCTTCCAACCCAACCCAAAAGTCCAATGGGGTGGGCTCTTCAGGGCCTAGCTTTAGTTCTGTGACCCTGTTGCTCTTCTGACTGGTTCATAGATAATTAGATTTTTTTTTAAATTGTTGCCCTCTGGCTATACATAAAGAACATATAATAAAACACACCCAAATGAATTCCACTGTCCTCTTTATCATTTTTCTTTAATTTTGAATTATTTGCTGGTTCTCAAAAAAGAAAAAAAGATGACAATTACTATGGTTATTTTCTTACAAATAAATCTTTCAGCTCTTATAAATCTACAAGAAATTTATTTACATAAGATTTTCACTCAACTTTAGCCTACTTTAGAAATTATCCAGGCTTACAGTACTTTATCACAATGCTCTTGCAGACAGCCACAGATTCCAAATTCTGGGGATCTTAGTAGAGGACAAAATCATAGCCCATTTGGGTCAGGTTGTGAGGCATTTTAGACAAACCTCTCACATATGCACCTCATGAAAAAAGAAACAGCTCATGTACACGGACTAAATTATTTTCATACTCCTAACCATGCTGATCTGCAAAGACACTGGCCCTTTTTATTGTCTGTGCCAAATATATGAGCTAGACGTTATGATCTGTCTTGTGATTATTCGGGTTTAGATCTGATAGGCACACAATTGCGCTCCTATCTGGGCAGCATCTTCCCGGCATTCAATTACCCTCATCCCGCGCCGACCCACATCAGAAGCTTTTACAGACATTTAGATATATGTTTGTCTGTGGAGTTTTCTGTACACACCAACTTGTTGAGTAATTTTAAAAGACCAAATAAATCAGATTTGCCTGGCATTATCTGTCTTCATAAGCAGAGGCTGTCCGCTGCCCATCACATTGTTATCTAAATGATTTCAGATCAATTTGGCTAGCTCTAACTTGGGCAATTGCATTCTGCCAACCCAAACTCCCTCTGTTTTTCAATTGGAGACATTATTCTTCCTTTCACTTAACAAAGTGTTCTGTGCATGAGGCAGGCAAGTATCTGAACCAATCAAGCCTAGTTTCCAAAAAGCTTGGATCTGATAGGCTCACTGACAGTATGTGTTATGTCCATGCCATGGCTTCAGCTGGCAACATTATTCCCCAAGCCACGGTGCTAGATGCCATAAAGTAGTGTTTTACTGCGCTGACAGAATATGCAGGGGAAAACATCTTTATATGTCCTTTTTAGTATATACTAATACCAGATTTCTTGGTAAATGATAACATTTAGTTGAAATTGGATTTTTATATCAGAAATTAATAATGGGATAGGTTAGATATTATTTTATTGACAAATGCTATTATTCCTTTGCTACAGAAGGGTGGTCATTTACTTCATCCAAGAAAAATTATGGTTGTATCCGGTGTGGTGGCACATGCCTATAATCCCAGCATGTAGAAGGCTAACTCAGGAGGACTGAGAGTTTAAGTATAGCCTGGACTACACAGTAAGTTCAAGGCTAACCTAGGCTAAATAGCATGACCCTGTCTCAAATAAACATACAAAAGGACAGGCTGTCTTTATTTTCAGATAACCAAATGTCTAGATATGGTGGTACATACCTCTAACCCCAGCACTCAGGAGGCAGAGGCAAGGGAGTTTCTGTGAGTTCAAGGACAGCCTGGTAAGCATAATGAGTTCCAGCCTGCCAAAGTACACAGTGAGACCTTGTCACAAAAGCAAACAGACTAACAAAAAGTCAACATAAATAAGCAAATGCTGTTCATCATCTGGCATAAAATTACAAAAAAAAAAGCTAATAAAATTATTGATGCAATTTCACATACAGATGATGGACTTTGAAGTCTGTAGCTGATCTCCATAGGTGGCATTTGTCTCAAGCTACACATTAACTTTGGGACAGCCAAGAGGGGCACCACGCTGGCTGGCAACACCAACACACACATGCAGACTGTGTTTCCTGAAAAAGAAGGAGATGTGCAAACTTCTGCTGCCCTTCCGTGTTCTTGTCTCAATTCCAGGCTCAGCTTGGACAGCTGTGGCAGCTCCCTGACGCTCTGGGGTTGCTGCTGGAAATGCTTACAACAAACTCAGACTTTATACTCCAGTCGTAACTGCCAGGCGACAATGTACCCATTAAGTATATGTGTGAAGCTTTGCTGGAACCCGCTGGAACCATCCAGGAGACAACTATCTGTGGGAAGAGTCAAGCAAGCCGGGGGAGGAGAATAAATACCAGATTTGTCATTATTTACTTACTAAAACCATCTCCTTTACAGAAAGAGTGTAGCTAAGATTTCTATATAAATAACATCCCATAATAATAATAAAGTGATCAAAACCCAGGAGAAACATATAAAGAGGAAATTCTGTAGGCCTGTGGTCACGGTGTCTTCTGAGAGCCGCCGTTCTCACTGGGAAGTTGTCTTTTTCTTTCTTTTTTTTTTTCTTTTTTAATGAAAGACAAGATCAATTATAATAATGTTTTCTTGCTTTCTGATGTTCTACTAGTACATACCAAACAGGCCTCTTTAGTGAAAGACACTCAACACTCTGTTGGAAAGTACTACTGGGAAGGGAAAGCATAAATATCTTGTGTTGGTTACATTTCCTTTATGCTCTCTACCTCTCTAGAGGTTTTACATGGAAGGGATTAGGATACTGGCCTGAATATCATTGTGTACCAGAGTTGTCAATAATTAAGAAAGCTTTTGCCTGCCCCAGTACACGGTAACTGCAGTGCCTTTAGGTAAGGACTATCATGCTTCCCAGAAAGGCAGATTTGCCCAGAGGCATGATTGGTACTGTTTTGTGCGGTAGGAGAGGTTGTTAACATAGCAAAATAGGCTGGCACATACCTTTAATCCCAGCATTTAGGAGGCAGAGGCCAACAGATCTCTGTGAGGTAGAGGATAGCCTGGTCTACCTACAGAGCTCTAAGACAGCCAGGGTTATGTAGTAAGACTTTTTGTCATCTCAAAAAAATCAGCAATAACAGTAATTATATAAATATTAAACTCAATATATTATTGTTATTAATCTTTATGACTGGGGCGATGGTTCAGCAGTTTAGATGCTTACTGCTGTTTTAGAGAACGCAAATGTAGCCCCAGCACCCATGTCAAGCAGGCTACAGCTGCCTGTGGCTCCAGGTCCAGGGGATCCAAGAACCTCTGCTGGTCTCTGTGGGTACTGCACTCACACACACAAACACGCACAGCCATGTAAATGCTGTTTTTATTTCCTCAGATGAGGGCATGAGATGAGAGCCACCCCAAGTTGTAAGGCTGAGCCCAGAGTGTTTCTATCTAACTATCCTTAGGCCTGGAAGCTTCTAGCCTTTGTTCAGTCTAATCTTCTGCAAGCCTTGAAGGCTTCAGCTTCTAGCCTCCATCTGCTAACCAAGGCCTAGAATGTTTTCAGTCTCTGAGACTTAGTGCTGAATAAGCTCACCCTTTCTAGTGCTCTCTGAACTCTGGCTGGCAGGTTCAACTCAGCTGTTCTGGCTCAAAACTCCTCTCCAAGCTGACTGATCAAACTGGCTTCTCTCTGCTTCTCACTGAATTGTTCTGCTCGGAACAAAACTGCCTCTGAACTCCATGAACTCAGCTGTACTCAACTGAATTATACTGAACTGGCACCAAACTGTACTGTACTCCCAAACTACTGTACTGTCTCCAAGAGCTTTCTTGCTTTCTTTCTCTGCACTGCTCTTAAGTATCTTCAGAGTTGGATGTATCCTATCTCTGACTCATTCTGTCAAATCTTTCTCTGATTTATTGCTTTGTCTGCCCCTCAATTAGATGTCATTGTTTGGGATTAAAGGTGTGTACTAAATTCCAGCCAGAGGGATTAAAGCTGTGCCATATCTATATTCCAGCCAGAATGATTAAGGGTGTGCCCTAAGGGTATGTCTGTATTCCAGCTGGAACACACAGACCTAGGTTTTTGGATGTGATCCCTTGCCGGAGTAGCCATGTTTCTGGATTAAAACTCCCCTACACAGACAAAAACACACGTATTCTAAATTAAAATTAAGATATTAAACAACAAATAGCAGCATGACTCTGCAACCCCAGCGTGGGTGGGGAAGGAGGGAGGCAAAGGCAGGCAAATCTCTGGAGCTCATTGGCCAGGTAGCCTCCCTGAATCATGGAGCTCCTACTTCAATGAGAGAGCGTGTCTCAAAAGATACAGTGAAAAGGAGCTGAGGAAGACGCCACAGCTGACCTCTAGCCTCAGTACACACTTGCACACAGAACACATACACATATCTGCAACACACACTCATCTCAGTTAGGAATCCAGATCAGTAGGCTTCATTCCTACTTTCAGCAACAACTTTTTGATAGACAACCTCCAGCAGTCCACTAAAAATATGGAAAGACGTTTTGTCAAACCGCCTTCAAAGCGTCTGTGTGTATCACACAGTCCAGCGCCGCCGCCAACCTTAGTGAAGGAAGCTTCTTTTTGCAACGGATAGTAGTTACTGGGGACATAACTGGTCAAAATGCTGAGAATAACTCCTGCGTGCTCAGTCCTAAAGGAGACATCTCTATCCCCTCAAGGCTCAGAAAACATTTCGGAAGCCCGGGCACAGAGGCTGTAAGGACAAAGGATGGGGAAGAGTGCTCTACACCCAAGAACTCAGTGCAGCCATGGTTACTCAGACAAGATCAAGCCAAACAACATTCTGGATGGATTTGGCGGGGCAGAATGGGTCATGAGGTTCCACCCGTAGCAGAGGAGAATTTGGCTAAGGGGAAGAGTCATTTGTCTTGGGAGGTGGGCTGGGGTGGCGGGTGAAGGTGGCTCATGCTCTAGAGGATGACATCACACCCACGCACATGCTTGTAGGTCTAACTGAACTTCATGGGCTATTACAAAGAAAAAGGAGGTTAAGGGGGTAGTCGGTCAGAGTGGGAGGGCAGGGTTGTGTTGTGTTGGATGTGATCAAGACACGTTATACAAATGTATGGAATACATTTTTAGATGTCAGATGATATATTTAAAAATATTCTAAAACAAAAGAAAGAACAAGGTACAGAGTGTCCTGTGACACAGAAAGGGAAAGCACGTGGCCAGATGTGACAGGAAGGATGCAGCTGCAAGCAAAGGATGCCAGCAGCTGGTTAGGAGCCACAAGCAACCATCGATGAATTGTCCTCCTACTCACCTGAGGACATTTCAGCATGACTTCTGCTCTGCAGAAGCTCCAAAAAGTGAACATGCCTGCAGCAGTAGAGAAGGGTCTCTCTACAGATGACCTTTGCGGTGCCACACTGCCAAAGGTGAGGAGAAAGCAGCGTTCCTTTCTCTGGACGCCCATGAGAGGGGCTTAGAGCCTGCTAATGAACTCCAGCACCTGGGAAGGATCAAGGCACAGAGCCTACCCTGGGCTTTCGCCTAGGCTCCCCACTGGGGAGAGAGGACTGAATTGCCTAGCAACCTCAGGCCTGACCCAGCTGCCCACTGTGCCCTGGTTTCCCGAGAATGGAGCACGCATGCAGTGAGTGTTAGAGTATGAAGGCTCTTTGAAAAACTATATAGAAATAAAGTGAAAAGAGCCTGGGGCTGGGGCTCGCTGGTACAGTGCTTGCTACGCATAGAAGAGCACATAGGTTCAACTTCCAGTACTGTGCCCCCAAAATGTATGGAAACATATTGCATAGATGTGGATATGCACATGTATAGAGTGTATGCGTGCGTGTGTGTGTGTGTGTTTGCACGTGCGTGCCTGTGCATTTATCTACAACAGCTGCTCATGAGTGTCATCTGCTCAGAGGGCTGAGGCAGGAAGATCATTAGAACACAGAAAGAAATTCATGGCCAGCCATCCTGGATAACAAAGTGAGACCACCTTAACAATATATTTAGAAGCTGGGCAGTGGTGGTACACACCTTTAATCCCAGCACTCGGGAGTCAGAGGCAGGCAGAACCATACAATGGGAAAAAAAGACAGCATCTTCAACAAAAAGTGCTGGTCTAACTGGATGTCTGCATGTAGAAAAAATTAAAATAGACCCATATTTATCATCCTGCACAAAACTTAAGTCCAAGTGGATCAAAGACCTCAACATAAAAACCAGATACACTAAATCTAATAGAAGAGAAAGTAGAAAATAGTGTTGAATGATTTGGTACAGGAGAAAACTTCCTGTACAGAACACCAACAGCACAGGCTCTAAGATCAATACTTAATAAATGGCACCTTATAAAACTGAGAAGCTTCTGTAAAGCAAAGGACACCATCAGCAGGACAAAATGACAACCTACAGAATGGAAAAAGATCTTAGCCAACCCTACATCTGACAGAGGGCTAACATGCAAAATATATAAAGAACTCAAGAAATTAGACACCCACAAACCAAATAACCCAATTAAAATTTGGGTACAAAGCTAAACAGAGAATTCTCAACAGGTAATCTCTTAATGGTCAAGAAGCACGTAAAGAAATGTTCAACATCTCACTCTGAGATTCCATCTTACACCCATCAGAATGGCTAAGACCAAAAACTCAAGTGACAGCATTCTGGAGAGGATGTGGAGAAAAGGGAACACTTCTCCACTGCTGGTGGGAATGTAAACTTGTACAACCACTTTGGGAATCAATCTGGCGCTTTCTCAGAAAATTGGGAATAGTGCTACCTCAAGACCCAGCTATACCACTCCTAGGCATACATCCAAAATATACAACAAGGACATTAGCTCAACTATGTTTATAGCAGCTTTATTTGTAATACCCAGAAACTGGAAACAACCCAGATGTACTTCAGCCAAAGAATGGGTAAAGAAACTATAGTACATCTACACAATGGAATACTACTCAGCTATTAAAAACAAGGACATCATGAAACTTGCAAGCAAATGGATGGAACCAGAAAAGATCATCCTGAGGCATCCCAGACCCAGAGAGAGACACATGGTATGTACTCAATTATAAGCTTATATTAGCCATAGAGTACAGGGTAACCAAGCTACAACCCACAGGCCAAAGTAGCAAGGAGGATTCAAGGGAGGATGCTTGAATCCTGCTAAGAAGGGGAGATAAAAATGGACATCAAGACCTCAGAAGTAGAGGAGCTAGGTGGAGTGGGGTTGGAGAGAGCTGCGGGGAGGATCAGGTGTGGGGAGAGTGGGAATGGGGGTGAGAGGGTGGGGAGAGAAGAAAAGTTGGTGTCGGGGCATCTCTGGGACAAGCTGGAGACCCCGGATGGGGGAAAATCCTAAGAAGATATGGGGTGACCCTAGCTGACACTCCTAGCAGCTGGGGACACTGAGACGAAAGTACCAGGACAGTCAGGGCTGCACAGAGAAACCCCACCTTGGGTGGGGGTGAAGAGAGTGTGCGTTTCCATCCCAGACTGGAGCTGTCTCAGCAGTTAAGAGCGCTTGCGCTTTCCAGAGAACCCAGTTCTCAGCACCCTCATTAGGCAACTCACACCTGCCTGTGGCTCAAGTGCCAGCGGACTCAACACCTTCCTCAGGCCACTGCAGGCAGCTGCAGACATATACACACGAAGATAGACACACATGCACATAAAATAAATACATACACAAATAAGTACGAGTGCCATTTTCTCAATAGCAATGTTGGGCCTGGGAGTCTTCAAAGAAGTTACTCTACATCTAAAGCTTATAGCCTTTTTCATATAAAGGAAACAATGCAATATCTTTCCTTTTTATTATTATATATTTCTTTTTTCTTATTTCTGTTATATCTGTTTTCCTGTATAAAATTCCTTCATGGACGCCCCAGGAAACAAAGCACAGAAAAAATGGTGTATGACAAGAGAACAGGGATGAAAAGAACCAGAGTACGATCCAGCCATGGCAGGGCTCCCTGAGCGCACAGCGGGAGCCTGCACAGCACCCGGCAAATATTTAATATTCCACCCTCGAACGCCTGTGTGCATAGGGGAACACTGTGGACATATTTTGAACAGTTATGTGAAAATCCTCATCATGGCTGTTCTCGCTGAATGACTTCACTCTGAGTGGAGGGTTTTCTGAAGCTGGGATTGTTCTTTGCAGGACGTGCTGTGTTGAAGCAGCCCAAGGCTTTCATTCCACTTCACTGGAAATGAAGATTCACTCTATTAGCGTTCTCTAGGCACTTACGCCGTGTGAAATTATGCCCCTCGATTACAAATTCTTGCAGCCTCCTCTCCTGCTTCTCTAGCTTCAAGCCTCATTTCAAATACTCCACAAAATAGTTGGCATAAAAGAAGTAAACCTTTGTCCCTTCGCCCCTCCACCTGTCTCTGGGGAGAAAACCCTTTCCTCTTGCATGGAGGGTGAGGCATAATATTTTGTAAAGTACTTTAAAAGCCTCTGATGTGAGAGCTAATGGAAACAGAACTACATTGTCACCTGCCCTTTCAGTTCCTCTCAAGTTGGCCATTTTCTTTTTGTTTATTTCTTTTGTTTGGCTGTGGAGAAGAAATACTGTTGTGCACTGAATGTTGAAGCTCAGCCCTGCTTCCTTCAGCTCCTTTGTGACGCCATGTAGTGTAACCACTACAGAATCATGGCTCACTCACAGGGACTGACTGCAGTGAAGTCTGTTTTGTGACTGAAGCAACTAAAGATGATTTAGCCTTAGGCCCAAAGAGGCTCCTGAATTTGCCAGCTCCCAACACAGCGGTATAGGAGGACATGGCTGCACACCCCAAAAGGCGCTTTGGGGCCCCACAGGCTCCGGCCACCAGCTCTATGCTTGCATTGATCAAACATGCGATCTCATAAAGTGAAGGGCTGAGGGGCCTACCCACAAAGTGCCTTGGACAACGTCTCACTTATAGTGAGTGTTCAATAGGTGATTCCAGGCAATTAAACAAAACGCAATCGTGGGCTTCCACAGCCCATGCACTGCAGAAATCTCTGAGCCAAACTGACCGAAGTCTCACAGAGTCTCTGGCCATTATTTCCAAACTTGAAGGAATCCCTATGCTGAGAATTGCCTGGCAAAGCCCTGGGAGCTGATCGGAGCCATTTTTATGAATATTCATGTTAAAAAAAAATCTGTCTGAACTCTTCTTTCCGTAACTGTTAATAAAAGATTATACTATGGAACTTAGAGGTTAGTTGGATGTGGTGGTTTATGCCTATAATCCCAGCATTTAAGACTGAGGCAGGAGGATTGCAGAGATCAAGGTGAGCTTGGGCTCAGAGCCAGACCTTGCCCCTTTCAAACGCTGAGAGACTTAAGACAGTTCAGAAAGCTACTCTGAGAAGCATCTGCAGGCAAAGAACAATGGTGACAGAGGGAGGCACAGGCGTGCAAGGAAAGCCAGGAGCTCACTGAAGCTGCCTGGAAGCCACAGGCATGCGACTTCTCCTCCTGGCTGGAAAACTTGCTTCCTTCTCTTGAGGGACTCGCCTAAGCTCTGAATCTGCTTCCCATCCCTCCCAGGGAAGCTGTGGCGATGTATCAGCTCTTGTCCGGCTCAGTGGGGCAGCCCAACAAAGAGCTTTAATGTTTCTAATGAGGTCATCCCCATTAGAGGCATGCCGGAGAAGTGAAGGTAACCAAAATTAAAAAGAAACACCGCTCAAAGCAGCTATAGGGAAAGCCTAGCAGACTGAACCCGAGGAGTCAGGCTCGAGCTGTGAATGACAACTTTCTCCCTATCCTAGCTCACTCTGCGCTCATTCTGGAGGGTGAGCAACCTTTGGTGAGATAAAATAAAGCCAGGTGCAGAGAAGCCTGACTGCAATAAGCCAGCATGCAAGAGCCATAGGCAGGAGGATCGCCATAAGTTCAATGCCAGCCTGGATTATATAGCAAGGTCCCACCTTCAAAACACTCAGGAGGCTCAGGAGATGGCTTAGGGAGAAAACTCACACAATCCTGAGCATCTGAGCTCAGGGTCCCAGAACTCGCATGAAGCTGTGGGGGGAGCACACATCAGTAATGCCAAATAGCTAGTTGTACGAAGCAGAACACAAGACCCTGCCTCATGAAGGACACGCAAAGATGCCCAAAGTTGTCCTCTAACTCTGCATGCCCACACTCACACTGTACACACAAAGGTCTTCTTCTCCAAAGAAAAACAAAACCTAAAACCCTAAAAAAATAAAACCACTGAATCTGTACAGAATCGCCTTCCACTTCTCACAGGGCTGCTGTCTGGAAAAGAGGAAGACATCTCAAGCTCTCTGAGCGCCAGCCAAGTTCAATGAAGCAATCCAGAGAGTAGAGAAGCGAGCAGAGGCTAGATCTGATGGTAAGCAGCTGCGTTCTGCCCCTGTGACTGATTCCTGGGAGTAGCTGAGTAGACCAGAAGGCAATAGGGATTGTTATTAGAATTATATCATAGGAGAGGTCTCCAGAGTGAGTGATGTCAAAATTAATGCTGCAAAAAGATTAAGTTTGTCAGCTGCTTGCCATTTAGTCCAAGAGATGGATGGCTGGCCCAAGGAGAAAAAGGTAGGCTTTCAGTTTATCTTGACTCATCTGAGGGAGTTAAAATGATTATTATATTTCCAAACAGAGGCGTTAATAACTTGAAATTCTATTAAAATACACCACTATAGTTCACAATAAAAGACTGAACAAATAATTGGGACACAGCAAATGATTTAGAATAATACTGTTTTGTTTTGTTTACTATAAATTGGTGAAGTGACTGACAATGTGGACATTTTGAAGTCACTTAACTAAGTGACTCTTTTGGGGGGCGGGGGAAGGCCGCAAGCAGCATCACATGAGGCTATATATAGTTATATTCCCATAAACCCCTAGGGGTTAAGGGATCATAGATACACTGTGTGTGTCGATACATACCTATAATTCCAGTGATCAAAGGCTGAGGCAGGAGGATCATGGATTTAGAGCCAGGCTTGCTATAAACCAAGAGAGACGCCAGCCTGAGAAATGCGAGACCTTATCTCAAATAAGATATGGGGAGTAGATTAGTTAAAAGCATATACAAAGCCTGAGGTTTAATCCCTAATACTGAATAAACCATGCGTTGCTGCAATCCCAGCACTGGGGAGGTGGAGACAGGAGAATCAGAAGTTTAAAGCCATTCTTGGTTACCTATATTGTATGCTAACGCCAAGCCAGGAACATGAATGAGTTGCTGTCTCAAAAGAAAAGAGAGAGAAAACCCTTAGAAGAACAACTGTGAGGTGGGTAAACATGCCTCCAACCCAGCCAGCTCTCCTTTCCTTTGCTGTAAATGCATGTGCAAGAAAACAAAATAGTAATCACATGTTTCTCCAATATTTTCCTATGGTCTTGACACAAGTGGCTCCAAAATTTATACACCGACAACGGAACCCTGAGGGAGTTTAGTAGGTGGTGAGGTCATGAGGGCAAGCCTCAAGGAACCCCCACTCTTCTGTGTGAAGACATGGCAGACAGGCACAGCCTGAGAATCAGTACAAACCCTCCCTAGATACACAGCCTGAGGGAGCTTTGACCTTGGACTTCTAGAGCAATGAAAAGTGGCTGTTTATAAGCACCTGATTCGTGGTACTTCGCTACAGCAGCCCAGTAGGCTAAAGAAGGCTTCATTCTACAACAGTGGCTTTTTAATTATCTGGTCATATTTATCAAGTGAACTAAGTGGCTTAAACATCCATTTTCTCATGTTCTGGCTCTCCTTTTCTTGTCTTTATCCCTGCTTCCTGCTGCTTGCATGTGGACTGAGACGCTCCCTTGTTTGTGATTGCTACTGCTGTTTCCCTCTGCCGTGCTTGGCCGGATAGCGCGTTATAATCACCTGTGGCTACAACGCCACCCTTTCTGTCTTGGTGTCTCCCCTGGTATCAAAGCAATGGAATCCTTGCCCCATTGTGGGTGGGCTTGGATTGAAGACAGTGTCTAAGAAGGACCTGCCAGGTGCTGGTCTGTTTCTGTTTTCAGAATTTCACTGCTATCAAGAGTTAGTTCCTCTGCTAGCTCCCAGGGAACGAGTTGTTCCCACCTTTAGGCTGTCCTGTCTGACATGACTATTCACTGTAGGGGAGAAGTCATACACAGTTGTATAAAATACAATTTTCAGTGTTTTATAGCTGTATTAATTACAAGATTAATTCCAAATGTATTAGCTAGGCATACTGGTATACACCTGTCTTCCTAGCTCTTGGAAAATGAAGGAAAGAAGACCGTAAATTCAGGGCCACTGTGGGCAATATAGTAAGATCCTGTTCTAAAAACAGCATAAATCAGATGTAATCATTAAAAATATTATAAATCCTTTTTCCTTATTTTCTATAAAAAGATAGCAAAAGGCATTTTATTGTATCTTAGAATTTGTAAAGCCATTAATATTATGTAGGGCACACTCTTTGTAAGTTTTCTTTTCTAGAATGTTAGTGGGGGCTACTGAGAAAATACAGGGACAGTAGGAAATACGGCTTAGGCGGCCAGGCATGATGGGGAGCACCAGGATTTTGACTCCTGTCAGGAGATTTTGAAGGCCATTCTCCAAAGGTGAGTCCTCTTTCAAGGCAGAGTTCCTACTCTGGTGTTACCTCTTCACCAAAAAAAAAACTTAGAGCAAATGAAGTTGGGGTTCACAGCAATTTCAAGCCACTCACAACCCAAAGGTGCCTGTCGATAAGTGCCTGTGTTTTCCTGACACCTGACTAAAGTTTTACCATCTATTAATCACGGCTCAGCACCCCAGCCCCTGCATTTCCCTGTGTTCAGCAGCTCTAGACGCCTACAAATATGTTTTGCTATAAATTACTGGCACCGTTTCTGTTGATATTCAGCATAATCAAACATTTGTAAGCATGCTGCCTCCTCAATCTGCTCAGCTGATGCACTCTACCTGATCTTTCATTAAAGTAATCAAAACACTTGCTGTGTCCCATCTAATGAATGTTGCATGTATGATTAAGTGCTTTCATTCATATTGCAAGTTTGATTTAATGTAATCTGCCTTTCAGACAGCCATTAGCCTAGCTCCTATGTGAATTCGATTAATTGGCTGAATTCTTCCAGATGTCCATTAAGCATTACAGGAATTTGTGGAAACAGCAGGGCCTGTCTAGCTCAGAACCAAACAATGAGATGTTATATTGCTGCCATGACTTACCAAAAGCTGGATTCATTTTCATTAATAAAACATCTGTACTCCTGCACAGCTATGCATTGAGATGCATTTATTTTATATGTTTATTTCTCTTATGACCGTAAAAAGATAGTTAAACAGAAGCACATTTGCTGATATGTAGACTCAAGGTTTGGCAGGTGCTCACCGACAAAAGAGTTCAATTTTTCAAGTCTACAGTAGGTCTTACACAGAAGGAAAGAGGCTAACAAACACCTGTTTGAAGCAAACTTTAAAAACACACGGGGCTGCTGCGAAGGGACTGCTTTAAGCGGTATTAGAGACCTACTCTGAAAACGATTTGGTAGTCTTGACACCTCCACACCTATTGAGTCTTTGAAAGGGGCAGGTGTGACCTTTTTTCCCCCTTGTACAGTTGTTGATCAGCAGAGGCCTGGAAAGGAGGACCCAGTCAGCGTTCACAGACCACACCACACGCCCAAGCGCGGGGCAGGCAGGGGTGACTGACGGGAGGAGGCAGAAGGCCTCCTCAAGAGCAAGTGGGTGGCAGAGGCCCGGTGTCGCAGGGCCCTAGGCCCGCCTCCGCTCAGTAGGCGTGGTTAGACATGAAAAGGGATTCACTGGCTGACACCCCTGACTGACCGATGGCGTTGTACTGCCCCTGAGAAGCAAGGCTGTTGATCAGAGCACGCTTGATAAACTCTTCCTGGGCTGCCTTCGTGTTCGATTTCTTCCCGCCCCAGGCCTTTAGGGCAGAAGCCTGCAGGGCTCGGCCATAGGAGAAAGTCAGGGCCCATGGCTTCAGCAGGGGACACTTGTTGATGGCATTGAGGTTGATGGATGCCTCTTCCTCACTCTGCCCTCCAGACAGGAAAGTGATTCCGGGGACAGCGGGAGGCACTGTGCGACGAAGTGCTGTGACGGTTGCCATGGCGATCTCCTCATTAGAAAATTTCTGGGTGCAAGAATGGCCTGGAGTGACCATGTTGGGCTTCAGCAAGGTCCCTTCCAGGTAGACGTGGTGGTCGCTCAGCGCCTTGTAGACAGCAGCCAGTACCTTCTCCGTTACATATTGACAGCGCTTCAAGTCGTGGGACCCATCAGGGAGGATTTCCGGCTCGACGATGGGCACAATGGCATTCTGCTGGCAAATGCTGGCATAGCGGGCCAGAACATTGGCATTTTCCATGATGGCCAGGGTTGTGGGGGTGTGTTTCCCAATCTTCAGCACACAGCGCCATTTGGCAAAGTCGGCTCCATCCTGCTTGTACTGGGCACAGCGTTCAGACAAGTCATCCAGCCCCTGGGTGGTGGTCTCGCCATCAGTCCCTGCCAGGGGCACCACACCCTTGTCCACCTTAATCCCCACGACAATGCCCTTGGACTTGATGATATGGGGGAAGGGACGTCCATCGTCCGCCTTCTGGTACAGCGTCTCGTGGAAGAGGATCACGCCCCCGATGCAGGGGTTCATTCTGTCGTCGGCGGTCAGCAGCAGCTGGCGGTAGGAGCGCCTGTTCTCCTCCGTGTTCTCGGCCCCAATGGTCTGCAGCCGCTTGGCGATGCTCGCGGTGGACTCATCTGCAGCCAGGATCCCCTTGCCTGGAGCCACAAGCCGGTGAGCGATGTCAGACAGCTCCTTCTTCTGCTCAAGGGTCAGCGCTGGGCACGGGCAGGTCATGATGCTGGGAGCAGCACATTCCTGGCACAAGACGGGCTGGATGGTCTGCGTGCCGTGGCGGGCAGGCGAGAGACTGTGGAACGTTCGCTGCTAGGGTCACCAGAACCTGCTTGCCTCTGTGGCGTGTTCCAAGAGAACACAGCCTATTCCGCTGGGACCTGAGCTTGGTTCCCAGCACCCACACAGGGCGGCTCAGGAGTTCCTGTTACTCCAGCTCACATATGGTGCACATACATACATACATACGCACATACAGTCATATGCATAAAATAAAAATAAGTAAGCCGCTTTTTTAATCTAAAAATCTTTTCAAATTAGATAGCTTTATGAAATAATGTTTCTATAATTAAATGCAATCTCTGCTGTAAAGATACACAGTACGGAAATTTAAGACTAAAATACCTTCTGTCCCCCCTTTTTGTTTTGTTTTTGTTTCTCCAGACACGGTTTCTCTGTGTAGCCTTAGCTGTCCTGGATATGCTTTGTAGACCAGGCTGGCCTGGAACTCCAAGAGATCAGCCTGCTTCTGCCTCCCTGAGTGCCAGGATTACAGGCATGCACCACCATGCCTAGCTTCTTGTACCCATTCTTTAAAAAAAAAAAAAAAAAAAAAAAACATTTGTGTGTATGTGTGTGTGTGTGTGTGTGCGCGCGCGCGCGCGTGCGCGTGTGTAAGTTGAAAGGTAACTTGCAGTAGTTGGTTTCTCTCTTTTCATCAAGTGGGTGGCAAAGACTGAACTCAGGCTCAGCTTGAGTCTTGGAGGCAAGTTTTTTTTAATATATTTTTATATTATTTAATATATTTTTGTTTTAATATATTAATTACAGTTATTCATTTTGTAACCCAGCTGTAGCCCCCTCCCTCATTCCCTCCTCATCCCACCCTCCATCCCTCATTGCCAGGCTACAGAGGAGGACAATCCAACCAGTCCTGATCAAACCTGATAAGCTAGGGTCAGATGGAAGGGGAGGAGGACCTCCCCTATCAGTGGACTTGGAGAGGGGCATGAAGGCAAGTTTCTAATCTCTGAACCATCTCTTCAGCCCTATCCATACCTAATACAATTAGAGAAAATATATTAAAAGGAAAGGGAAAAAAATAAAAATAAATAAAAAAGAGGAAAGGAGAAAAAGTAAACAACCTCAAGATAAGATCATCATACAAATGACTCTGGAATAACTAAACTTGGAACCATTATTTCTCTTTAAACGACTTCTAAATTAGTAATCAGTCCCTTGCTGGAGCTTTTCAAATCTACTAGTCTAACCTAGGTAAGAAAGTGATGCCAGCAAGAACAGGGCATCCTTTGGAGGCCGGTCATCGGTCACCATGCCCTGCAAAGGCTGTGCCAGCAAACTTTCTGTGATGGGCATCAAATCTGCAGACGTACAATGAGAAGCTTGTTAGCCAATTTTTAGGGCACAGAATTTCCACCAAGAGAAAAATAGCTGCTGGTCATCTCGGTCTTGCTACCAAAATGAAGTTTCAAAGATAACCAAATTTGTCATGTTTTTATAGTCATTCAGGAGAAATCCACTGATCGTCTGCTATGGAAATACAAGGACACATACGGCACAGTCCACAAGAAAGCATATATGACATGATAAATGGCACTCAAATCCTGTGACAGCACAGTAGCCAGGCTGCCTCTCTCCAGTCCCCTCAAGTTCACAGAGCAGTGAGCAGTTTGACCTACTACTTGGAAGATGAGCAGGAGGAACCCAGTCCACATGGGGAAAGGAGTGACAGGTGCTTCTCAGACACCATGGTGACACATGCGGGAGGGGGCAGCATGACTCCCCATCACCCAGCCTTCCTGTCAGAGGCATCACCTGAGTGGTGGCCTTGGGCCTTCCAATCCACTCAGTCTCTCTCTGATCCCCTGTTAGGGGAGTGACTCGTGTGGAAGCTCAGTTCAGCCCATCCTCCTGTCCTCTTTCTTCCGATTGGCCTGGGCTGCTCTTGGCATGTCCTGGCCTCCCCTGAGAGAAGCTACTAGTTACCAGCTGAAGTCTTCCAGAGACAAGGTGTGTAACTGTCTAGAGTTCAGAATGAAGCAGCCTCTCACTTTCTGTATCTAAATCAGAGCCTCCAAGCTGGCCACCTGTAATAAAGATGAAGCTCACTCCCAGACTGCCTTCGTACATAGACATGAACTCAGACAGGGAATGGGGAGGCCACTGATTGTCCCCAGTGAGCAGAAAGAACCGTGCTCAGGAAATGTGTAAGTGTGGCTGGGGAGATGGCTCAGTTCATAAGGTATCAAGTCACACAAACTTGAGGACCCAAGTCTGTATCTTCAAAACCTACCTAAAAGACCAGGTGTGTCAGTGTGCACGTGTAATTCCAGAACTGAGGAAGCAGAAACAGGAAAAGCCCTGAAATTCGTTGACTGGACAGCTGAACTAATAATTTTCACACTCAGAGAGAGACTCTTGTAAGATAATTAATTAATTAATTAATGGTGGAGAGAAAGGAGAGGCATCTGATGTTGACGCTGGCCTACACACACACACACACACACACTCACAACATGCTCATACATGGGCACACACACGTACCCACACTAACAACTGCATACACACATACAATACATACATACACAAAGGACACACAAAGAGCCACAGCCACCACATGCTCAGAAAGCTAAGTGCAGTGAGAGGGAGGTGAGAGAGACTAGAAAAGGAAGAAGGTTGGCGAGAAAGCCACCACGTGCTGGCAAGAGTCACTTGACTGCGGTTATAAAGATGGAGAGATTCGATGACGTGGATGTGACTCCGGACTGCTTGGACAGTGACTTCCAAAACTGATCATACTCCAGCCCAGGCATGGAGATACTCACCTGCAATTCCAGTACTTTTAAGGCTCAGTGAAGATGACCGAGAGTTTGAGGCCAGCCTGGGCCAATGAGGATCAGCCCAGCCCCACCCAAATAAAAAGAACCCTCAAAAGAAAGAAGAACAAATACTTTAAGAACCATAGAGCTTGGATGCAATCCACCATTCTGTGAATCCACGGATATCTACTTTGGCAAACGCTTTGGGTGGTTCTCATGCTGGGTATCTTGGGAAAACACTATTTGGAGGCCCAAGCTAAGCTTTATGATACTAGAAAGTTTCCTAAAGATGCTCACAGCCATGGTCATGAAACTCCTAAGATACTTAAATACAGACCACAGTACTAATTTACTTGTACTGAGACTGATACTCAGGCACCATACTAAAATAGCTCCCCTCAGGAGACTGAGGCAGGAGGATTGTTAGCTTGAGGCCAGTATGTGCAACTTATCAAGACCCCACCTTAAAATAACATACACTGTAACTGTAGAAGGACTGAGGCCCTTGGGACTTTGTAGGAAAATCATGCAAGAAGCCATGTCACCACCAACAGCTGCTTCGCCGTCTGGAAGTGCAGCCCTGAGGGCTAAGCAATCGCTCTACCAACGTCATCAAGATAGTCTGCTATACCCTCCTCCCTGCTAAGGTCGACTCCCCAAGGGTCTGCGGGTTGTTACCTGTACCCAACGACAGGCTGAGACTCCCTGGCAAAGTCCTTTTCTTGGTCTCTCCTTGCTGTAGATACCCAGAAACACATTATTCATGTAAGAGTAAGTATCCTTGATAATGGTACAGGCATACAGATACTAAATATATTAGCAGCATTCTCTAAAGGAACAAAACTGACAGAAGGAGCATGTGTGTGTGCGTGTGCATGTGTGTGTGTGTGCATGTGTGTGTGTGTGTGTGTGTGTGTGTGCATGTGTGCACACAAGCAATTTATTACATTGGCTATGATTACATTGCTATGATCTAGAGGCTGAGAATCCAGCAGTTGCTCAGTCCACCAGACTGGGTACCTCAGCAGTCTCTGGTGCTGAAGGTGGAAGATTCCAGGAGAACTGGTCTTCAGTCTTCAACAAGTTGCTTCTAGTACCAGCAGAAAAATCCTGTAGCAATGGGATAGATGAACTTGCCAGCAAGGGTGAGGGCAAGCATGCAAAAGCTTCTTTCTTCTGTGTCTCTTTACCTCAACAGCCACCAGAAGGGGCTGCACACATTTAGGGCTCTAAATGCTTCAAAGGCTCTGTCACAGAGGCATTTGGAGCACCCAAATGCCTCTTTCAGTTAGCTGCAGATGCAGTCAAGCTGATGGTCAAGATTAGCCCCCTACTAAGGCAGCCACACTTTTAGAAGATAGAGTCTTCTTTCTTTAATAGAGTTCAGGTACTTCCTGGACTGTCTACTTACAGAGCATTGTTCAGAGATAAACATGTCCATGAATGAAATTAAATTTCCTGACATTAGGGACTTGATTTGTTCATCACTTTATCCTAAGAGCTTGAAATCCTGCAAGACACTACCTGCTCCAGGCACGGTAGCCTGGCCTGAGATCTCAGCAATCAGGCTGATGCAGGAAGATCAAGAATTTGCAGCCAAGCCAGGCACGGTGGCGCATGCCTGTGAACCCAGCAGTTGGAGGCAAAAGCAGGTGGATCTTTGTGAGTTCAAGGCCAGCCCAGTCGACAGAGCAGGTCCAGGACAGCCAAGGCTATACAAAAAAAGCCTGGTCTTGAAAAACCAAAGAGAGGGAGAAAGGGAGACAGAGAAAGAGAGAGAAAATGAATTGTGGCCAGTCAAGGATATTGAAATTTTGGGGGGAGGGTATGGTGCTTCAAGACAGGGTTTCACTGTAAAGCCTGGGAACTTGCTCTGTAGACCAGGCTAGCCTCAGGGATCTACCTGCCTCTGCCTCCCAAGTGCTGAGATTAAAGGCATGGGCCCCCATTGCTTGGCTAACATTGAAAAAAAACTTTTATGTACTCAGTGAAATATTTTCTGGGTTTTTTTTGGAGTTTTCGATGGTTTGTTTTTTGAGCTGGGGGCCTTGCTATGCTGTCTGAGCGGGCCTTGTCCTCCTGAGTAGCTAAGAGAAGCTTACAGCACTGCCCCTGGCTTGCATGTGAAGGGAATGAATGATTAGCCTAATGAATGACATGACCGGTTTCAGATTTATTCTCAGAGGAAAACCTTAATTTCAAAGTCACTGGCAACCCTAGAGTTGCCTGCCATGGGCTCACCAGGAAAAGCAAAATCAGTCACAACTTTAGCACTTTTACCATTTGGGTGTTTTATGTTGTTAGAGACTGTTTTTATTTTTAGGATCAATCTTTGACAAGTAAGTGTCTGGTGAGTTCATAACAGAAGAATAGGACAGTTCTGCTTACTCGGAATAAACTGAAAGAGAAGTGGGGGTGGCCGAACACCATCTCTTGGAGCGTGTGTGATGGACAGCTAGACCCAGGCTTTGTCATTTGTGTGAATGTTGCCAGATACTCCTGCGTCCCCAGCAAACACAAGGGCTAAGAGCCTCGGCGTCTGTGGAAGAAGCCCTCCGAAGTTTCCTGAAACTTCAGCTAATTAAAAATGAAATGCAGCCAGTGAAGCCCTGGTCATTTCTAATTTACAATATTGCTTTGCTTCCAAGGTAAATGTGGACAAGTCACAACTTCTTTTGATGCCTGAGGGATTGAAAAAATTAAATCAGCAGGATTGGCTATTGATGTTTTCTAGCAAATGTTTTGAAATCTCTGCCTTTCATCCGTCTTGTAGGAAAACAGGATTGCTTTCTGAGCCTTCAAAGATATTAATTCCTTTAATAAATCCTTACTTGAACGTCGAGAACTTCTGAGGGTTAGGCTTCTGTAGCAATCTCTCCTTCAGGGTGAATGTTGCCCCCAGGCAGAAGCCCAATTTTTTTCCAAGTGTCATCACTCTTGGTCTGAAACCGAGGTGAACCAGCACTGCCAGAGCTTAAGCACACCCTCTGACCAGCCTTCTCAGACCTCCTTTTATATGCCTTGCAAAGCACATCTTGGGACAGGCTGTTTGCCCTCCTGGGGGTCAGCACTTAACGAGAGAGTGAAGAGACACAGGCAGTCACTGTGCCACCTCTGCTCTTGGACCCCTGCTTGTGGCAGTGCCAAGAACATGGAGTGGGTGGGGGCTGGGCTTGGGGCTGGGCTTGGGGCTGCGGCTAGGAGGGCTTAGGTGAAAGAGCTGGATAAACGGGATCAAAACACACTGCATACACGAATGAGAGTCTGAAAGAATCAACGCAAATATCGTGTTTTTAAACACAAACAGTGGAGATTGAGAGAGTCCTAAAATACAATGGGTGTGAGTCAAGAAAAATAAACACAGAAAACCGAAACAAAGATGGACAGCCATAGGAGAGTGTGCATGCCTGACAGGGAGGGAGGGTGGCCGGGTGGGGAGTCACTAGGCTTTACCTAAGGCTTACACAAGACAGTAGACAGAAGAGGAAGCCACCTCGCTCTCCCAGATAACATGATGTCAGCGTCTTTCAGTAGAAGGGAACATGAAGGACGCTGGTCCAGCATGTTGCCCCAAGGCCCTTGCTGTAACTTCTTGGTTAGTGAGCAAATATGAATATGTCCCTGCTCACAGAGTGGACACCTTTTCTCAACAGTAGACATGGGCTTGCACCGGTAAGTTCCCCAACTATCCCACAAACAGGGAGGGATACTTCACAAACCCAAATTTCAGCTCACTAAGAGCCCTGACCTTTCTGTAAGCAGCAGGAAGCGGTGGGCAGCTTCCGGCTCTCCTATCCTGTTCTCTCCCAACAGAAATGCTGAAGAACACACCGGAACTGAAAAACTCATGGCACAAACTAAAAAACAGCCAAAGCTTTATAGCCTCCGAATGAGAACTAGGGGACTGGAGACTACTGGAAAGGCTAGGGTGGGGGTGGGGCGGTTCCACCGGCCTTTCCCTGTTCTCACTCTAGGTAATACCTGGGTTAAAGTGGCAGCCACTTGAATTTGTAGCGTAGACCCTGATTTCTGGTCCTTGAGGGAGGAGAGCTGACCTTACTTGCCAATTGCTATGCGTGTCTATTCCTACTACCCTGAGGACTCCAGGAACTGATTCAAGACATGTCTCGGTTTTCTGTGACTCAGAACTCACATAGCTCAGGGCTGCACAGCGTAGCCCAGCTGCTCCAGACGCTGAGGCCAGGCGCCGGCATCGGCCTCAGTAGGAGAATAAATACAAAAGCCCACAAGGCGAACGAGCAACCCTCACACGCGGAGGGTAAAAGAACAAAACAGGTCACCTGAGTGCCAGAGGAGCGACTGAGGGTGAGTCTGGGAAGTCTCCCACAGGAGCCGATGAGATGGTTCACCCAGGGAAGAGGTGCCTGCTACCAAGCCTGCCAAACCGAGGTTAATCCCTGGATCCCCATGGAGGACAGAGAGAACCAACTCCCACAAATTGTTCTCCGAGCTCTGCTACACACACCCGCACACATACACACACACACACACACACACACACAGAAATACGCACATGCGTGTGTGTGTTTATTTGTGTTTACAAATAATTTTTTTAAAGAGCACTTATGTTCACTAAGACTCACCAGGGTGATTTGGAAAGCCACACATGTGAGGAGGACAAGACAGGAGCCCAGGAAAAAAAAAAAAATCACTGAGTTTAGAGGCAGGCCTGATTTGGTTTGGGGGGGTTTCCATGTAGCCCAGACTGACCTCAAACCCACTCTATAGCAGAGCGGGAGCTCAAACCTCTGATCCCCTACTTTTGCTCCTCAAGTGCTGGCATTACAAGCATATATCCCACGCAGGGCCTCAGGGTAGTGTAGGCTAACCCTCCAACTCTGTAGCCAAAGCTGGACGTGAACGCCCCATCCATCTTCCGGCCACCACGTCCAGAGCGCTGGGATTACAGGTGTGTCACCACGCCCAGCCAGCATCAGTGATTTAAAAATCGAGTAATTCACATAGCAAATCTGAGGGACAAAAATGAACGAATGAAGAAACTGAATAAAGGCTAAAGGATCTGTGAGTATCATCCAAGAGTCATGACCCAAACTTCTCAGCACAACACAGACCAAAGTCCAGGATGAAATGACTTCAGTGAGGGATTCCATGAGCCATTTAACAAGGAATTAACAGCTAGGCTGTGGATGCGGCTCCGTGGCACAGCACTTAGCTGCACAAGCCATCAATGTGATTCCCGGCACTGCAAGTAAATAAATAAAGTCAGATTATACAAGTCTATGTTGTGGCCTCTGTTGCATGAGTACCAGAGACGACACAGAACAATGAATTAAAACTGCTTTGGATTTGACATGAAAGACACAAAACGTTTGAAATGTCTTATCTTAATTTTATTTACATAAGAAGTAAGAACTGTGTTAAAATGTCATAATTACCAGCTGAGCATGGGGGTACAGCCCAGCTGTCTCAGCCCTCAGAAAGCTGAGGTAGTATGAGCACAAGTTGAAGGACAGCCTGGGCTCCGCAGCAAGTCTACGCTCAAAAACAAAACAGAGGAGGTGATGCTATGGATAAAGCATTTGCTGCATGAGCATGAGGGCCGGAGTGTACATCGAGCTGGAGACAGACACACACACCTGAAACTCCAACATACATGCAGCAGGAGGAGACAGGGAAACCCCGGAAGCCAGCCTGGTGTAAGCCACGGAAACAAGGGGCTGTCGAGAGCCAGGTGGAGGAGAGAACTGCCACCCAAGGCTGTCCTCTGACACACGTGGACACCCTGAAACCCAAGTGCCTACACCCCCACATACAAACATGCAGACAGCGGCACACAGACACACAGTCTATACTGGAAAACACGGAACAGAATAAAATGCTTATAAGCTTAGAGGGAAATCACAGCTAGTTCCAGGGTCTAGGCCAGTGGTTCCCAACCTTCCTCATGCTCTGACCCTTTCATACACTTCCTCATGTTGTGGTGACCGGGACACAGTGGAGCACGCCTGAAATCCCCGCACTCGGGAAGCAGAGGCAGCTGGATCTCTGTGAGTTCAAAGCCAGCCTCATCTACAGAGTGAGTCCAGGACAGCCAAGGCTACACAGAGAAACTCTGTCTTGAAAAACCAAATATATATATTTTTTAATATACATTAATTATACAAATATATATAATTATGTAAATATATTAGTATACATATAATTGATATACATATAATTATATGCATATAATAATGTATATTATTATATACAGCAACAAAATAATCATATATATAAATTGTTATATGTATATATAATAATATAATAATTATACGTAAAATTATATATATATAATTATTTTGGTTGTTACTTCCTAACTGTAATTTTTCAACTATTATGAATCATACTATAAATAGCTGATATGTAGGACACCTGATAAGTGACGACAAAGGAGCTGAGACCCACAGGTTGAGAACCACGGTCTAAGATAAACACTTTACTCAATTATAATACAAATTTGCCTTTAGCATGTGAGTACTACAAAATAATTTTAAACCACATTTAAAGCAGGTATGATAGCATATCTGTAATGCAGCACTTGGGAGACAGAGGAAGGAGCATCAGGAGTTCAAGCCAGCTTCATTTATAAATCAGCTGCAAGGCCAGCCTGGGTAACGAGATCCTGTCTCACAGAGAAACCAAGGCCCACAAGATGGCTCAGCAGGCAAAGGAGCCTACAGCGCAAGGCTGACAGACAACTTGACTCTGATCCCCAGAACCCATGCTAAAGGGGGAGGGGAGAAAAGTTGTTCTGTGCCCTCCACACATCACACACACACACACACACACACACACACACACACACACGCATACTAAACAATTTATAAAGATACCTGTATTCATGTGTCTGTTAACATAGTAGCAGTGCATGGCATTGCATGCCTGGATGTCCAGTACTGAGGGAAAAAGACAGGCGAAGACAAGAGTTCAAGACCCTCCTGGGGTATGTGACAAATGTCAGACAGCTGCAGGCTGCATAGTAGGACCCTGTGACAGAACACCAACGGCTCTGCTTGTAGCTCGGAGGTGGGGGTTAAACTGCTTGCACAGCATGTGAAAGGACCAGGGTCCATTTAGGGGCAGAAACAGCTCTGCCCTGAGTCTGGGAGATACCAGACTTCTTTTTCTATTAAGTTTTTATTTTTTATATTAATTACAGTTTATTCACTTTGTATCCCAGCTGTAGCCCCTCCCTCATTCCCTCCCAATCTTACCCTCCCTCCTTTTCTCCCATGCCCCTCTCCAAGTCCACTGATGGGGGAGGTCCTCCTCCCCTTCCATCTGACCCTAGCCTATTAGGTCTCATCAGGACTGGCTGCAATGTCCTCCTCTGTGGCCTGGCAAGGCTGCTCCTCCCTCGGGAAGGGGCGGGGGATGAGGGGAGGTCAAAGAGCCAGCCACTGAGTTCATATCAGAGGCAGCCCCTACCCCCTTACTAGGGAATCCACTTGGACACTGAGCTTCATGGGCTACATCTGTGTAGGGGTTCTGGGTTATCTCCATGCATGGTCCTTGTTTGGGGTGGTAGTCTCAGGAAAGACCCTGGGCTCAGATATATTTGGTACTTGTGAAGCCCCTGACTGGGGGAGAAGAATAGGTTGTGTTGGATGTGCTCACATGAATGAAGAGACTTGGGGCTGCTGAGTCTTCCCCACGGATGGGCGGGATCCCGCCATCCCAAGCTCACTATCTTCTTAGCACAGCAAGATTTTATGCAATCCGAGCAGAGTTGTGGGGTGGCGGGGTGTCATTGGTGGTGTGGACATCAGGAAGCACCTGTGAATGTTCCTCCTGTCTGAAAAGGGAGGCGGCACCAGGTGAAAGCTGAGGGGTCGGGTCAGGAGGCAGCACTCACAAGGCAGATCTTCAGTTCCCTGGCTGAGGCTGAAGCAGCAAGGGCTGCAGCCCAGACAGCTTTCCACGACTGCCAAGGTCGTTTCTTAAGCATCCTTTCATCTCATCTTCAGAACATTTCTCTTCTGTACAACCTGTTACTGTATCACGTCGCCTGCCTCTCAGAGGTGCCCATTCCCCTGTCAGTCGAATAAGGAGTCATTCCATGGAAGACCAGACCAGTTAAAATGCTCTTTCACCCGTCTTCTTCTTAAAAAAAATATATATGAAAACAAAAAACTTTATTACATTTGTGTGTAAGTAATCGGGGCCTGTGTGCCAGTGTGTGTGTGTGTGTGTGTGTGTGTGTGTGTGTGTGTGTGTGTGTG
>NW_026590707.1:611037-654625 GCF_907164565.1 Psammomys obesus | reverse complement strand
GTGTGTGTGTGTGTGTGTGTGTGTGTGTGTGTGTGTGTGTGTGTGTGTGGTGCGTGCACATGTGTAGGGCACAGGACAACTGGTGGGAGTTGGTTCTGCTGGTTCTTTCCTTCCCGCAGGTAGGTCATAGGGATCAAATGCAGGTCATTCTCAGGTTCAGCTGCAAGCAATTTTGAGCCATCTCACCATCACCTTTCTCTCTTATTTATCAGACAGGATCTCACTGTACTCTGTAGCCCAGGCTGTCCTGGAGCTTATCGTGTACCCCAGAGCAGCTTTAAAGTTGTAGCTCCTCTTTGGCCTTCCCATCGCTGGTGTCACAGGCATGAGCCACCACATGGCTCGTCCCCGGACTCTGCAGCTCTGCCCTTCAATACCAGGCCTCTCAGCTCCTAGACAGCAAATCTGAGCAGGCAGCCAGGGCCTCATTGGGGCTCTGCGAGCCAAGGAAAACATCGGGACAGGAAAGTGATCACCCGAGCCTGTCAGGCTCTAGGACTCCGGTTCATTTCCCCGTGCCTTGGCGGATGGAGCCATTCGCACAAGGAGGACCTGGACAGTTTAAGAGGCTCCTTCCTCCCTGATGTGCTTTCTTCATATGCTAGAGATCAAAGTCAGGGCCTCGAGCACGCTGGGTCTCCCCTGCCCTACACGCCTCGGCCCCAGACTGGGCTCCATCTCACACTGTCCATCTCCCTCTCTGCTCCCAGTCACACCAGACAGCATCTTTAAGTCTGATTTTGTTTCCAAAACATTATATGGAGCTAAAAATAGTCCCATGTTAAACTCCTGTGCAGAGAGAGATTATCTTTAAAGCAGTCCCATAAGCAGTGAAACCTCACACTGAAATTAGAACAAGCCACGGTAAAACAAAAATGATTGTTATTGATGGGCTTTATTCTTAGCACAGGTTAAGTAACTATGTGCAAAGTGTAAAATCTTCACTTGTTGATTTCTAAGATTAAAATCAATACAACTGTCCATAATCCATAGCACTCAGCCTTGGCCTCCCCAGGGCAGATCAGACAAGAGTAATTAGATTTCTGCCTGACTAGCAGGAAGAGAAAATGGTTTCATTTGGGATCAAAACCATCCTCTTAGATTGAATTACACTTTCTTTTGCTTGTCAGCACTTAGCGATTGCTTCTGTGTTATATTTGGTTCACAGTATCAAAATGTTCTCCTATAATCTTCAGTATAAAAGGTGCCAGAGTTTAAAGTTTGACTCTGATTCGAAATTTTAAGGATTATGCTTCCAACTTCACCCCCTTCCCAAGCTCTCTTCTTGACAGGATTTTAAAGGTGCTACGTGCCCCCCAGCCCTTACTTCACTGCATTTACAGTTCTTGACGTGGAAGACAGAATTAACTCAGACAAGTTAACAGTCTGACCTGCCTCGTCTGCACACCATTAAAAATACTCTTTCATGATCGCAAGAGTTTCACCATACATTTGGGAAGTTTGTGTGGCCGGGTGGTAATTTTGTTTGCTTGTTTGAAGGTTTTGTTTGTTTTAGTTTTGTTTGTTTGTTGGGATTGTTTAGTTTTGGCTTGAGTTTGAAACAGGATGTCACTCTGTAGCCTTGGCTCACCTAGAACTCAGTAGGTAGCCCAGGCTATCTAGAAATCCTCCTGCTCCAGCCTCCGAAATTCTGGGATTGTAGCCACAAATCACAATACCCTTCCCTTCACGTGAGGTTTTCAAGGCAGTTTCGCAGGATAGCCTAGGTTGGTCTTGAGCATGTGAGCCTTCTGCCAGAGCCTCCCTAGTGCTTACCAAACTTATTCCTGAAACAAGATTTCAGTTTTTGGAGTTTGAATGAGAAATGTCCACCACAGGCTCTAGCATCTGAATGCTTGGTTCCAAGTCGGTGGAACTGTTTGAGAAGGATGCGGAGGTGTGGCCTTGTTGAAGGAGGTGTGTCACTTCTTGTTGGAAAAGGGATGGGCACTGTGGTTTCAAGAGCCCACACCAGACCCATCGCTCTTGCTCTGACTCCTACCTGTGAATCAGGATGTAAAGCTCTCAGCTTTTGCCCCAGCACCATGCCTGCCTACCTGCCTGTTGCCACACTCTCTACCATGACGGACATGGACTTACCCTCTGAAACCACAGGCTGCCTTAGTTGTGGTGTCTTTTCACAGCATTAGAATAGTAACTAAGACCCTCCCTCTGCCTGTGGTTGAAAATGTGAGCTCCCTGTTCCTGGTGCCAGCTGCCATGCCTCCCTGCCATCAAGGGCTCTTATCCCTCTGGGACTGTAGGTCCAGGTAAACTCTTTCTTCCATAAGTTGCTTTTGGTCATGGTATTTCATCACAGCGATACGAAAGTAACTAGTTCACAACTCTTCCCAGCCTTACTTACTGTCATGTGAAACTGGGAATCTCAACCTTCTCCAATGAAGATAACTGCTCCTCTGTACAAACAGGCTTTGCTGTCTGGCCCCGGCCCCGCCCCCGCCCCCGGCGGATGAGGAAGGACATCTTCAGCCAGCTACCTTCAGGTGGTTGGCCCACTTCAGATGTGTGAATCTCCCAAAGGAAAAGCTAAAGTTACATCATTAAAAAACAAATCTCAAAGCTGGTCCCAACTCTACCATCCTGACATAAATCAACCCTAAAAAAGAAGGACAAGGACTTCAGTTCTTATTTTGAGTCCCAGGTGACAATGGGGTGTTGATCTCTGCACGGGGGGGTTGGAGGAGGGGGCATGGTGGGGCTGAGCTCTGCTGGGAACCATGACAGAATTCCCTGACCTTCACAACCTGGGAGAACTCTGTTTACAAGCAAGGTTGGTTTTCCCAATGCTGGCGGCGGACTACACAGCCTCAAATACACTAGCCAAGCACTCTGCCACGGGGGTTAAGCGGCCGGTCCCTCTATGTCATTGCGTGTCAAACTCTCAAGTCACCACAAGGTGCCACATCCTCTGTCATTTGGAAATTAAACTCTAGTAATGCAGGAAGAAGAGAGCATTCACAAAATGACCCTGTGTGCTACTCACGTGACCAAAAGAAGCTGCTGACTGGGATCTTGTGCCTGCCTAGATGCAGGCTGGTACAGCAGGTGGTAACGCCACGAGCCAGCTTCTCATTCAATGTCTCTTCTCATTCAGTGGTCAAACCCAGGACCTTGTGTAACACTGAGCTACAGCTCACTCGGCCTTGAGGTTTGTTTGTTTTTTTGTTTTGAAGTGATGGCCAGAGTTAAAGTTTTAGTGAAAACAGCCCCCCGCCATTATAAAGATCACATGTACCTCTTCTGTTCTAGCAACACAGAAGAACACAGGATTGAAATGTAACACGCTAGAAATGGCAGCACGTGGGGCGACTGCTCTTTGCAGACTCTCAAACATCGGCACAAGTGCGTTCCATGAGTGCCCAGTTCTTCCTGAGACAGGTCTTCCTCCCCCTTAGGCAAGTAGCTCGGGGCCACCAGACACCAGCGATGGCTCCCAGCTCGCCTCGGACTCTTGTTGAATGCCCCGACCACCGCTTCCCATGCGGTCCACACCTTCCGGTTGTTTCCCTGTGCTTCTTGCTAATCGGTTCCAACAACCCCTTCCTGACACCCAGTCAATTTGCTAGAACAGCTCACAGAATCCAAGAAATACTTGCTGATGTTTGCTGGTTAATTGTGAAGAATAATACAGAAGAAACTAGTGAACCCAAATGAGGAAATGGTCTGCAGAAATCAAAGGGGAGGGTGGCAGGAGCCTTCCGTGCTCTCCCTGACAGTCCACCCTCCGGGACCCACCAAGAACTCCGACTGTCCCACAGCTCTAAGAACCCTGTCCTTTGGGCACTTCATGGTTAATCCACTATCTAAGCATAATTGGTTGGTTAATTGATTAAACCATGGCCACTGGTGATTGACTTAATTTTCTGCCATTCTCCCATCCCCAGAGGTGGGGGAAAATGCTGAAAGTCCCATCGTGGAAGTCTGACTTGATCTTCTCTGTCAGACCCCAACTTGGGGAAGCTGGCTATCAGTCATCCCATTAGCATGCCAGAAGAGATTTCCGTGGAGAGTCTTGATGAGTACCAAAGATACAATATCTATTATGTAATATTTTCTATATATTTTATATATTATATATTATATATAATATATAATATATATGTATATATATATTTATATATACAAACAAATACCAAATACAAAATATCCCTGATGCACAAGCACAGCTCCTGGTCTGAGCATGCCCACTGCAGGATCTTGAAAGAACTGAAACAGGTCGTGTTACGGTCACATTGAAAACCCATTAAGGGAAGGCTCTTGCCTCTCAAGCTATCTCTGGGTGGAGACACATCATTGTTTCCTCCCTTAAGGGTTAACAGAGGGGCCTGCAGAAGTGGCCTCACTCTTTTCCTAAGCTCCCCTCCCTGCCATACATCTGAGCTCTTCCAAGCCAGCTTAACTCAAACTGCATAACATTTTTTATCTCTCTGTTCCATCTTCCTTTTCCAGGCAGCTGCCAAGATTTACAGCTTGCCAGCCTTGGGTTTGCCTTTCAACTATAATAAAATCATCCTCAAGATTTCTTTTGACTTTTTTGTCTTGTTTTGTTTGATTTGGTTTGATTGGTTGGTTGGTTTTGATTTTTGTTTTCGAGTCAGGGTTTCTCTGTGTAGCCTTGGCTGTGCTGGACTCTTTGTAGACCAGGCTGGCTTCAAACTCACCTACCTGCCTTGCTGAGTGCTGGGATTAAAGGTGTGTACCACCACACTTGGATTGAATCTATTTCTAAATTCTTTTATTAATGGGAACCCTAACAGGAGACCCCAATTTCCCTGTTCAAACTCACCAAGACTTCCCAAATCTACTGTACTTAGTGAGCAGGAGTTCTGGGAAGGAAAAGTACCTTATCTCTTTATCTAAGACTTCATTTCAGTATACATGGGGATACCTTTCTCTACTGTTTTTCACAACTTCCTGAGAATCTATAAAATTTCAAAGTAAAAAGAAGGGGAAAAAAGGAGCAATTCATTTTAAAATATTTTTCTGTAGAATGATGAGGACAAAAGCCAGAAAATAAGAACAAATATGTAGGAAGAAGTCTGTTCTCCCAACTAACCACCACCTTCCCCAAAAAATCACATTACAGTCCATACCAACAAAAGCAGCAAAGGTGTGTGGCTCAGTGGTAGAGCATTTATCTCTCATGCAGGAGGCCTTGGATTCAGTTCTCCAGAAGACAACAAATGAGACACAGAAAGAAAGGATTCTTTTTCACGCTAGAGCAAATGAAAGCAGAAAGCTTGAGAAGTCTATAGAAATACTCTATCTTAATATCCAGTCTGTTGAGTCCTAACGTGAGAGTGGTGTGATAATGCCTTTCCCTAAGTCTGTCCTTCCGAACGCATCTCTGTCTGAACCAAGAATCAACATCCCAAAGAGCCAGGACCACAGCTGTCAAGGACCTACAACCACCCCAGCTGCTGCCACCTAGCAGAGCTGAGTAACTTTCCTCTGTTATTTTCAGCAGAATAACTTAAGTAATAAGCCACTGGGATGGGGAAGGGTTATTTGCAGCTCAGCATGTAGGACCAAAGAATTCTGACTCATTGCCTGGTCTGAAAATAATCGCCCCCATCCCCAGTGCAGATTCCATACAAGGCAAAATGCTTTACATATTTTGCAGGAAGTTCCTTTCTAAGTAACCTGGACCAGCAGACATTACTGTCTAAAAGTATGGTGGGGCTGCTCGCTAGGTCTCTTGAAGGAGAAGTACACACGTCTCCAAATCTATGTGTGACCTGCTCAACAACGGTTTCCATACAACAGCTCATGAATGAACATGCAAATGCTATGAGTGCCTTGGGGACAAATCTCAGAAAATCTTGTTCACCTATTTTGGTTTCATATAAGTAGGTGTGACAGTGAACACACAACAGCGTTCGGGCTGAGGATGTGGTGTTCACCTAGTATGCGTGAAGTTGTGAGTTTCGTCCCCAGCACCACACAGACCAGGCCTGGTAGAGCACACCTGTCGTCCGAGCAAGTGGGTGATGGAAGCAGAAAGAACAACAGTTCAAGGTCATCCTCAGCTACATAGCAGGTGTGAGGCTAGCCTGAGTACAGGAGACTTGATCTAAAAAGTAAAAATGTAGAACACCTTGGCATTTTCAGTGCTGCAAGGGACTTATCATTCCCTAGGTCTGGAGAGATGCTTTCACAGTTCAGAGCACCTGTTGCTCCTGCAGGGGGCTGGGGTGCCGGCGCCCACTTGGTGGCTCACAGCCAGCCAGCGGTCCAGCTCCAGGGCGTCTGATGCCCTCCTCCGAATTCAGGCACCGGCATACACCCAGGGAAACAGACACACAGGCAGCCAGAGCACTCATACACAGAAAATAAAATAAAATTTAAAAATCATTTTAGAAACTTAATAGTCTAACTTGGTGAGGTAGTGGAAGATTCTGAGTTCAAGGCCGGCCTGAGCTACTTAAAAAGATGCCATCTGGGAAAAAAAAAGGAAAAAAAAAAAAAGATAGAGCCAGGTGTGATGGCCCATGCATTTAATCCTGGCACTCAAGAGACAGAGGCAAGTGGATCTCTGTGAGTTCAAGGGAAGCCTGGTCTACAGAGTGAGTTCCAAGGCAGCCAGGGCTACAGAGTGAGATCCTGTCTCAAGAATTAAAAAGGGGGGGGGATTATAACTTTTATAACTTTTATCTCACTTTTATAACAGATAAAGAAACTGAGGCCAAAAACACTAAAGTTTCTTAAATTACACAAGCAATAAAATGAGACAGACGTGAAGCCTGATGGTTTTAAGGCTGTTCTTAGAACCTACTCTGTCCTTTTGCAAAAAAAAAAAAAAAAAGATAAAAATTAAATAAATAAAAAGCCACCAGCACCTGCTACTGCTGCCACCTTCACTTCCACAGTTCGAGGAGAAGTTTAGTCAGCTACAAAGAAGGAAGGGGAGCCCCGAGACGACTCAGCCCTGGCCCCACAGGGGAGAGAACACGTTCCCTATGAGTTCTCCCCTGACCTTCACATGCATGCTGCAGTGAGCCTGGACACACATACACACAAGCATGCGCACACATACACACACAGTGAATAAATATGTGTAAACATTTTTAGAGAAGGAAAGAGGGGTGACTGTATATCTATGCCTATGGAAATGTCATAACAAAGCCCCTGACTCGGTACAGTTAATCTACACTAAGAAAAACAACTATAAAGTATGAAAGGCCCCGACGCAGAGAAATGAGAACATTTAAAGAGATGGAGCTACCGTTACCTGACTTGATCCTTACGCCTTATATACACAGATCAAATTATCACAACATAAACACAGGCCTGGTGAGATGTCTCAGTGGTTAGCAGCACTTACACTTCTTCCAAAGGACCAGAGTTCAGATCCCAGCATCCGTGTCAGGACAGCTCACAACCACCTGGGACTCCAGCTCTCGGGGATCCAGTGCTGACTTCTGGCCTCCAATGGGCACCTACACACACACAAAGCTTAAAGTAACAGATAACCCTATATGTGTATATATATTGCTGGAGAGATGGTTCAGTGGTTAAGAGCATTAGCTGCTCCTGCAGAAGACCTGGGCCTGGCTCCCAGCAACCACATGGTGGCTCACAGCCATCTGTAACTCCAGTTCCAGGGCATCCCATGTCCCTTCCGCTCTCAACAGGCTCCTGCACACATGTGGTTACATGCAAATAATCAGGCACACCTACACAAACAAATATAAAAATAAAGTTATTATTATTACCGTACAAATCAGTTACAGTTTTCAGCCCACTTGATATTAAAGACTCTGGTCACATCCCGAAGAGAATGTGTGTGCCAGTCCGTGCCTGTCTGTATCTACACAGGGCATGATGGACACATCATACCCTCTGTCAAACTAGAACAACTACACTTGACTATTCGCTTGCTGCAATCCGCTTTGCCTGACGGCTAAAAGCCAACTGTTATATTTATAAACATGCACCTTTATTTTTGCCTCTTAACATTACTAACTGCATCAAGTCCAGTATTAATCGTTAGTCCCAGCACTCAAGAAGCAGAGGCAAGCTGAGACCAGCCTGGTCTACATGGTGAGAGCACATCTTAAAAATAAAAAACAGATCTAAAGAGATATTTTCTTCCTTATGCAAATCCAGGCTATATATTTATTTATTTACTTATTTACTTATTTATTTTGAGAGGGTCTCGTGGAGCTCAGGCTAGCCTCCAGCTCACTAGGCTAAAGCTGAGAATGACCTTGATCTTCCTGTTTCTACAACCCAGGTGTTGAGATTACAGGCATGGGCCACGTGCCTGTTTGGCAAGGCTAAGAGCCAGGGCTGTTCCCCTGGACACCTCCGCTCCTGGCCCACGTTAGAGTTCCTCTTTTGCCAGGTGCCTGTTTTCAATCTTTTCCACTCTCACCCCACAGCTCATCAGCTGCTCTCTCCATGTTCCGTGTGAGCTAATTATTACCGGCTCCCCAGTGGGACCCCGTCCTGTTCATTTCCAGCAAATGGAAGAGCAACTGAGATAACAAAAGTGGGGGAGACACAGGAAGATTTTAAAGTTAAAGGGGACAGTGGAACCACGCTTCCACACCTCATCCTGCCAGATGGAAATAGCTCATGTGTCCATTTATTAACATTCTGACCATCACAGCATTCTATGTTGCTGGAAGTAATGATGGTGGTGGCTTGTAGCATGTGTGTGCGTGTGTGTGTGTGTGTGTGTGTGTGTGTGTGCATGTGTGTGTGCGCGTGTGTATGTGTGTGTGTATGTGCGCGCGCACGCACGCGCGCGCACAAGCACATTTCGGTGGGGGAAGGGTCTATCTGGGCAACTATTTTTTTAACCAAAAATAGTTTGGTCCTTCAGTCCCTTTCTTAGCAGGTCATTACCAATGACAAAGCCTCGTAACTAGGTTAATAGCAGTTCCCTCGTGATCCCTACGGATTGTTTTATCGCTGTGTTTTCTTTCTCACCACCCCCACCTTTTGCTCTTCCAGGCACAGTGGCGTGAAGAATACATGCGGCCCACGTTTGCTTCCTCGGGCATAGGAATTACTCTAGGCTCTTTCCAAACAGACAGTATTCTAGTTCCTCTCTTCAGATGCCAATTAGAAGATTAGCGTCTTTTCTCTCTCCCTCTTTGCTATTAAATAGTCACACAAAAGCTGAGCCGACAAATTACTCCCTCCATGGTGTGCCACAAAGACAGACAATAGATCATCATCATTTACTATACTCAAATCCTATTAATCACAGATTAATGAGAACATGTCTAGTGGGGAAGAAATTACCAGAATGTGGGCCTCCTGGCTTGTTACCCACGTAACATCTGCCAGCTTTACATTCAGTGTCGTGTCATCTTTTATCACATTGAGATAATGTTTGCTCCAGAAACATAATTAAGATAATGGAGCGGATTCAGAGCCTTTCCTTAATAATTAAAGAGCCGGGGTTATGCTTCTTAGTCTAGTGGCTTTTAAAAAACTAATTTCCCTCTGTTTTTTTATTATTTCCTTTTTCTTTTGCTCATAATGAACTATCGAATATTGGGGTTTAGGCTTTCCTGGTTTTTCCTCTCTGAAAATTAAAATATTAATCTTCATGCCCAAAACTAGGACAGACTCATACGTGAGTTCATTTTTCTATGGAGTAAAATCTGTAAGACACAGGCTATGCCATTAGATCCACACTAATGTACACGTAAACATATATATATACAGTTGTTTTTTCACAATCTGGAATTTCCTAAAGCAAAATTTACACTTACATTTCATCTGAGCTTATAAGAAACATTAAATACCAAACTACAATGTGCTATTTTCATTGCTTAAACTTAGGGTTTTTGCCAGTGACTTTGTCTTCAGTCTTAAACTAAGTTTCTATTGCTCCAAAGCACAGAAATTGAAATTAGGATCCAAATACTTGTATTCTTGTTGGGCTTTTCTTGTCCTCTTGTCCTAACAAGGGGTGAAAATGAAAGGAAGTGATATAAAGTTTAAAATAAGGGAGGGGGCATGGTAGCTGTAATCGGCTGATAAAGAGGGGTAAAGAATCATAACTGATGATCATAAAATTGAGGAAAGTAACCGCCAGTGCCCTTAAAGCGTGAGCTTGACCTCTGTCCCTCTCGGAAGGGAGTGGCGATTAGCCGGGCTTGCTAAGCTGCGATCTGCAGCTTCTGATGAAGCCATGATTCAGCACCAGGGGAATAAAAACAGCCCCTCCACCAAGAGCTGGCCAGTGCTAGCCAGCGGAGGAGGAGCTGGATTGTGAAGAGCTGCTTAATTAAATTTTAATTATTGCTAATTAGAACTACTGCTTTTTTATATCCCCAACAAGCAAGACAAGAGTTGGTCTTGTCTTTTTATTATTCTGCTAATTAGCTTTCCAAGGAGAGATTTGAAAAGGCACACACACTGCTTTGACAGTATTCAAGTTGAGCTCAGCCTGCAGGTAAGTCCCACCCTAAAGCCTGGGTAGCAGTCCTGTTTCTGAGAGTGGCAGAAATGGAGTGGCAGCTCCCTAGCTTCAACGCGAATACCTTTTCCTGTTGCTTATCCTGTTCACCGTGCCTACACACGAATTTCAAAAGGCTCTGCTTAATTCTCAAAATATATAGCAAGCCCTCCACACACGTCAATGTGCTTGTGAAAACTGTGCTAAATGCCAAAGGTGATCATGACCGGGCTCAATATGACCAGACGTGCTCATGACGAGTGACTGCTGGTCTTCTCCAGCGATGAAGTCAGTGCTTTGCAACAGGACACAGAGTCCCTGCACTGAATTGCCCCACGTCCTAGTAGATGCCACATAAGCTGACATGGTCCAGGTAGCCATGTTTGTGAGGACAACGCAGAAATGCTAACTGGAAGTATGAAGGCATAGTCCCAGAAGATTCCGTGGAACTAGCAGCACTACAAGGCCTCAGCGGGATATGAATCCTATCTTGTAAGTACATGAATTTCATAACTTCTCCCAAGACACCATGCTAAGAGTTCTGAGTTGATGCATCTCCCTGTGTTAATTACAATAAAATCCGTCAAATGAAATTACACTTTTGGAATCAACAGCATTTGGCCATACAAGCCCACATGCCTTGGCAGCATCCCTGTGCAGGGGGAGTCGAATTAACACATGTGTTTGTTCCTCACCTCTTACACGCATGAGAGCCCTGTGATACGTTAATTCACACCAAATTCCAATCGTTTTCCCGTCTTTATCTTCCCAACTCAATGACAGGATGTGTCAACACCTTTCACACCAGCGTGGAAAAAAAACAACACTTAGGCAAGATTTTTACTCCCTTTAATTAAAATTACAAAACTAGAAAACAAAGAGTAAATAAATGAAACCTGTCTCTCTGTGCCATTCACCGCCTGCCCCACCAGCACTGACTCTGATCTGACTGAGTCTAAAAGTCAACTGGGTCTTTCTTGGTCTGATTAGTCAATTAGCTGGAGCACAGACTGGTTTGAAATGTGTTTTTTTCAGGTCAGTAAGTTGCCCTCCCAACGTGTGGTTGACACCAATAAAGAGAGGCCTCTGGCTGTCCCCATCAGCTCTCGAAGGCTGCCCAGGCTTCTTCAGCTTGTGCAATTCTGGAAAGCTGTCTGAGGCTCACACAGCCCTTCACAGTCATTACCTCGGCTTCCCTCTTTGTGCAATGCTACGTTGGAAACAGGGAGGCCCGTCCAGTTCATTCCACAGGGGAAGAGTGTCTCCTAGGCTACTTAACCCAGCTGTACTCCTGGTAGACTCATCTGTGTGAAAACTGGATGTTTTGTTTTTATGGCGTTGTTTCAATCAGAGGTTTGGCTAGGTTGGGTTTTTCTAAGTCCTGGAGATAGACTGAGGACCTAGTCTATACTACACAAACACTGTACTGCTGAGCTATACCTCCAGCCCAGAAACTGCTCGTGTGAATGTATGTGTGTACATCACACCTAGGTGCATGCCTGAGGAGGCCAGAGGAGAATATGAGGTATCTTCCTCTATCGTTCTCCACTTATCCCCTTAGACAAGATCTCTCGCTGAACTGAAGCTCACATTCAGCTAGGCTGGGTGGCCAAAAGGGCTCCTAGAATCAACCTGTTTCTGTCCCAGTGCTGGGGTTACAAACGCACACAGCCATCTGTGCCTGGCTTCCACATGGGTGCTGGGAATTCATACTCAGATCTTCACTCACAGCAAGCGCCCTCACCCACTGGGCATCTACTCAAAGCCATGGTTTGGTTCTTCTGACACAGGGTCTCATTACATGGCTAGCCCAAGCTGGGCTTGGACCCCTAGCACAGCTCAGAGAATTGGTTTTTTTATGAGATACTTCGACTTCTGCAAACCTCTCTGGACCAACCTGGGAAGAGCCTGTAGCGTGCCTTTGAAGACAGATAGGAAATAAAAGGTGTGGTGATTTGAATCGAAAATGTCTCCTAAAAGCCACAGGCTAAAGGCTCTGTAGAAGTTTGGTCATTGGGGGTGTACTATCGGAAAGCATGGTGAATACTGGCCATTCCCTTTCTCCTTGCCTCAGGGTGCCTGCTAGGATGCTTGGCCTTAAGTCAGCAGAGCATTCTGACCACCACTGGAAAGCCCAGAAACCACGAGCCCAAACAAGCCTTCTCTTTGTTAAGTTGATCTTCTCCGGTTGTTTCTCACATTGATAGAGGGCTGATTAAGGGAGGGAAAAGTAACAATAGAACAGGAGAAAGGCTCAGGGGCCGTGCTGTACACGGAGACCTGCACCAGCCAGTTCAGTTCTCTCCCCCACCTACCTAGCTGTCTCCTCGCCCCCAACAAAACCCTTCGGCCCAGCAGCATCCCCAGCCGTTGGCACACGAGGCTCTGCATGGCTGGGACCATGCTTAAGATCCTCGAACATTGGCATCCTTTCAGCTCTGAGTTCAGGCAACTTTGGTGAGTCTCAGAAATCCAATCATAGTCAATCCATGACCATAGCCTGAACGCTTGTGGCACTCCAAACATTCCCATGTTGAGATACCTGTTTTACTTATTTACTTACTTAATTTATGTGTGTGAGCGCTTTGTCTGTACGGATGTCTGTGAAAGCCAGGAAAGAGCATCAGATTCCCTGGAGCTGGAGTTACAGACCCTGGGGAGCAGCCCTGTCAGTGCTGGGGACTGAACTGGAGTCCCCTGGAAGGCCATCCAGCGCTCTTAACTGCTGAGCCGTCCCTGTGTCGATATCTTCAAACTGTGATGTTTGGAGGTAAGGCCTGTGGGAAGGGTTTTGGTCATGAGAGCAGACCCCTCAGGAGTAGGACTGGTGGTCTGGCCAGAATAAGTCTTCTTCACACCACTTGAGAACAAGGAGAGAAGATTCCATCTCTGAACCAGAAAGCAGGTCTCACCAAGCCCTCCAGGGCCTTAACTTTTGGCTTCCCAGCTTCCAGAGCTACGAGAAACAAACTCACAGATATAGATATAGATAGATGTATGTTTATGTCCATGTATAGTCATATATGTGTGTATAAAATATACACATATGTATAAACATATATACTCACACCCAGCCTAAACAGAGAAGACACTGTAGTTTTGACCATCTGGAGAGAAATATCACTTCACATAAACAATTAACTTCTGAAGTCACTACTTGTCTGGAATAGCAGAAATTTTGAGGTTAGTGTTTGTGTGTCTACACTTGTTTTTGAGACAGAATCTTGCTTATATACTCAGAATGCGTTGACTTGAATTCCTGCCTGTGACTTCCAAATGCTGGGATTGCAAACAGGTGCTACCACGGCTGGCTTACGTTGGTTGTGTTTTGTTGTGTTTTAAGTACATCACCCACCTCTTCTGATTGAAGATTACTGCCTTTCACATTTGTAGTAAAGGCAAGCTGAATAGGCCCGCTCCAGCAATCATCACCCTTGGTTTCCTGGAGTCCTCTGGACTTTTACCTCAGGACCACCTTCAGTGTTGGCTCTTCTCTTCTACTTCTTGTTTGAAACTGACTAATTTCATACTCTCAGAAACAACAGCTCTTCCCCTTCCTGGGTGCTAACAAGAAGCCAGGACTTGGCAATGATACTCATGAATTTAAACATGTTCCTTCTGCTATCCAGGAAGATTTAGAGAGAGAGAGAGAGAGAGAGAGAGGAGAGAGAGAATGTGTGTGTGTGTGTGTGTGTGTGTGTGTGTGTGTGTGTGTGTGGTCTGTCTGGTGTCTGTCTGCCAGGTGTCTGTTGTCATGTCTGTTGTGTTTGTTGGAGAAGAGTGCTAGCAAATCCCATTTACATCTTCATTTCTTCAGGACATATGTCTTAGTTAGGGTTCCTATTGATGTGATGAAGCGCCATGACCAAAAGCAGCTTGGGGAGGACAAGGTTTACCTAGCGTATACTTCCACATTGTAGTCCATCATGGAAGGAAGTCAGGACAGGAACTCAAACAGGGCAGGGACCTGGGGGCAGGAGCTGGTGCAGAGGCCATGGAGGGGGGCTGCCTACTGGCTTGCTCCCCATGGCTTCTTGCTCAGCCTGCTTCCTCATAGAACTCAGGACCACCAGCCCAGGGATGGCCTCACCCACAACAGGCTAGACCCTCCCCCATCAATCACTAATTAAGAAAATGCTTTACAAACAGATATCACAGAGGCACTTTCTCAGTTGAGGTTTCTTCCTTTCTGTTTGTGTCAAGTTGACATAAAACCAGGTCAGTTCAACCTGACATACAAACATCACCGTTAAACCGTTTCTTTCTTGCTCATCCCCAAGATCACACATTAGCATGAACATCACAATATAAAACATTTTGCAAACGTTAAAGTCCCATAGCCTTTACAAATTCAAACACTTTCAGCTTCAGTCTCTTTAGCCCGGTGCAGTGGTGCACACCTGTAATCCCAGCCCTCGGGGAGGCAGAGGCAGGTGAATCTCTGTGAGTTCGAGGCCCCCGTGGTCTACAAAGTGAGTCTAGGATAGTCAAGGCTTCACGGAGAAGCCCTATCTCAAAAATAAATAAAATAAAATAAAATCTCTTTTAAAACTTAAGATCTGAACTGGGGCTCCTATAGAATCAAAACAAGTTAAATACATCCTTACTTCAAAAGGGAAGAACCAGGACACAGTCACAATCAAAGCAAAAGCAAATTCCAACAGTGCCAATAACTCAACCTTCCAGTGTCTGGGATTCACTCACGATCTTCTGGCCTCCTTCAAAGGGCTCAGGTCACTTCCCCAGCTCCGCCCTCTGCAACACACAGCTTGCCTTCCTGGCTCCCGCTGGCCCTATTCCACTGCTGCTGCCCTTCTTGGTGCCCAGCCCATGGTACTGGCCTCTCCAAAACGTCCTCTGCTGCGACTGGATGCGCTCTCACCAACAGCCTCTCTCCTGGGCTCTCTCCATGGTGCCAAGCCTCAACTTCTAGGCATGACCCCTTCAGTTCTGGGCTTTTAACTGTCAGCAAGGCTGCACCTTCACCCGTGGCCTCTCCTGGCGTCTCACAGTGCCACGCCTCAGCCGTTCTCCACGACGCCTTCATGCCTTTAAAACCAGGACCGCCTGGAAGACTCTGCCACCGCCGAGTTTGGCTGCCAGTGGGAGGAACAACCTTGGCCACTTCTGGAACACAGCTTCTGTGTGCTGACTGATGAAACACTCCCCAGGTTTCACTTCGGTATGATGATCGCATTCACAGCTAATTCCCCAGCGCCAGCTAACTAGCATGGAGGATCCCAGCAAAGCCAAGGCTTCACTTTAATACTTCTGGTCTCTTCTTGACCACAGCTGTTCCCTCAGTCCCAGCTAGCCAGAACCACAGAATCTTAATTCAGAATAACAAATGGCGCCAATAGTCTCTTGAAACCTCCCTCTGAAAGGAAACAAGCCAGGCCTCCATCTTCTGCATGGCCCTCAACATTCTTACCATCCAAGCTCCAGAAGAGCAGCTCAACAAACACTGAATGCTCAACAGCAATTCTAGCACAGAGCCCCAGAGTCCTTCCACATCCCCTCCCAAAAAGCTGTCAGGTTGCTCACAGCATTACCCTACAATCCTGGTACCAACTTCTGTCTCACTAGGATTACTACTGGCATGACGAAACACGGAGACCAAAAGCAGCTGGGGAAGAAAGGGTTTACCTGGCCTACACTTCCACATCGTAGCCGCCCCTGAAGGAAGTCGGCGCAGGAACTGAAGCAGGGCAGGATCCTTGGGGGCAGGAGCTAATGGAGGGGAGCACTAACAATTTTCTCATCGTGGCTTTCTAGAGGCCTGCTGTCCTGTAGAACCCAGGACTACCAGGAATGGCTCCACCCACCACAGGCTGGGCCCGCCCCCATCCACTAATTAAGAGAATGCTTTACATTTTCTTATGGAGGCATTTTCTCAACTGAGGTTTCCTCCTTTCAGATGACCTTAGCTGTGTCAAGCTGGCATAAAACCAGCCAGGACAGCATACCACCTCTGTTTAAAAATCTCTTTCTCTTCTTCATAAACTCTAAATTGTTCAAAGATTTAAGTTTTGAGAAATGAAACTCCAATCTTGAGCAGGCTCCTTACTTAAAGGATGAATTTTTAATTTAAATAAGCTATTTTAGGACAGTATCCACTTGTCACGCCATACATGACTGTGTCAAGCAGATGGGAAGGAAGCAAGGAAGGAGGAAAGAGAGGGAAGGAAGAAACATGAGACTCTAAAGAAAGGAAGGAAGGAAAGACTGCTTACGGCTGGACATGGCACACACCTCTAATCCCAGCACTGGGGAGCCAGAGGTATAAGAATCAGGGATTCAAAGTCATTTTCTCTTGCACAGTGAATTTGAGGCTAGCCTGCACTACATGAGAGAGACTCTCCCTGGGAGCCCTGATCGCTCTGACTTGGAAGCCATAGTCAATAAGGAAAATACTGATAAATTCAACTATGTAAAAAAAAAAAAAAAAAAAAAAAAAAAAAAAAGTAAAATTCTACATGGCAAATAAAATACTACATGAGCTCTCAAGGGAGTTAGGAGTTGGAAGTATACCTCGCAAGACCTAAGAGGCTGGGGAAGAGAAGTGTTGGGTTTGAGGAGAGATTCTGTCTCCAGAAGACAGAAGGAGATGGAGGAGGAAGAGAAAAAAAGTGGGGGAGAGGGAGGATCCATGTTATCCCCGCACTAAGGAGGAGTACATGTTTAAGGCCAGCCTGGGCTACAAGGACACACACTGTGAAACCTCCCGTATCCAGAAAGCCTGTAAGCAGGAACAGGAAGAAACTCTCAACAATGAAATGAACTAAAGACAGCAACAGCTCTCAAGAGAGGAAATAAGAATGCTTCACAGATAGACATGGGAAAAGATATTTAGCCTCACTTATAATAAAATAAATGGAAATTAAAACTGCACTGAAATATAATTTCTCAGCTCCTAAAATGCCAAAGGCCCAGATGGTTGGAATAGGTGTTGTTGGCAAAGCTGTGAGTAAACAGGAAGCCTCATGTAGTGTATGGCAAATATCAATGAGTGCAGCCACTGTGGAGGGCAATTTGTCATAACCAGCCAAACAACCGATCTGTGCCCTGGGACTGGGGTGCAGCTCAGTGGACAGCACTTTCCAAGGACTCAGTTTCTAGCAATGAGTTTGGGAAAGTGTGAGCCTTGCGGTCAGCCAACCGACTTCTAGGAGCTCAACCAGCATATCTGCCTGCACAGGTCAGTCTCTGAGACACTGTATCAGGAAAAGGCTGGAAAACAGCTGGTTCTGATGCTATACTAAAATCTCAGCGCATGGAAGGCCGAGGTTGGAGGCTTCGGCACCTAAAGTCAGCCTGGAACACTCAGGACGACTCTGCCTGAGTCGTCAAAAATGCAAAACAACAACAAATAACTAGAAAAGAGCCTAAATGTCTATTAATAATCAATCACAGCCAGGCATGGTGGCAAGGGCCTTTAATCCCGGCACTCAGGGAGGCAGAGGCAGGCAGAGCTCTGTGAGTTAGAGGCCAGCCTGGTCTACAAAGTGAGTCCAAGACAGCCAAGGCAGTACTGTTTCAAAAAACCAAAAAAAAAAAAAAATCAATTACATGTGTGTATGAACACGCCATAATGAAACATTGCATTTAAAAATTAAAGCTGGGCATAGTGCCTCGTGCCTGTAACCCCAGGATGGAGAATCAGTTCAGGGTCATCCTTGTTTACAGAGTAACTTGATGCCAGCCTGGACTACGTGAGACTCTGTCTCTTTTAAAAAAGAGAGAGAAAAGCACATACAAGGATTTTGGGGTTTTTTTTGCGGGGGGAGGGCACTGCTGGTTAACAAGGTCATCTTAATCTACAATCCAGCATTGCCTGGGGGACACGCCCCCAGAAAAATAAGCTGAGAACGAGCATTCGTCACAGCACTGGCTGCTTTTTGACTGCAGAGGCAACATGCTCAGCCGCCTTGAGCTCTTGCCACCATAAATGCCCCACCATGGTGGACAATACTCCTGAGGTACAAGTCAAAACAAACCTACTCTCCCTGAAGTTACTTGGTTGAAGTATTTTATCATAGCAACAGGAAAAGTAACTAAGAAAAAGGAGATGAGAAATCACACAACTAAATCTCACTACAAGAAATTCTAGGTCCCCTGAGCTGCACTGACCAAGCCACTGCTCTGCCTGCCTTTCTGAAGAGGCCTACTGACCCAGGACCATCCAGGTTACACCCCTCCCCCTAAGGCCCTGCCTGCTGGGTCGCCCAGGCCACAGGCAGCAGCAGTATGCTGCCCTCTGTCTCCTGAGCTCCACCATCCAGGCTAGGAATCTACCCGCCTTCCCAAGGAGGCTTGTCAGCCTCAGGAACATGCAAGGGTCCTGCCGGCAGCAGAACATTCATGTGGTCAGCAGGCACCAGGGACCCACCAGGTGACTAAAGGCCAGCGTAAGAACACAACACGAGTCAGGGCAATCTGGCATCAACACAGTCCAGCTACCCTACTACAGCAAGCCCTGGCTATCCTAACACAGCTGAAGTACAAGACGATGACCTTAAATCCAATCTTGTAAAGATGATAGAGGCCTCTAAAGAGGAAGTGAATACATCTCTTAAAGAAATACAGGAAAATACAACCAAACGGGCAAAGGAAATGAATAAACCTGTTAAAAACCTGAAAATGGAAATAGAAGCAATAAAGAAGACACTAACTGAGGGGATCCTGGAGATGGAAAACCTAGAGTAGAGAACAGGAAATATAGATGCAAGATCACCAACAGACTACAGGAGATGAAAGAGAGAATTTCATGTGTAGAAGATATGGTTGAAGAAGTCAATATGGTCAAAGAAATGTTAAATCTAAAAAGTTCCTGACATAAGACATCTAAGAAATATGGGACACTATGAAAAGACTAAACCTAAGAATAATAAAAATAGAAGAAGATTACCACCCAGCTCAAGGGCCCAGAAAATATTTTCAACAAAATCATATAAGAAAATTTCCCCCAAAAAATAAATACCTATAAACATACAAGAAGCTTACAAAACGCCAAATAGACCAGAAAAGAAAATCCTCCCATCACATAATAATCAAAACACTAAATGTACAGGACAAAGAAAGAATATTAAAAGCTGAAAAGGAAAAAGGCCAAGTCACATATAAAGGCAAAACTATCAGAATTAGTCCTGACTTCTCAACAGATACTCTAAAGGGCCTGGGCAGATGTCTTGCAGCCCCTAAGAGACCACAGATGTCAGCCCAGACTACTTACTATACCTGTTGTAACCTGCTTAACCTGCATAAACTCTATAGCTGTTGAGACCCACTTTAGTTCTTGGCATAACTGTGGCTCCTCTGTTAACACCTGCTGTCCACCGTTAGCATATCAGAAGCCATTTTGCCTCCAAGTCTTCATTTTGATTATAAGGTAAAATTAAGTTCAAGTTTCAGGCCCTATGTGCCTGAGACCAGGATTCAATTCAATAGTTCAATACTTGCTGTTTAGAATAAAACAATAGATGATAAATGCACGTTCTCCTTGAGTCAAAGATAAATATATGTGGGGCTGGAGAGATGCCTCAATGGTTAAGAGCACTGTCTGCTCTTCCAAAGGACCAGGGTTCGATTCCTCGCACCCACATGGCAGCTCACAACTGTCTGTAACTCCAGTAAGGGATCTGACACTGTCACACCAATGCACATTAAATAAAATTAAATAAATTATTTTTAAAAGATAAATGTATGCTCTGTTAGAGTTAAGACCATAACATTCTGCTATGTTCCCTACTCAAGCTCGAAAGCTCCCAAGAGCTCCCCTACCCTAAGTCCCAGCCAATCAGCTGAAAGTGCTCTGTCTAGCTACCTAGATACAATACAACAAACTTGGAACAAAATTGATTATATTTAGCTAGTCAAAATGATGTAATGCTGGCCCCCTCACTTCCTACATCTGGTTATTACCTGGTTACAGTTTTTTTTGTATAAAAACTCTGCCTTAGAAACAGACCAGCATCATATTCCAATAAAAGGCTCCTTTTCTTTCAATACAATAATAATTATAAAAGTTATGAAAACTATTAGGTAATATTTATATGTGCAACATCCAGTCCACATGCATTTAGCTACTTAGGAGAAAATATCTGATTATCTGTCCTAGCTTGACAAGTTTAGAGTTCTATACCTAAATTAACTTTTATCCTTATTGGTATTACCTATATAAAAACATTTTCTTAAATTCTAAACAACTTAAGCTTAATTGTGGAACTGTAACTATTTGGTCTTCAACCCCACCAGAGACTTGAGAAGGAATAAAATTAGTTACTAGAGTAAACAAGGAAGTGCATCTTAGCAGCCTCCAAAAAACAAAAAATTGACATGGACAGTTTGCTGCCTGAACAGTCACTCATAGCTCTCTATAACATTGGAGCATCATCTTCAGCCTTCAGGCTCAGGATATTTGACATAAATGTGAGGCAGGAACTACTTAGGACTTGCTTACCCTGTCTTGGCAGAGTTTGGCAGTTGACTTGTCCCGCATTTAAGGTTGCCCATTTTAGGCGAATTCTGTCTGTTGTGAAATGACGGCATCTTCTTTTTGCTCTAGTGGCTTGTTTGCCACATTTGAAGCCATCTCCATATGGAGGTTCTTTGATGCTCATCATCTTCTTTGAGGTAGGCTGGGTGCTGCCAGGAGATGACCTGTCTCACTGTCAAAGAATCTTTAAAATAATAAAGACACTTTTAAATGCCATATTCTGTAGGTCTCTAAGTTTTTTGAAGACTTACCTATCTTTATATAATTGACCGGTCTATAGAATCATATCTATCTGTTAAACCTAAGATGTATACTCCTGTGATAGATTAGACTAGTGTCTGACATGACTATGAGTTGATTAATTAACAGTTAACTTGCATTACCTAATATCCTAACTTTATTTTCTCTCTAAATAAGATTATTAACAACTTATACCCATCTCCCAATGACAAACATTCATAGCCCCAGAAAACAACCAAAAATCTACCCAGCCCTCTTTAAAGGAAATTGGACATCGTTCTCATGAATTTTTTTTCTAGTTGATTCTTTGGACACACAGAAATCCTGTTATGGGGCCCAAAGGAAATTGGAGGAAATGGTTAATTAATCAAGCATTAACATTTGTGGTCCAGTCTTTGAATGTTGAAACTTTTTCAGGCTTACTAGAAGTCCTGTTTGGAACAGTCTAAAATGCTGGACCAGTTGAGATTAGTAGCTTTCTTCAAAGGTCTCTTGGGAGTAGGCTTTGATGAGAAACAGCAATTGAAGTGATTGAGGCAGGAACAAGCAGAATGCTGGAACATGCAAGATGCTGGAACAGATGTGCCAATGTCTCAGCATGCTGGAAGGATAAATTCTGTCAGGTTTGATCCAGCGTCTCTGGTGTCCATTCCTTTTGTTATGTAAACATGTAACTTCTCACAAGCATTATACAGTCCTAAAATTATAAATGTATGAGAGGTGCAGGATGAAACCAAACTGTAAACCAATTTTATCTATGCCAATTAAAAATGGCATAATAAATTTTGAGGATATTTTAGCCAAGGATTTATTGACCAAGTATTGTCAAAGTTTCAGCTAGAGAAGTTTTTATGCTTCAGTCAGTTTTAGCGTTGTTCCCATGCGAAGGAATCATCAATTCATATTACTTGTTCTGTTTAGTCTTCTTGTTTTCTTTCTTCCTGTGTGTGGCCAATGTCTTCCTCTGTCATTTATGGTTTTTATTAGTTTTGATGGAACCCATAATTTCTCTTCTCCTGTATGAACATATGCAAAACCTCTTCCCCAGTGTAACATATTCCCTGTTCTCCATTTTGGAATTAGGACCTTTATGTGCTGCTCTGATTCAGCAGTCTTTCTAAAGTCCACTGTGTCTCAGCAGGTGTGCTACTTATCTCAGTTAAAGATTTTTAAATTGATAAATCATTATTTAATCTATTTGGGGAAGATATTATATTTCCCTTTTGTTTTATGGCCATCTTTTTAAAATTACTGTTAGATATTTTCATAATTGTTTGACCTGTAGAATTATGTTATATCTGTAACAGGTTTCATGTCATAATGTCTAAAATATTGTAGAATTCCAACGGATATACATGCCGAAACACCATCGGCCCCAATTTGTAAGGGCATCCCCAAAACATTCACCATCTCTAATAAATGTGTAGCCTTAGGATTATGCTCTCCAGAATTTAAGGCAAAAGCCCACTGGAATTCTGAATATCAATCTATAGCATGGTGCATGTATTTCAGTTCTCCAAGCTCTGTAAAATGGAGCACACCAGCCACTGTATGACCTTGTTCCAAGACAACACTAAACAGGATCTGCATTTCTACTTTAGCATATAGACATTTATCCAGTAATTGAACATTAAGAACACATACGGGCTGGAGAGATGGCTCAGAGGTTAAGAGCACTGGCTATTCTTCCTAAAGGTCCTGAGTTCAATTCCCAGCAACCCCAAGGTGGCTCACAACCACCTATAGTGAGATCTGGCGCCCTCTTCTGGTGTGCAGGCACACATGCAGGCAGAACACCGTATAGATAATAGATAGATAGATAGATAGATAGATAGATAGATAGATAGATAGATAAATAAATCTTTAAAAACCAACCAAAACAAACAAACAAACAAAAAAACATTATAAAAATAAAATAAAGAATACACATACATATCCAGTCTGACCAAGCTGGCCTATAGCTGAAGACTTTCTCTCCAGCACTCAATGGGCTGCCATTTTGCAATACCTTCAAGCCTCCGTGGATTTTTCTCATCTGGAACCACACCTCTTTTGGTGTTATTGTAAGTACCAGACTGGATTGCTCTGAGGCTCTCTATTTTGATTCAAAGATTCCCCCAACCTCTGTTCTATGGCCTTTAATTTTTCATTTATTTTCTGTCTCTTCTTTCTCCAAGTCTGTCTCATCCTGATCTTTCCCAAAGAGGATATACAAAAATGAAATCATCACTGAAAAAATTATTTGTATTAAAAGAGAAACAAACTCAAATGGTATCCAGAAGCACTGTGTCCTTGCGTCTTCCTCTATTTTCAACATTATATATATATATATATATATATATATATATATATATATATATATATCTTCTTTAATCTCAAAACCTCTCCCTAAGGACTTCACTGTCTTAGACCTAGCTTCCCTTCTAGACCTTACCAGTTCAGACGCTTGAGGCTTCTCAGCCTGTCTCTGGCTCCTGCTTCCAGAAAGAGGCATTTTTTTCTGCCTCCCTCACTGGATCCTGACCGCTTCCTCACTCTGGGAAGTTAAGGTCCACAAATGTTTGCTCCTCAGACTGGCAAGAATTCCTTCTCAAAGGAATTTCTCTTTCTGCCTTGGCTAGCAAATCTGGCTTTGAGAAGCTTCCTTGTCAAAGAGCCACTTTTTTTTTCCTCTAAAGAAACTGCCTCTCTGGGATTTGTTGCAGCCTGCTGGAGGCCTTGCTGCTCTGCAGGAGGTCTGTCTGATCAGGAATCTGTGCGCTCCTAGTTTTAGGAACTGCCTTTTGTTTTGTTTTTAAGAAACAGATCTAAAAAAATGTGCTATAGTTTTACTTTCTATGTAAATTCTTGCTAGATTACTGTAAATTCTGCCACACATTGGTACATTATTTGTTGTTGGTTAATAATATTTATTATTGATTTATCTTTTAATTAAACAGCTGTACACCAAAGTCCTAAACCAGCTGTATACACAAGTCACCACACAGAGACTAGGATTTACTTAATTAACCTAGAGCACAATGCTGGGCAAGAATTACTCCATCCTAAATCTCCAAGCCCACATAGTTTCCTCCCGTTCAGATTTTCCACATTATACTTGCTTTTAGTCATATCTTATGTCTGGTTCATCTCTGCTCATGGTTCCAAGTCCTGTAGTGTCCGGATCTCTCCTCTCCAACTCTTCCCACTTGCTTCTTTCTCCTCCCCTCCTGATGGCATGTTTACACAAACTTGAAACAGATGATGCTTAGAATAAACATCACAATGTAATGTCCTGATTGAAACCAGATAGTGGGGTAGAGAAATCGGCATGTGAGTGAACAAGGGTAAATTGTATACATTCCACAAGAACATTATACCAACACAAATGGAATACAATAACAAGTCAAAAACATCATCCACCATGACCAAATAGGCTTCCTTTCAGAGATGCAGGGGTGGTTCAGCATATGAAAATCTATCAATGTAATCCACCATATAAACAAACTGAAAGAAAAAAAAAAACACATTATCATCTCATTAGATCCCAAAAAAGCCTTTGACAAAACCAATACCCCTTTATGTTAAAAAATCTTGGAAAGATAAGAGATACAAGGTGTATGCCAAAACACAATAAAGGCAATATACAGGAAGCCAAAAGCCAACATAATATTAAATAGAGAGAAACTTTCTCCATATCCATTCAATATAGTACTTGAAGTTCTATCTAGAGCAATAAGACAACTAAAGGAGATAAAAGGGATACAAATGGAAAAGGAAGAAGTCAAAGTATAAAAGTATAAATATAAAATTAACTCAAAAGAAAATTAGTACCCTCTTTTATACAAATGATAAAGGAGCTGAGAAAGGAATTAGAAAAACAACACCCTTCACAATAGCCATGAGTAATATAAAATATCTTGGTGTAACTCTAGCCAAGCAAGTAAAAGACCTGTACGACAAGAACTTCAAGGTTTTGAAGAAGCCATCAGAAGATGGAAAGATCTCCCATGCTCACAGATCAGTAGGATTAACATAGTAAAAACAGCCATCTTACCAAAGCAGAGTCAACAAAATTCCCATTAAAATTCCAACACAATTCTTTTTTTAATTTAAGTTGTTTACTTATTCACTTTACTTCCCAATCGTAGCCCCCTCCCTCCTCTCCTCCCACTCCCACCCTCTTCCCTCTTCCCTGTACCTCTCTTCCCCCTCAGGAAAGCCCCACCCATCCACCCATCCACCCATCTAAGCACACCAAGCCATATCAGGACTGAGAGCATCCTCTACCACGGTGGCCTGACAGCCCCACCAGCAGCAAGTGACCAAAAGAGAGTCCTTGTCATAGACAACCCCTGCTCCCCTTACTAGAGAACCTACATGAAGACCAAGCTGTGCATCATGTACATATGCCAACACAATTCTTTACAGACCTTGAAAGAACAATACTCAACTTCATGTGGAGAAACAAAAAACTGAGGATAGTTAAAATGAACAAGAAAGAACAATGAAAGAACTTCTGGAGGTATCTCCATCCCTGATCTCAAGCTGTACTATAGAGCATATAAAAACAGACAGGTTGATCAATGGAACTGAATCAAAGACCCAGAAATAAGGCCACACACTTATGGACACCTGATCTTTGACAAAGAAGCTAAAACCATACAATGGAAAAAAAGATAGCGTCCTCAGCAAATGGTGCTGGTCTAACTGGATGTGTACATGTAGAAAAATGCAAATAGATCCATATCTATCACCCTGTACAAAACTCAAGTTCAAGGGGATCAAAGACTTCAACATAAAACCAAATACACTAAATCTAAAAGACAAGAAAGTGAAGAACACCCTTGAACGCACTGGCACAGGAAACAACTTCCTGAATAGAATGCCAATAGCTCAAGCTCCAAGATCAACAATTAATAAATGGGACCTCATGAAACTGAAAAGCTTCTGTAAAGCAAAGGACACTGTTAATAGGACAAAATGGCAGCCTATTGAATGGAAAAAGATCTTAACCAACCCTACATTCAACAGAAAAATAATATCCAAAATATATGTTTTAAAAAAAAAAACCAAAACAAATAATCCAATTTTAAAAATGTAGTATAGAGCTAAACAAAAATTCTCAACAGAGGAATCTCAAATGGCCAAGAAGCGCTTACAGAAATGCTCAACATCCTTAGTCATCAGGGAACTGCAAATCAAAACAACTCTGAAATTCCATCTTACACATGTCAGAATGGCTACGTTTAAAAATTCAAGTGACAGCATATGCTGGAGAGGATGTGGAGAAAGGGGAAAACTCCTCCATTGCTGGTGATAGTGCAAACTTGTACAACCACTTTAAAAATCATTTTGGCAGTTTCTCAGAAAATTGGGAATAGCTCTACCTTAAGACCCAGCTATACCAGTCCTGGGCACATACCCAAAATATGCTTCACCACAAAGATACTTACTCAACTATGTTCATATCAGCTTTATTCATAATAGCCAGAAACTGGAAACAACCTAGATGTCCCTCAACTGAAGAATAGATAAAGAAAATGTGGTACATTTACACAATGGAATATTATTCAGCTATCAAAAACAAGGACATCATGAAAATTGCAGGCAAATGGATGGAACTAGAACATTTTCTGAGTGAGGTAACCCAGACCCAGAAAGACACACATGGTATATACTCACTTATAAGTGGATATTACCCATAAAGTACAAGATAAACATGCTACAACCCACAGACCCGAAGAAGCTAGGTAACAAGGAGGGCCTGAGGGAGGATGCTTGAATCTCACTCAGAAGGGGAAATAAAATGGACATGGCGGGTGATGGATGGAGGGAACTGGGCAGGCGAGGGGGTGGGGAAGGGGAAGGGGAAGGATCAAGTGTGGGGAGGACTGAGGGAGAAAGAACTGGGAGGAATACTGAAATTGGTGTGGAGGGCAGCTCTGGGATGAGCCAGAAAACTGGGACAAGGGAAACTCCCAGGAATCTATGGGGATCACCCTGTCTGAGACTCCGAGCAACAGGGGATATGGAACCTGAAATGGCTACCTCCTGTAAGCAGGAGAGACTTCCCATGGAGGGATGGTGACACCAGCCCACCCACCAAATCTGTCCTGCCTAGAAGATGCTCAGAGATAAAGATGGAGCCAAGATTGAGGAATGATCAACCAGCGACTGGCCCAGCTTGAGACCCATCCTATGAATGAGAGCCAGCCCCTGACACTATTAATCATATTCTGCTATCCTTGCAGACTGTCTGCTGAGAGGCTTCACCCAGCAACTGATGGAAACAGATGCAGAGACCCACAGCCAGACATTAGGAGGAGCTCAGGGAATCTTGTGGAAGAGATGGACAAAATTGTTTTTAAAAAGGGGCCAGCGATGTCAGGGACACCACATGAGAACCTAGAGTCAACTAACCGGGCCCAGAGACTGAAGCACCAATCAAAGAGCTGCATGGGGCAGACCTAGGCCCCCTACACATATGTAGCAGATGTGTAGCTCGGTCTTCATGTGGGTGGGCTAACAGTGGGAGCAGGGGCTGTCTCTGACCCTGTAGCCTGCCTTTGGATCCCTTTACCCTAGCTGGGCTGCCTTGTCTGGCCTCAGTGGGAGAAGATGCACCTCGTCCTACTACAACTTGATATGCCAAGGCAAACTGATATACCTGAGAGGCCTCTCCTTCTCTAAGAAGAATGGGAGGGGGAGGGGAAGGAGGAGGAGAGAGGAAGGAACTGGGAGGAGAGAAGGGAGGGAAGCTGCAATCAGGTCCTGTTGGAGAAGGGTTGTCCCCAAGAGTAAGTTTTGAGGTTTCAAAGCCCTCGTCTGTCTGCTTGATGGCTTGATGGCTCCATTGTCCCAGTACCACAGCCCCCCCATGTCTCTAACTTTTGGAAATGATGTGAGCTCTCAGCTGCTGCTCCAGTGCCATGCCTGCCAGCCTGCTGCCATGTTCCAGCTATGATGGTCATGAACTGGCCCTCTGCGCCGTGAGCGAGCCCCCAGTTGAATGCTTTCTTTTATAAGTCGCCTAGGTTACAGTGTCTCTTCACAGCGATGGAAAAGTAACATATACAGAAGAAAGGAGATAACGGAGGAATGCTAAGATCTGAAGAAATAGTCTTCCCCAGGGGAAACGCACACCGGTTGGTTATCCCGTTGGCCAGCCCTGAAAACATACATGCAAGTAGCATTATACAGACTGGCAGGTTGTATTCATATAGTTAGAAACTCATAGATATGTAAAAGAAACAATTTAAGAAAAGGGGGCCATAAATTTGAATGAGAGTTGGGGTTGGAGGTACACGGAAAGGGTTGGAGGGAAGAAAGAAAAGGAGGGGAATGGCATAATTATATTGTAACCTTAAAAAAATATTATAAAAAAGAATATGGAGATAGCAATGTTGCTTGTAGTATCAGGTAACTATAAATAATAAAAATATTCATTAAGGGAGAATTAAGAATTAATTCTTAATTAATTAAGAATTAAGGGTGGGATTGGGAGGGAATGAGGAAGAGGCTACAGCTGGGATACAAAGTGAATAAACTGTAATTAATATAAAAAATAAAAATTTAATTTAAAAAATTCATTAAAATATAAAATAAAGTGAAGGAGGAGGGAGGGGGAAGGAGAAAAGAAAGGAGGGAGGGAGGGAGAGAAGAAGGGAGGGAGGGAAAGAAGGAAGGAGGGAGGAAGAGAAGAAGGGAGAGAGGGAGAGAGGGAGGAAGGGAGAGAAGGGAGAGAGGGAGGGAGGGAGAGAAGGAACGAGAGCTGGAGGAGGGAGGGAGGAGGCAGAGGAAGGAGGAAGGAATGGAGGAAATCAGCCCATTAGTTGGGCACAGTGAGGCATAGCTGTGATCAAACACCAGGGTACCGAGGCTCTCTCATTCAAGGCCAATCTGGCCTATCTAGTGGTTTTGAGGCCAGCCTAGCTTATGCAGTTGAGACTGTGTCTCAAACAAAATAAATAAATTTTAGAAATTCCAAAAACTTCCAGTCATTCTCTTTGTACAAAGAATTGAGTACTACTTGAAACATTTGAGCCAATAAGCTCAAAATATTTCCAAAAGAATTTTAAGTTACTTAAACTACTTGATCTGATCCAAATAATTAGTTGTCATCACAATGTGGTTTTTCCTGGTCCTGGGCAATATAATCTGTAAAGAGGTCATTTAGAGCCTGGGTTCTGTGGCCCAATGATCAGGGTCATGTCTTGACTCTACCACTCACTAGTTCTGTGACTTTGGCCTGTTTCTTCTTTATAAAGTGGGAGCAATGGCAGCCACACATAGAACAATTCTGAAAATTAAATAGCGTGGTTTTAGCTAGGTGTGGTGGCTTACAGGCATACCTGTAATCACTGCATATGGGAGGCAGAGGCAGGGCGGTCAGGAGTTCAAGGCCAGCCTGGTCTGCAGAGTGAGTTCTCGGACAGCCAGCGCTACACACAGAAATATCTTGTCTCGAAAAGAAGCAAAAACAAAAGAACCTGTCACAGAAAACAAAAAGGGGGCAAAAGCTGTTTTCACACAGAGAAATGACCCAAAACACTTTAAATATTACCATTTTACACATACAAAGAGAGAGAGACAGAGACAGAGAGAGAGCATCGGCTCCAAAGAAAAATATAAAAATAGAAATTTATGGGCAGGCGTGGTGGCATACAAGTATAATCCCACCAACATGACAGCTAAGGAAGAAGGATGGATGTTTAAGGCCAGCCTTGACTACATAAAGACACAGAAGAAGAAAAAAGAGAAGGAAGGAAGGATAGAAACTTTTGATAAGCCCTAGGCATACAGACATTCTCAAAAGCAAAAGCAAAGAGTTCTTGAAGACAGTGTTTTTCCCCCCAAGAAGCACCTCCAGCGCTGTTATAATCATCTTCCAGGGCAGAGAGATGCGAAGAGAGCAGATGTCACTGTAAGGTACCTCATCAGCAGTGCGATTCTTTATCTGGAGGAAAACGGCTTTTGCTCACTTAATGCAAAGACAGTGAAACTCGCTCTAGCTACTGAAGATGCACAGGAGAGACAGTGCTCATCAGCCAAAGGAATGCCACTTTAAAGAGTCCTCTCCAGGCGGGGGTGATGGGCATCTGGCTGGATGGGAGCCGTCTTCCACATGAGTGTGCACCAGACCCGGGAGTAGAAAAATGCTGCTTTAAGCATAGCCAAGCTAGTCAGGCTTGGTGGCCACACATTTAATCCCAGCAAGAGGGAGGCAGAGGCAGGTGGATCTCTGAGTTCCAGGCCAGCCTGGTCTACATAACAAATCCAGCTAACCAGAGCTACATAGTAAGATCCTATCTCAAATAAATGGATGGATAGATAGATAGATAGATAGATAGATAGATAGATAGATAGATAGATAGATAGATAAGCAAATGAGCTGGAGAGAGTTAAAAGCACTGGTGCTCGCAGAGCAGAGGACCTGGGTGCAATTCCCAGCACCCGCCTGGTGGCTCCCAACCAGCTGTAACGCCAGTTCCAGGGGACCCTGAGCCCTCTTCTGGCCTCTGTGAGCGACAGGCACCCACAGAAAACACACACACGGGCAAAACACCCAGACACATTTTTAAAAATGAAAAAACAAAGCAAGCTAAGCTAGCTACACTGTCTACAGAAGATCACCTATCCAAAAACAGAATTCCAGATTAAAAAAAAAAAAAAATTACTATCAGCTCTTTTCACTGTCCTCACCCCACCTGAATGCATATGGATTTTCTTTGACTGTTTTGTGGGTGGGGGGGTGTATTTCTTTCTTCCGGGACAACCTGAGGCCCAGTACTGTATGTCCGGGCTTCCTTCTCTAATAATGAAATTCTGTGACAAGGAAAGTGCTGGGATTCCTGTGGGCTCCGTGTACCTGCTTGGATGTGGTGGCTGTGGAAAGGCAAGGGGGCCCACACGTGCACCAATAAGGGCAGCATTTGGGTTTGTTTCTCTTTGTTTGAGATCAGTCATATAATGTCCATTAGAAATTTGTTTTTGTGCTGAGGAGAAAATAATAATAATGATGATGATGGTGATGATGACGATGATGGTGAAAAAATGACAAATCGCCAGGCAGCTTCAGGAGCCAGCATGCTCTGAACAGTGACCACCGGGCCTTCCTTCCCGCCACCTCCTCCCCCACCAGCACCGCTGATCAATCCTCATTACTAGCTCTCAGAAAAGCACACAGTCTCTGGGCCCAACCTGGCTTCGGATCAGAGAGTCAATATTCTACTGTAACAATCTGCCAAAAACCGCAATTCAAGCGCATTTAAAGTGTGTCTCCCCAGAGGACGGCAAGAAACGGGCCGCTAGAGGAGCCTGGATGTTTGCTGTGGCTCGGCCACAGCTGCCTCTGACATTTCTGAGCCAGCAAGCAAATGGAGAGCGACAGCGACACAGCACAAAGGCTGAGGGCAGTGATCCAGCTTCCTAGCCGCCGCCGTGAGGGGCTGAGCGCCTGGGGATGGGCGCAGTGGCCGCTGCAGAGACAATGAGTGGGGCACAGGGAGAGGCAAGACAGGGCACAGGGCACGGCATTAAGTATGTGCGTGTGTGTGTGTGTGTGTGTGTGTGTGTGTGTGTGTGTGTGTGTGTGTGTAACTGCCGTTTTTATCATCAAATGGCAATTTTATGCGACTCAACTACATGTACTTAGGCTTGAAACATAAACTATACATAACCAAAACCGAAGTGGCACAGAGCGACCCTGGAGAAATAAACTGATGAGAACCCAGAGCGATTTCTTCTTACACTGCTGAATCGGCTTTCTTTCCCTCTTTGGTTAACAAGACTTAATTGTATTTGGTTCTTAATCCAAGCAATGAGATACACATAGCTATAAAATACCTTTTTAAAGACTAGTTAAGGGAGTAAGGATGTAGTTCAGTGGTGGAGTGCTTACCCGGCATTCACAAGGCCCTGGGCTTGATACCCAGCACTGTCAAAATGAGGAAAAGTGGTAGGAAGGGGGAGGGGGAGAAAAAGGAAAAGAAGACGGGAGTCTGGAAAGATGGCTCAGTGGTTAAGAGCACTCGCTGCAGCTGGGCATCGTGGCACACACCTCCCAGTACTGGAGGAGAGGCAGTTGAAATTCAATGAGTTCAAGGCCAGCCTGGTCTACACAGCAAGTTCTAGGACAGCCAGGACTAAATTAAAAAATAAAATAAAATAAAAAACCCTGCCTCATAAAACTAAACAAACAGAGCAACAAAACAGAAGATAAAAGAGTACTTGCAGCTCCTGCAGAAGAGCCGGGTTCCTCTCCCAGCACCCACGTTGGGCGGTCTGTAAATCGAGCTTCATCTCTGGCCTCCTCGAACTCACAGAGATCCGCCTGCCTCTGCCTCCCCAAAAGCTGGGATCACGGGCGTTCGCCACCATGCCCATCTGAGACACGGTGTCTCACAACCATCTCTAGGTCCAGCTCCAAGGGATCTGATGTCCTGTTCTGACCTCCAGGGACACCGGGCACACAGTTGTTCACACACAAGCATGCAGGCGAAACACTCATAGACACAAACTAAAAACCTAAGGAGAACCATAACAAAGAATCCTCAGGTTCCATTATTCAATAGCAATAAAGTTTTATAAACTAACAAAACTCTAACCCTAAGTTTAAACTTTATACAAAATGTTGTAAGATATATATATACAAAGAATTAATAGCATTTCTGGATCCTTAGGTTGGTCACAATTTAAACTAATTTTTTTCTGTGTATGAGTATTTTGCCTCTTTTGCGTTACTTTTGTGTCTGGTGCGCCCCTAGAGGTCAGAAAAGAGACAGCACCAGGTTTTCTGGACCGGGATTGTAGAAAGCCACCAAGCAGGTGCTGGGAATCAAACACAAGTGCTCTTAACCACCGAGCAATCCCTTCAGCCCTAATTTTTCCTAGATTTTAAAACTTTGAGCCAATATACAGAATTTTCTCTTTTCTTTTCCTCAACATCAAAACACTGCTTATTTTTCGTGATGAAATACAGCTAGTATATAATCAAAAATTCAAAAATATGTATGCAAACTTTGTGGTAACCAGTTCCTGTAATCCCAGCTCCCAGCATGTTCACGAGTTTGAGGCCAGCCTGAGCTACATATTGAGACCATCTCAAAAAAGTAATATACATGTAAAATATAAATTAAATATCTATTACATGTGCCTTACTTTCTCTTTTACGACTTATTTATTTTTGTTTTATGTGCATTGGTGTTTTGCCTGCTTGGATGTCTGAAGGTGCCAGATTCCTAGAATTGGAGCTATGGACACTTGTAAGGTGCTATGTGGGTTCCAGGAATTGAAACCTCTGGTCCTCTGGAAGAACAGCCAGTGCTCTAAACGACTGAGCCATCTCTCCAGCCCCGTGCCTTGCTTTCATATGTGTTCTTTTGTTATCAGATAAAATTGAGACCTAGCATCAAATTGTCCGCTGGGTGGTGGCACCAGCACTCGGGAGGCAGAGGCAGGAGGATCTCTGAGTTGGAGGCCAGCCTGGTCTACAGAGAGAGAGGTAGGACAGCCAGAGCTACACAGAGAAACCCTGTCTCAAAACAAACAAAACAAACTTAAGTTGTCCTTAAAATATAGCCCAGGGAAAGAAGTGAGGATACGTTGTGAAGATGAGTGAGGAATATGTTGCTCTAGACAGGAAGAAGACAGGGGAATGGTACTTCAATAGAAAATGAAATATAAATGACTTCACTTTTAATAAATGTTGATATCACACATTGGTAAGACATATAGGAAAGAAAGGGGAAAGGTTGAATTTTTTTTCTTCCAAGTTTTTCAGATTATCTACAGATATCATGTAATCATTTTATTATTAGCATACACTAGCACACACAAAAGTGTTTTTGATAAATGAAGGGAAGGGCCATTGCTAACACAGGGGAATGAAGTGCGCAAAACTGTGCAGGGGATGAAGGGCTGGTCGTGGTCTGTGTGCAGGTACCCAGCCGGTCCCCTGATAGAAGAAACTGAGAGAGGCACACTTTAGGGTCCACGAACACTTTTAATGCTAGTTTAACTTCCTAAGACCTCGCTTCCTACGGCTGGAAAATAGGAGAAGAACCTTACATTGCTTCAGCTCCAGCTAATCCTGAGAGCAAATCCTAGCGAGATTTCCAGGCCCAGTGCAAGTAATGGAATAACGACCTGGCCTTGGAAGCCACAGTGGAGGAAGGAATTGGGTAAGACGGGAATCCAGAGAGTTCGTAGGCAGGCTTGTTGAAGCATTAGGGAAGCAGGACAGACAGCACAGGACAACCAGCCCAGAGGCAGTCGGGTAACAGCCACAGAGCCCTCTAAAGCAGGAATTCCTCCCAGGACCTGAGAGTCCCTCGTGAACCTTCCCCCAGGAGAGCCTGCACTGTCCCGCTGAGCTCCAGTAAGCATCATGGGAAGCTCCTTCTGGGCATGCGGACTGGAAAAGTCTGTTTAGTTCCCGGTGGAGACCCAGGTCTTAGGACAAACCAAAGCTCTACACAATCCTAGAGTCTGCCTCCCACCCTTACCCCACCCCACCACATCAAACAGGAGGTTTTTGCCTCACCTGGAAGCAAATAATAGAGTTATCAGGGATGCTGACCCTGTGTGTCCACAGGTATATATATATATGCACATTCGTATTACTCCATCCTACCGCGCTGACCACATTTCCCATCACTCTCCAAGCTTCATCCAACCTAACATAAAATCTCGGTCACAAGCCCAGCGCAGTGGTACAGGCCTGTATTCCCAGCACTCGGGGAGGCAGAGGCAGTTGATCTCTGAATTTGAGGCCAGCCAAGGATACACAGAGAAACCCTGTCTCAGAAAAAAACAAAAACAACAACAACAAACAGGCTCTTCAATCTTCGGTTTCCTTGGGTCTTTACTTCCTCATGGAGACTCCTGAGCTAAAACGTGCCTTTATCTTGCTAACCTGTCTTTGATCCTGAAGAGACTCCACGGGCAAACCCACTGGTCAGACCTCAGAACAGCCAGATTTCCAAGCCTGGCCTCAAAGGTACTCATGTCTTTAAAAAAAACAACAACAACAAAAAAAAAAAAAAGAAAAGGAAAATCTTGGAAGATTTGGAGCAAGAATCAGAAGTTTTTGCAGGTTCATCTGTCATCTGTGCGGTGGACTTATGGACAAAAGCTACTGGGTTTGGGGATCAGTCATAGCAATCAAATGTGACATTCTACAGGCCCAATTTTGTATATAATTAAGGGAAAACAACATCAACTAAATTCAGTAAAAATTTTACCTAGGGTGGAAAAAAAGCCCTGAGAGAGGGGTGGATTTGACAAGACTTAAAAATCGAGGCACGGCATTGGGAGAATATGAGTTGGAGAAAGCTGGTCCTCCTGAGAGGTGAGCAATTTCGGGGATTATTCAGACAAAGCAAACCACTAACATACAGAAAGCACTAAGCTCCATGGACCAACAGAGAAATAAACATTTGGATTTCCTTTGTGCACAAGTGAATGGACTTACTGTTTTCCACATTCAAGGACAGCTTAGTAAAGAAAGGAACCAGAACGGACAAATCACAGAGGAAGAAATCCAAATGACCACTAAGCGTTTAAAAAGATGTTCAGTGGTAGATTTGGAACTGGTAAGGACTGGCTTCTAAAAATAGAATGCATGCCCAAGTCAAGGGTAGTGCAGCCAGTCGCCCTTGAGAGCCTCTCAAATCCACAACACAATGTTTATAGGCATATAGATACATGTATATACACATAAAAAGAGAGAGAGAACATAGAATCCTACAGGCGTGTTAAATATATCGTAGCTCCCCATGCTACTCTCATTTTCATTCACTAGATGGACTCAGGCCAAACTGTTAACTCAGGTTTACAGTTCAAAGCAAAGGTTATATGGTCAAGTCAGCCATGGGGTAAGAACCGTGTAGAACAGGGCCGAAGGATAAGCAAGCACAAGCGTTGAGCCCTCCCTCCCATTTTAACCAGCAGACCACGCGGCCTGGACTTAACTGAGTGCGGAGTACTGACAGGTAAAGGCTCACACCTGACCTGGACAGCCCAGGTGTTATTAGAGAGGGTCAATCCATAGGTGCCGGCATGTCTGAGCCGGCTGGGTTCCAGCTGTGCAGCTGACACAGCTTGGCCCAGGATACCAGGCAAACAAGAATAGGAGTTCACCATGAATTACACTTCAGCATTTGAGTGGCTGAGGGAGAAGGAGCGTAAGTTCAAGGCCAACCTGGGAGACACACTGAGATCCAGACCGAGGCTACAAAGCCACACTGTGGTCAAGAAAACGAGCAAACAAAAACAAACAGAGAGAAAGGGGAAGAAGGGGAGGAAAAAAGAAAAAACAAAGGATTAAATTAAAAAAAAAAAAAAAAAAAAGAACACCCAGATCTCGAGGAGCAGGCAGTGTCCTTGAGAGCGTGAGAGACTCAGAAGTTCAAACCAGCCCGGCAAACTGGCTGAGACCGCGCCTATCTCAAAACTTAAAAATTAAATCATGGTACATTGGTACCTTAAGTTACTGCATTGCTATTAAAATGCATTTGTTGGGCTGGGCGGGGTGGCGCACGCCTGTGATCCCAGCACCCGGCAGGCAGAGGCAGGCGGATCTCTGCGACTCTGAGGCCAGCCTGGTCTACAAGGTGGTTGTCCTCGGAGATAAAGGCGCGGCTCTCAGGGACTTGACTATTTCTGGCTGAAGTTGAAAAGACGGTGGTCTGCCTTCTTCAGCTTCGTCCCCTTGCCAAAGACCTTCCCAGCTGGGCTTGTTGACTGTCTGCACGGTGGGGTGGGGGTCGTGAGACCCTCACCTGGGTATCCGCCTGCTCGCCCAGCCTGTGTTAGGCCGCCCTGCCCCGGTCGCGGGCACACGCCGGAGGAGGGAGGGGCTAGAGAGCATTGCAGGGAGGCTAGGGGAGAGGGCGCCGTCTGTATGGCTACGCAGAAGCGCTCATCTGTGATGGGTAAGGCCTTCCAGATGTCTAGGGGAGGAGCACGCACTTTCCTGTAAGGAGCCCCTCACCTAAGCTCCGTGAGGAAGCCCAGTAAATTCACTGGTTCCCAAGGTGAACGGTGGCAGCATTGCGGCTGAGTTTGTCACACACAGCCACACAGAAATTAATAACGTGCATAAGGTGGCAAGTTTTCAAAACAAATGTTAAGATATCATTGATGCACATTATTCCCAGGTTCCATAATCTATGCTTGTGACTATTATATAAGCCTAATTAAAACTTATTTGTGGAGTTAAAAAGAAATCGGTGTTTGCACCACCTCTGCCCGCTGGAGCTTGCACATCCTCAGCTGAAGATGAAAAGCTGTGTTTCGTCTTCTTGCTGCAGCTCTCCTACAATGAACGAGTATCTTTCCACTCACTGCCATGTACTCCATATTTTCCCACTTTTCTTGGTGAGGTTAGTATTGAACTCTACCCCAGTACAATACTGACATGTTGCTAGTGTCCCTATGCACAAAAGACCTGGAGTGCTTTTCTGAGGCAATGCTCAGGCCGTTTCCATCACCCATGAGCTATTAGCCAAGTTCAAAGTTAACAAACTAATGATACTTATCAGTGTCTTGGAACAGAAATGTGAATACACTGAGGTTATTCGTTGGTCAGTTTATAAGAATGTTGTGATTGGCAGCTCACAGACCCTGGGCCTTTGCATCCCAAAGAGCAATGATTGTATTCACTAAGTCGTTATTCTCTATAATACCAGCATACAACTAGGAAAGTAATGCAATCCCACTGCACATAAGGGTACCTGACAGGCAACTGTTCTGCCAGCCCTTGTATATGTATATCCAACATAGAAGAATATGTATCCTATTAACCCTGGTCATCTCTGATAAGAAGGAGGCTGGTTTTAGTCCCTTTATACCTTTTCGGGTTTTCTTTTGGCAGCAAGGGTAACGTGTGATTTTTAAAAAACGGTTTTCTGTAAGACCCTGAGAAGTAAGCATGCCCATTCAAGGCCTTAGCATCATCCAGGACATTATAAAAGGTGGTGAACAAATCAGAGCTGGAGCCTCTAGTGGCCCAGCGGCACAGCTGACCAGAAGCAGGACCCCAGCACTGGAGGACTGGGACTGGAAGTTTGGAGGGATGAGTGGGAGCCAATACGGAAACGTGCTGAGCACTCTCCTGCTCGCTCTTTAAAAGAAAACTTCGGAGAGGCAAGGTGGCTCATGCCTGTAATGCCAGGACTGGGAGTGAGGGGGTGAGGCAGGAGGATTACTCTCACTTTGAGGCCAGCCTGGGCTGCAGAAGATCTAGGGACTCTGACATCTTTTTCCGGCCTCCAGGAGGCCAGACATGAACGGGGTGCACCTATATACATGCAGGCGAAACACTCGTAAACATAAAATAAAATAAATCTAAAAGAAAAAAAAAAAATGCAACAAGACCCGCCAGCTTCTTTCTTGTCAAAGGCACAGACGAGGCAATTCTTGTTGGTTGGGCCCCTGTTCGGGCATAACGACCATTACCTTAATTATTACATTATCTCAGTCAGAGAGCCCTGACTTCGCGCAGGAGACTCCCACCAAGCCGAGGCCTCATGATGCTCCCTCTTGGAAGGAGTGGAGGGTCATCTAAGATTCCCAGCCTGCCTTGTCAGCTGCCTGTAACTCCGCCCCAGCTGCTAGCGGACTCGGCAGGTGCGGAGGTGTGGAGAAGCAAGGAGGTTAGCCGAAGGTGGACTCCGCTTCTGCAGCTGTGAGGAGGTCACCATCCATCACCCACACTGTCCTCGGTGATGTCGCCGGGGTGTGGCAGCCACCCACGTACCTGTAGGCCCTGAACCCCCTGGTTCACCAGGTTAGACGTGGCGGCCCAGTTGCTTTGCCCTGTCACCAGTGCCTTTGCGGAATCTGTGTCACCCACAGCCCACCTCACACGACTCCCAGGCAGCTGTGGTAGCACTTTATCATCCCACCACCCCGCCCCCCAGCCTCCTAGTTAGGCCAGTTCTTTTGTGAAGGGTCCCTCGAGGCTTCATGAAGTCCTCCGTCAGGTCCACGGGTCACCGCGGCTGCTTCAGGGCAGAGCCGGGTCCGGTGCAGAGGTCCTGGGAGGCCATTGGAATGCGGCAGGAAGAGGCGCCCACTACCGGCAGCTCGGGGAACTGCACGCGGCTTGCTAAGCGGCCGGCAGGCTGGACTCCCGTCTTCGGCTTTCACGTGAGGTCCTTATCTCAAGTGTCAAAAACACTTAGCGCCGGTGGACTCCAGAGCACGAAGGCTAATCCAAAGGAAACCCTTAAAAAAAAATTAGACAAGTCTGGTAGTCGGATGCAGTGGAGTTGCCTAATACAGTGAATCCAAAGACCAAAGGAATTAATTTTCTGAGAGAATGCAACTGGATTTTAGCAAGAAAGAACTACAGGAAAAACCTAAGCTCAAATGCATCACTCGGGAAAACACAAAGCAATTAAGGCAAGAGAAAAAGACGAGAGCGGCTCCAGAGGAAATGGAAGCAGGGTGCTATTACGCGGGATGATCGCAGGCCAGGCCCTCTTCAGAGGAAACGGTTTCATTAACTAAATAGCTTGGAAGCTCTTAACGCGGGCGAATCAGGGAGAACGTGTTCCTGGGACAGAGAAGGAAAAAGGTTGATTTTTAAGATGGGAACCAAAAATAATTCTTCCAAGACAGAATTTTCTTATTATCTAAAAACCAGTAAGAAAATTAAATTCAAAGGACCCATGGTCAAAGAGTATGAACACACACACCAAATTGCTAAGAGATACTCAACTTCCCTTATAATTAAGCAAATAAAAAGTAAAGACAATAGTACAATCTTATTATAAGATTGGCGAAGGCGTACATACTAAATATGATAAAGGGCTAGAGAGATAACACACATATGGCCAAAGTTCAATCCCAGCCCGACTGAAAAAGGGAGAACAGGCCAGATAAAAGGGTGAGAGATCACAAATGAAAAAACTAAACAATAGGCCAAACAGTGGTGGTGCACAACTTCAATCCCAAAACTCGGGAAGCAGAGGCAGGCAGATCTCAACACCAGCCTTGTCTGCAGGGTAATTTCCCAAGCTACACATTTGCTCAATCATGTTCATAGCAGCTTTATTTGTAATAGCCAGAATCTGGAAACAACCCAGATGTCCCTCAACAGAGAAATGGATGCAGAAATTGTGGTACATCTACACAATGGAATACTACTCAGCAATTAAAAACAAGGAAATCATGAAATTTGCAAGCAAATGGATGGAACTAGAAAAGATCATCCTGAGTGAGGTAACCCAGAAACAAAAAGACAGGCATGGTATACAGTCACTTATCAGCAGATATTATCGGTATAATATAGGATAAACATACTAAAATCTACAGACCTAAAGAAGCTAAATACTAAGGAGGACCCTAGCAAGGATGCTCAAGTCTCATTTAGAATGTCAAACAGGAGAAACAGGAGAAACACTGGAAGAGAGGAAACAGGATGGGAGCCTACTATAGAGGGTTCTCTGAAAGGTTCTACCCCAACAGGGGATTGAAGCAGATGCTGAGACTCAGGGCCAAACTTTGGGCAGAGCACAGGGAGTCTTATGGTGGAAAAGGGAATAGAGGGACATGAGGGGACAGGAGCCCCACAAGGAGACCAACAAAACTAAACAATCTGATCCCAGGGGATCCTGCAGAGACTGATGCACCAATGGAGGACTATGAATGGAGAGGACCTTGACCCCCTGCTCAGATGTGGCCTATTGGCAGCTCAGTCTCCATGTGGATGTCTGAGTGAGGGTATCAGAGGCTGCCTCTGTCATGAACTCAGTTAACTGTTTTCTGATCACCAGCCCCTGACAATGCAGCCTTGCCAGGCCACAGAGGAAGAGGATCTAAGCAGTCCTGATGAGACTTAACAAGCTATGGGCAGATGGCAAAGGAAGAAAACTCCCCCTTTCAATGGACTAGGGAAAGGGGATGGGGTAAGAGGGAGGGTTGGGCTTGGGGAGTAGGGGGAAGGGGCTTCATATAATGAATAAATTGTGAAGAAAAATAAAATTTAAATTAAAAAGAAAACCTTGTCTTGAAATAAACCTTTTTCTTAGATTGATAATTAGTACAACTTTTTTAATTTTTTATTTATTATATTAATTACAGTTTATTCACTTTGTATCCTAGCTAAAGCCCCCTCTCTCATCTCCTCCCATGCCCCTCTCAAGTCCACTGAGAGGGAGGTCCTCCTCCCCTTCCATCTGACCCTAGCCTTTCAGGTTTCATCAGAACTGGCTGCATTGTCTTCTTCTGTGGCCTAGTAATGCTGCTCCTCCATCAGGGGGAGGTGATCAAAGAGCAGGTCAATCAGATCATGGCAGAGACAGTCCCTATTCCCCTTACTAGGCAACCTACTTGGACACTGAGCTGCCATGGGCTCCATCTGTGCAGGGGTCCTTGGTTGGAGTATCAGTCTCAGAAAAGAGCCCTGGGCCCAGATTTCTTGGTTCTGTTGCTCTCCTTGTGGAGCTCCTATCCCCTCCAGGTCTTTCTATCTCCCTGCACTCTGCCCAAAGTTTGTCTATGAGTCTCAACATCTGCTTTGATACCCTATTGGATAGAGTCAGAGGTCCTCTGTGGTAGGCTCCTGTCCTGTTTCTTGTTTCCTCCCTCTTCCAATGTACAACCCATTTACCTTTTTGAGTGAGAATTGCTCATCTTACCCAGGGTCCTCCTTCTTGCTTAGCTTTTTTAGGTGTACAGATTTTAGTATGTTCATCCTATATTATATGTCTAATATGCATTTATGAATGAGTATATACCATGTGTGTCTTTTGCTTCTGGGATACCTCACTCAGGATGATCTTTTCTAGATCCCACCATTTGCCTGAAATTTTCATGATTTCCTTGTTTTTAATTGCTGAGTAGCATTCCATTGTGTAAATGTACCACAATTTCTGTATGCATTCCTCAGCTGAGGGGCATCTGGGTTGTTTCTAGGTTCTGACTATTATGAATAAAGCTGCTACAAACATGGTTGAGCAAATGTCCTTATTATGTACTTGAGCCTCTTTTGGATATATGCCTAGGAGTGGTATAGCTGGATCTTGAGGAAGCATTATTCCTAATTGTCTGAGAAAGTGCCAGATTGTTTTCCAAAGTGGTTGTACAAGGTTACATTCCCACCAGCAATGGAGGAGGGTTCCCCTTTCTCCACATCCTCTCCAGCATGTATTGTTACTTGAGTTTTTGATCTTGGCCATTCTGATGGGAGTCAGGTGAAACCTCAGGGTCATTTTGATTTGCATTTCCCTGATGACTAAGAACGCTGAATATTTCTTTAACTGTTTCTCTGCCATTCGATATTCCCCTACAGAGACTTCTCTGTTTAGCTCTGTACCCCATTTTTTAATTGGATTACTTGATTTGTTGCTGTTTAACTTCTTGAGTTCTTTATATATTCTGGATATTAGCCCCCTGTCAGATATAGGGTTGGTGAAGATTTTTTCCCAATCTGTAGGCTGTCATTTTGTGCTGATGACAGTGTCCTTTGCTTTACAGAAGCTTTTTAGTTTCATGAGGTCCCATTTATTGATTGTTGATCGTAGAGCCTGTGCTGTTGGTGTTCTATTCAGGAAGTTGTCTCCTGTGTCAATGAGTTCAAGGCTCTTCCCCACTTTTTCTTCTAACAGATTTATTGTATCTGGTTTTGTGTTGAGGACTTTGATCCACTTGGACTTTAGTTTTGTAGTACAACTTTTATTGGAAGAAAATGTACCAATTTTTGCAGCATTTTTTGTTCATTTCTTTTAATTCAACATTGCTGTTTCTAATGTGTGCAAACATGTATAAGTGTATGTGTATGTAAACTCAGGTACACGCATGCCGTGGTGCAGGTCAGAACAACCTTGTTTACCTGGAAACAAGGTCTCCACTGTATATTCCAGGCCACCTGGCCAGTGAGTTTCCAGAAGAGAGCGCTCATGTCCCCTCTTCCTGTCTTCCCATAGGAGTGCTAGGAGCATAGATGCTCATTAATCCAGATTTTACATGGATTCTAGGGCCTGGTTTGGGCTTTGAAACCTCAGAGACTACACCCAGTGACAAGCCTCCAACAGGCCGCACCGGGTTCTTCCTTACAGGTTCAGCAGGTGAAGTTGCCTGCTGGCAAGCCTGGTGACCTAAGTTCCGTTCCTGGTGGAAGGCAAGAGCCACCTCACAAGTTATCTTTGACAGGCACATTGCTGCAAGCACAATCTTACGTGAGCATCCCTGCAGAGGGAAGGGGAGGAAAGGGGGCCGGAGTAAACGGATGAGAGATAGTTCCGTGATGAAGAACACTTGCTGAAGCTGGGCGTGGTGGCACACACCTGTAATCCCAGCACTCATGGAGGCAGAGGCAGGTGGAGTGATGTGAGTTCCAGGACAGCCAAGGCTACACAGAGAAACCCTGCTTAAAATAATAATAATAATAATAATAATAATAATAATAATAATAATAATAA
>NW_026590707.1:604434-611027 GCF_907164565.1 Psammomys obesus | reverse complement strand
AATAATAATAATAATAATAATAATAATAATAATAATAATAATAATAATAATGGCTGCTCTGGTTTGACCCCAGCACTCTTGCAGTAGCTTACAACCATCTTCGAGCCCCAGGCACACAGTGGTGGTACACAGACACACATGGAGACAAAGCACTCATACACATAAGATAAAAACAAATGAGCACATAAATGATTTTCTAAAATACGACGAGGGGGCTAGAGACACGGTTCAGCTTGCAGAGGAGCACTCACGACAGCACACACACAAGCGCTGCAGCAGGCTGCAGCAGGCTGCAGCGGGGGAGCGGGAGTCGTTCTCAGTGTGAAGATCTGGGGCTGAAGATACACAAACTCCTGAGGACCACAAATGGAGCAGCAGCTGTCTGCAGAGGAGGCGGGGGGCTCTACAGTTAATGCCGTTTGTTGCACCACACAGACAATCAGGTAATAAGAGGTGCTGACCTGAATCGTTTAAAATAGCTACCGTGATAAGTTTTGTATGATGTGAATTTTGCCTCAATTAAAAGTTCAGCCAAGCACCAGGCATGGTGGTGCACACCTTTACTCCTGAAGCTCAGGGGACACAGGCAGGCAGACCTCTGTAGGTTTAAGGCCAGCCTGAGTTCAAGGCCAAACAGTGAGATTCTGTCTCAAAAACAAACTCCATCAGGAAAGTGCTTCCTGTGTTAGGAAAAGAGCTATCACTGGCAGCCTTTTTCTATAAAGAAGTGTCATGATTTGAGAATAATTGAACTAGAAACAAAACTTAAAGACTACTTCAAAATTCTCTTCTCTTCTAGTTAGTTAGTTAGTTAGTTAGTTAGTTAGTTAGTTAGTTAGTTAGTTAGTTAGTTTGTTTGTTTTTCAAAACAAAGTTTCTCTGTGTAGCCCTGGCTGTCCTACATCTCACTCTGTAGTCTAGGCTGTCCTTGAACTCAGAGATCTGCCTGCCTCTGACTCCCAAGAGCTGGGATTAAAGGCATATGCCACCATGCCCTGGCAAAATATCTATTTTGATGTGAATTGTATTATTACAGAACTGTGAGATCCAGAAAGTTGTTTTTGCTTTGTATTGTCTCATTCAATAAAGGAAAAACTGGGAGAAGCTGGACACAGTGGTTCCTACATGTCGTTTCCACACCTGGGAAGCTGGGACAGGAATAAACACAAGAGAGGACGGCCACGGTGGCTCAGTGGGAAAAGGCTGCCTACATCTCGTAAACTGAGTTTAATCCTCGGCACCCACAACATACACGGAATGAGTCCACTCACGGATGTTCTTCTCTGGCATGCACCCACGTGCTATGGATGCCACACTCGGGCACACAGGCACACACACACTCATACGCAATAAATATTTTTTTTTCAAGTGAAAGAGTGGGTGGGATGGAGAATATGCTATTCTTCAGTGCAACTGGGTGCTAAACCCACTGTGACAGACAGAACGTGAGCACTCACTGTCTAAGGGAGACTTGACCGTGGCCCTGAGCTATGCTTCACTTCCCAACTGGCTGCTGGCCTTCAGACAGGGAAAGGTTAGAGAACAGCAGTCCTTCTAACTCAGACACAGATCCCTTTACCTCACAAATCCACCCCCACCTCCCCACTGAACTCAGGGCCTCAACGTGATAAACAAATGCTCTACACCTCCAGGCCTCAGACCTTCCCTTGGTTTCCCTACAGAGAGAAGAAGACACTGAAGGAAATGAAGGCTTGCCAGATGATGGAAGGGCTACTCTGAGCTACAGGCAATGAGAAGCAATAGCCGTGAATCGTCCTTTGCCCTCCCCTCACCTGCCCGAAAACCAGGCATACAGGATCCTTTGAGGAAGGTAAGTCTCTCTCGTAACGGCGATGTCATACCAAGATGAGCCTGCATAAACCAACCTTACAAGACAACCCTTATCTTCCGTTGGTTTCCTTCCCGGCTTTCCCAGCTGCTTCACCACAACTTATCACCAGTTGAAGCCAAAGCACTTTTGGCTTTGTTAAGAAGGGTGTATAAGAGCAGCAACACATGCCTGTAATCCCAGCACTCAGAGAGGCAGAGGCAGGTGGATCGCTGTGAGGCCAGCCTGGTCTACAAAAGCAAGTCCAGGACAGCCAGGGCTACACAGAGAACCCTGTCGGGGGGGGGGGAGCAGGCATATAAGCTTTTCAATCAGAGGGTTTCTACTTCCCTCTATGTGAGGTCTCAGGCTAGTATAAATAAAAAGCACACTGCTTTTCCTGTTTATCGGAGTTGTGCCTGTCAGGTTCAAGGCCTTCCTCCCTGGGCCTAAGAAGGCCAACACGGTGGCGCTATGAAATCAGAGGTGTAACGGGGGCTAAGCAATGGCTGTTCTTCCAAAGGACCTGAGTCCAATTCCCAGCACCTACGTGGCAGGTCACAGCTTGTCAGTGTGCAGATACCCTATAGACATAGACGCAGGCAAAACATCAATGCACGTGAAATAAAGACATATGTTAAAAAAAAGAAATCAGAGACGTAAAAATCACCTGGTTATGTAAGAAGTTGAAAGCAGAAAGCAGAAGGCCAGACACACTTGCTCAAGAAGCCAAGGCAGGAGGCTTTCAAGTTTAATGTCAGCCCAACCTGGGCTCTATGGCAAGACACTGAGGTAATGTTGCAAACAGCTGTTGTCAAACAAATGTTGCAAAATTACGCTCAGGAAATTTCACTAGAGCAATTCTTTCCTGGTTCTGATCTTGTTTTTGTTGTTTGTTTGTTTGTTTGTTTGTTTGTTTGTTTTGTGGGCCACACCTTCAACCCTACAACCCTACTTATTTTACACGTTCTTTAGATTTTTTTAAAATGTTATTATTTCACGTGTATGGGAGCTTTGCTTTGTTCCATGAAAGTATGTCTATGCACCAAGCATAAATAAAAAGCAGAGGCCAGAACTCCGGAGACAGACAGCTGTGAGCCCCTTGTGTGGGAATTGAACCCGGGTCCTCTGGAAGGACAGTCACCGCTCTTGACTACTGGCTTGTGTTGCTGGGCCCTGTCTTACACATTCTTAAGAGAGACTGTTGGAAAAGTGCTTTCTGCGCAAGTGTGAGGACCAGAGTTCGGATCCCAGACGCGGCGGGAGAGCCCCGCGAGCGTTCGGCTCACCGTAATCCCAGCTGGAGGCAGGCGGAGGCAGGGACTGCTGGAGCCGGGTGGCCAGCCAGGCCATCCGAAATGGTGCCCTCAGGGGCCAGCAGGAGACACGTTAACAGATGGAGTGACCAGACCTGCCCGATCCGGCCTCTGCACGCACGCACACGCGGACGCGTGCACCCGTGCGTGTATGTGGGGGGGGGGGGGGGGGGCCCCCCCACGGCAACTAATCCCAGATCTGCGCTCTAAAGGAAGAAAGGTGGGGGAAACAAAATTTCCGACAGGCCGCAGACGGCTCCTCAGGGCACGCCGTGAGCCCCGGAGGTGGGATCTGAACCGGTGACGGGGAGGCTGCGGAGGCCCAGCCCTCCACCACCACTGCCTTCCAAAACGTGCATGTGAGCGGCTCCTGCCCGCCTCGACCCCGTCTCTCCGCCGCCTACACATAAATCCTGCTCAATAAAAACAATTAGCGGGCGGGGGCACGTTCACCAGCTGTAATTACCTAAATGTCTCGCCATTAACCATTTGAATGACTCAATCCTCCGCATTGATTGTTTCGGCGAATGATAATTAAAACCAAATCACCTGTAGACGCGTCTGATTTCCACGGTGACAAAACTAAACCTGCAGGCGTTTTATCACGAGGCTTTGATGGAGGCAGGCAGAGCGAAATAAAAGGGACAGGGTGGCCTCGTGGGGAGGGAGGGGAGAGGCGTGGAGGTGGGAGCCAGGCACCGGCCGGGAGGGGGCCTGCAGCAGCACCCCGAGCCTGGGAGACTCTCGGCCAGGCTTCCGGTGAGTGTGGTACAGTTGTAATAACGGCTGCTGCTGTCTCCTGCAGGTTCCTCACAGCCGAGGCAGGAACTGTGCTGTGTTCATCATTGCGCCCTGGGAAGTTGCTAAAGCAACTGTGTGTTCACAAAAGGTGTGTGTGTGTGTGTCCCCTATTCGCGCTGCCAGATGTAAACTTCGGATGTCTTCCTTAGTCCCTCTCCACTTTCTTTTTTTCCTTGAGACAGGTCTCTCTGAATCTGTATTTCACTGACTCAGCCAGCCTGGCCGGCCAGCAAGCCACAGAGGTCCCGAGGTGGCGGCGGCGGCAGGCCTTTGACACGGGTGCTGGGGTCAAACTCAGAGCTTCGTGCTTGCACAGCAAGCCCTTTGCCTACCGAGCCTTGCCACGCCGCCCATTCTCGCTTGCAGCGGTGGGTTTCTGTTTGTTGGCCGGCGTGTCGAGGCAGGGTCTCACTCGGTAGACCCTGGTCTGGAGCTCCATGTAGAGGCCTCAGCCGCACAGAGATGCCTCTTTAAAGGTGTGCACCACCATACCCGGCTCCCACAGTGTTTTCTGCAGTGAACTTAACCCAAAGTAGGTTAAATGAAAACCTAGGCCTAAGACACTGAGGCTCTTGGGGGAAAGGAGGGGGGAGTAGAGGCAGGAGGATCAGTCAGTCAAGGCCAGATTGGGTTACAAGTTAACATAGCAAGACCTGTCTCAATGAGGGAAGGAAGGAGGAAGAAAGAGGAGTGGAGAAAAGGTGACGAAAAGGAGGGAAGATCTATGATTAACATTAATGTACAAAGTGTATGATAATATTTCAGAAACACCACATTTACAGAATTTGTTTCGATACAAATTTTGAAAGAGAAGTATAGGTGAATGTCCTGGCATGGCATTTGCTGGGTAGCTCAGGCTGGCCTTGAGCTCCTGATCTCCCTACTAACTGTGGGTCTGGAGTAAGTCAGGATGCAGCCTGCAGGGGCAGGTTCTCTCCCTCCAGCACGTGCATGCTGGGAATGAGCTCAGGCCGGCAGGCTCACAAACCAGGAAGTGCCTTTACCCACTGAGCTACATTGTCCGTCCCCAAACCTTTCACTTATTTAAGACAGCAGGAGGGCAGACCTGACAGCCTGCCCCTTCCGCTCTCTGTGGCCCCCAGGGTCTCAGCTTTTCCTGTGCAGATGTACCCCTTCCCAGCAAAAGCCCCCCCAGCTTCCAGCACTCAGCCTGTGCCAGGATGGATGCTGCCCCAAACCACAGTGATGCCAGAAGCACCCTGACAGAAGTGGGAGGTTCTTTCCTGGTGAAGTACATTCCACTCCCAAACCTGCTTTCCTGCCATTTCTCCTAAAGCTCCCGTACCTCCAAGCAATACATTTAAAAACAGCGTAGTTACATAGCCACCTATTAAAAGGACTTCTATGCAACAGCTCCCATCACGCAGCAAAATAATAATCCTGTAAAATCCACAGCACTACAAACAACCAGAGGACGCAATACCCATGAGTCCCTGTTAACCTTTAACTGAAACACATCTGTGTTTGCACGCCTGTAATCCCAGCACTTGCAGGCAGATCTCTGTGAGTTCCAGGACAGCCTGGTCCACAAAGTGACTCCAGGACAGCCAAGGAGCCAAGGCTACACAGGAGAAACCCTGTCTCAGAAAACAAAACAACATGAGGCTAGAATAAGCTGATTAAAGTCCCAACACAGGCATTTGTCCTTAAGAGACTGCTTTATGACAACGGCAGCACTCTGTTGCTAGCATGAGCTCCCTTTCCTGTTCTCTACTCTCAGCACTGAACTGACAGTAAACCTCTGAAGAGATGCAACACACATGTGCAAGCACACACACACACACACACACACACACACACACACACACACTTAAAAATGAAGCTTAAAGCCACGACTTTAATCCCAGCACTCAGCAGGCAGAAGCAGGTGGATCTCTGAGTTCCAGGACAGCCAGGGCTACACATAGAAACCCTGCCTGTCTCAAAATAAATAAATAAATAAATAAATAAATAAATAAATAAATAAATAAATAAACAAACAAACAAACAGCTTTTTAAAACGCAGCTTTATTTAATTCCTGAGGAGGTCATGCTTATATTTCTCACTATTCCTCACTATTCAGCCGGTACTCAGGATGTTCACACAGGGAACAGAGTCAATAAATGTTATTTACAAGAGATATTACAAGCAGGAAGTGAGTTTTCTGTCAGCAGAGACCAAAGAACAAGGTCAGGTGGGTGGGAATGGTGACCGTCATATCAAGAGCCGTTTACTCACCAGCGCTCTGACACACAAACCCATCTAATCCCTCTAAAGTCACCTGCTAAGTTGTCACCATATCTCAGCCGAGGGACAGTTTTAACTCTTTGTGGGGGGCGGGGGGCTTCTGAGCACGTGACCGTGACCATCCTATAAACTTCTTGGTTGCTCTTCCAGAAATGATCATCATTAATATCTCTAACAATTAATCATAGTTTTATTTTATTATTTTTGACAAATGTGGGTGTTTTGCCAGCATCAATGTCTGTGCCTAGTTCCTTCGGAGGCCAGAAGAGGGTTTGGATCCCCTGGAACTGGAGTTACAGACGGGGGGGGGGGGGGGGGGGGGGGGAAGATCGGAGGGGGGGGGGGGGGGGGATGGGGGGAGGTGGGGGAAGCGGGCTCTCTACTTAACTAGGCGCACGTT
>NW_026590707.1:590815-604334 GCF_907164565.1 Psammomys obesus | reverse complement strand
GGGGGGGGGGGGGGGGGGTGAGTCACCATGTGGGAATGGGGAACTGAACTCGGGTCCTCTGGAAGCTCAGCAACTGCTCTTAAGCAGCTGAACTTCTCTCTAGCCCCAAGAAAGTTCCTTCTGACTTAGAAAAACAAGCCTGTGGGCTTGCAAGATTACCTCTGCAGTCCCAAGAAGTGCCAGTAGGTGGCAGTAGCACGATACCCGATACCAACGCGTTCCTGGATTGATCTCTTTATTGAAAGCATCCATCTTTTTTTGCTATCAAAGTTACAATGTTTATTTTTAGTGTGGCTCGACGGCCCCGTCTGTATGTAATTTAACAATATTGAAATCAAATTCTGATAGCAACTCACAGGGCTGTAAGCCCTATTAGGTTTCAATTAGCATTCACTCTGATCTGATTACAAGACTTTAGACAATCCACTGGCTAACAGGGAGACATTTAGATAATTGCAGCTGTCTGCAGTTATTACACGTGTTATCATTTTCACAGAGCGATCCTAGGAAAGAATGGGCCATGAAACCCATTGTGTTGGTAGACACAGGAGTGAGGACTGACTGGCACCAGGGCACCGTTAGTGTCCGTTATTGTGGGCTGATATTTAGGGGTGTTTTCCACTAGGGTGGACAGGAGGGTAGGGTGTGGAACCCTTCCGCCCTGTTCCAGATACTCTGAGTCTCCACCCTCAGTATTGTTTCACTTGGCAAAGAAAAAGAGGCATCAGCCACATCTACTTTTCCTCTCGTTTAGTTTAAAGTGAACACAACCTACACCCAAATCCACCTTCTACAAAGGCCTCACCCAGCAACTGGAATTAGGGTCTCGTGGCTCAACCCCCAGGATGTTGTTGGACACCAGCTGCATGCTGGCAGGGTGCTGGAGACAGGCTTCAATGTAAACGGAGCACCGGGAGAAATCACCTCATCCATCCGGCTCCTAGCCTAAGGTTCCGGACAACAAAATAGCTCTGCCCTCGGGGATTCTCAGACCCAAGGAAGTGACCTGCAGGTGACATCTTCGTAAGGGCGGGGCAGAGATGAGACACCTCTACAGGACAGATGGGGTACGAAAAGTCACTCTCTGAATTGGCCACCAGAAGCCAACTCAAAGCCAGAGAGAAAAAAAGTCACCAATGAAAACCCCCCTGCTGCTGGGTCGAAGTGACACACTTGAGAGGCAGAGGCAGGTGGGTCTCTGAGGCCGAAGCCAGCCTGGTCTACAGAGTGACCAGACAGAACAGCCACAGTTAGACAGAGAAACCCTGTCCCAAAAAGCAAGAAGAGGAAGGAGAAACAAAAGGAAAAAAAAAAAAAAAAAAAAAAAGAAGAAGAAAACTCAAGTGTTTTAAAATCCATAATTTAATATTTTGCCTGACCACAGCCACCACTGAACTATCTTGGTGGCCTTCTGTCACACACACACACACACCCCAGCGGAAAGTGCTGTCTGAGTACCTCCATTTGGTACCAGGAATGTGCACTTTGTCCTTCCTGCCCCGGTCCTTTCTCCTGACTCTGGGAAGCTGTGCTCAAGAGCAGCCCGGGACATCACGTGCTCACCCCATCCTTCTAACAACGGGCCTTTGGCAAAACTCAGCTCCTGGCAGTTAGGGATGGAACTTGTGCTTGGACTAAAGAAAAAAAGGCGGGGGGGGGGGGAGGTCAGCATTTTGAAAGCACCAAATTCATTGTCACCTTGAGCTTTTTCCTCTGGGGCAGAGGTGATATGATAGATTGGGGGCTTTTGCGCTCTTCTGGGGAGGGCCGGCCTACTGAGCGCTGCCTCGCGGTGCCCGTGGTCAGCCGGTCAGCCGGGAGCTGACCCAGGAATCCCCGCCTATTCTTAGCACCAATTCAACACCCTCGAGACAGCAACCCTCAAACATCTAGCCCTATGCTAATTTTCACTTTTGCTGTTCTGAGTCACCCAGCGCAGCCCCCACAAACTGCTAGACCTGAAGCTGAGAACAAAAAGACAAAGGGAGAGGACTGGGGCCTGCGACAGCGGATGTTGCCACGCTAAGCACTTTAGAGAGCCTTTCCGGGAGTGGTCACCGGAAATCCTATTGGAACGGTCGTCTGCGATCAGCGAACAGAGCCTGCACTGGAGAGACTCGGTCGTTCTCTAGGATTTCCTCTGCCAGGAAGCCTATCTAGGAAACAAACTGCTGTAGACATTATCTAATCAGAAAGCAAAAACCATTCTTCATATACCAATGGGCTTCTCACTTGCCATTCCAATTGCATGAATCTGCATGTCCTTTCAAACTCGGTCAAACTGTTGGCCTGATGGTTTGCGCTGGATGTGCTTCTGAAAGCGTCCGCAAGCATCTGGAAGGCTAGCTGCTGGACCTCACTAGCTGGCTGTACATGGCCGGAGATGGATCTGCGACTGTGTGGAGACCTGCCTGGTGGCCTCTCACCGACCGGCCTGATTCCGCTCTCTTCTTCCCAGCGTGCTTTCTCGAAGCCCTTCTCCCACAGAGGACTCACTAATGGAGAAGCCCTGCCGGGCGGACAGCGCAACCTGCGCACCTCTAACTCCAACACCAGGGCGACGGAAAGGAGAGAATCTTGAGTTTCGGGCCAGCCTGCGTTACGTAACAAGAATCTGTCTAAAAATTTAAAATTCAACAAGGATAATTGTAAAACAGAGCTTCTCGGTGCAAACTGAAGTTCCCTGAAGCAGCTGCACCTGTATTCAAGATCCTGCACCTCTGGGACAGCCAGGGCCTGGACAAGCCGCTGAGACACTTCTTCAACATATCAAAGCAGATGTGGCCACCAGGTTCTCCCAGCATCCCTACCTGCTGCAGGGGATGGCTGGCAAGCCCTGCTGCCTACCCTGAACTTTCCAGCCCGGGGGCTGGGGCAGCTCTTCCCCGTATAAGCCAGACATTTTAGTCACTGCCCCTTTTGGACTCTGGCCTCCTGACTGCTGCCCCTGCTTCCCCTCCCTCCCCTTCCCTTCCCTTCCCCCTCCCCACGTGGCTGAGGGTCAAGACCACGCTGGACTCTCCCGGATGTGTCTGCCTCTGGCTCTAATGAACTTTCTCCTCCACCATACACAGAAGCAGACTGTCCTTTCCTTTTTTGTTGTTGTTTCTTTTATTCATTCATTCTTTTCATCTCTAGCTGCTTTTAATAGCCACTTGCTATCACCCTCACGACCCAGCAAAACATCGCCTTGGCTTTTTCCTTTTTCTTCAGTAAGAGAGATGGAGACCAGGACCCTGAGAGGGCGAGGCGGGTGCTCTGTGGCTGAGCTATGGGTCCAGCCTCCCACTGGCTGGTCCTAAAACCCTTCAAAAGTCTCACTAAGCTTGACAGCCCTTACCTCCACCCACTCTGCAGCTCCAAGCCGGAAGAGCAGCCCCTAGACCCTCAGTGTCTGCCCGCCTTGCCCGGCTCCTACCTGAACATCCCACACGTGTGCTTTAGCGATACTTGCTCACAACTTTCCGCCCTGTGACTAAAGCTCATGCAGGTGATTGGGTTATGTGGGTAAGTGTGTTCCCCAGCCGTGGGCACTCATATTCCACAAGGAACTCTTTTGTTTGTTTGGCAGTACTGTGGGCTGAACCCAAAGTCTCAGCCATGTTAGACAAATGGTCTACCCCTATGCTATGTTTTGCATTTGGCTCTTGTTTCCTTAAAGCAGAGTTTAATCTCTCTCTCTCTCTCTCTCTCTATATATATATATATATATATACATATATATATATACATATACATATACATATACATATACATATATATATGTATGTATACACACACACATATGAGGGTTTTGTCTGCATGTATGTGTACACCATGGGTGTGCTTGGTACCCACGGAGGCCAAAAGGGGGCAGCAGATCTTCTGGAACTGAAGTTGGGGATGGTCATGGGCTGCCATGTAGACGCTGGGAACTGAACCGGGGTCCTCTGCAAAAGCAACAAGTGCTCTTAACTGAGGAGCCATCACTCCAGCCCCTATCTGACTCTTGTCCTGAAAAGTGGCAAAAGTACAGCCCCAGTGAGTCTCTGTAACTTGGGCTCCTCTAGGGGGGTGACTCACAGGTAACAGAGGAGGCCAGGAGTAGGGACCACGGGGGCCTGCCTCTAGAGTAGTGGCTCCCAACTTCCTGTTGCTGCCACCCTTTAATACAGGCCTTCAAGTTGTGGTGTCCCCAACCACAATATTATTTTGTTGCTACTTCATAACTGTAACTTTGCTACTGTTATGGATTGTAATCTGAATGCCTGATATAGGACCCCTGGGAAAAGGATGTTCATTCCCAGAGGAATTGAGACCCACAGTTTGAGAACCACTGCTCTGGTATCTGTTGCTCATGCTCTAATGTTTACAATCGGATGGGCTAGATTCTAGGGGGAGCTGGTTAGCACCTCCCTCTGAATACCCTTCACTGCCTGCTTTCAGGGGGTGGCCCTGGTGATAATTCACTCACCTGAAGGCTGTCACTCACCAGACAGCCCTTGCAGTTAACTTCTAGGTGGAGACAGTTGATTGGATGACAGACAAGAGGCAAGAAACAGTCATGACAGGCACAAACGGGAAAAAAAAGATATCTGGGCTTTCAGAACATTCTCCTGACCAGCAGAACCCATGCCACACCCTGGAATACCCAACCTGGAGTGAGAATAGCACACAGCAGTAACTAAGCTGCTGGGGGCAATACAGGCCCCATGTGCAAGACAGACTTCAAGAGCCAGAGGACCTGGAAGAGGGCTGGGCAGGGGAGGAGTCTTGGAAAGGCCCTGGAAGGAAGCTGACTGAGGTGGCTCTTGAGTGAGGCCAGAGCTGGGCCCCAGTGTTGGTCCTGGGGAACCAACCAGCAGTGACTAAACCCGGTGGCTAACCCACAGTGGAGACCTGTGAGTGCTGGCCGAGGAACTCACACTGCTCCCAAAGGCTGAAGCTCACCGGATATTCAAGCCTAGAAAATGATAACATAAAAATGTATATCAGAAACAGTTGTAAATGTATTTCTATTCTCTTAGGACACTAGAATTTGAACTCGGGGCCTTACATGCTAAACAAGAGGCCTGCTGCCAGCCCCAATAGATTTCACTGTTTAACTGCCACTTTTTGTACCACCTAATTAATTAATTACCTTTAAGACAGGGTCTCAGACATCCCACGGCTGGCCTTCAAGTCACTATTATTCTACCTCCACCTCCCTGTCCTGGCTGTGCCATCACATCTGATTTTATTCTGTGATGGACAACCCCAGGAATGCATGCATGCTAGATGGTCATTCTCTCAGCTGAACCACACCCTCAGCTGCAGCAACTGAAGTTTCTAAACCACGCACAGGTGTATGTTTATACAAAAACTGCTTTTTAAAGCGCTCAAAACGTACCTGGGGTGGTGTCCCATGCCTTTAACCCCGAACGTTCAGGGGCAGAAGTAGGTGAATCTCTGAGTTCCAGGACAGCCCAGGCTACACAGAAAAACCCTGTCTCAAAACAAAATAACATTTATAACGTATGCAAACAGTTGAATTGTAACTGAAGCAGTGTCTGCGTCCTTTAATCCCAGCACGCAGGGTGGAGGGAAAATGGCGGAGGGATCGCTGTGAGTTTGAGGACAGCTTGATCTACGTAGCGAGTTCCACCCAGCCAGCCAGACAGTGAGACTCACAAAATAGATGAATTATTAATAAAGTAGCAGCAACAACAACAAAAACCAAGCACTGTAGGTTCTGGAGGGAAACCACAGGAAGGGCCTGAGGATCACAAGTCCGAGGGCACCGCGGGCCACACCACCGACAGCCCTGCTATGCGGAGAAGTGGGGACAGGGATGGTGTTTGTGTACCATCTCAAAAGCAGCCAGTGGGTGGGGCTCACCGGCTACAGGCTGCCAGGGGAGTGCTGCCGGGCCGAAGGAGGTATTTTCTTGGTTTTGTGATAAATGAGGAACTCTCCCCTCAACCAGATAGCCAGCCTAGCCTTTCCCTAATCCCTTCCTTAAGAAAATGTGATTCCGCAAAGAAACGTTATTCCAAAAATGCCCAGAAGATGTCGCTGCAGACAGCACCAAGTGCACTGTGCTCCTCTTGGCGGCTGAATTCTGAATTTCAACCTGTCCTGCAAGAAAAAGTTCCAACCTGGCTCTCTGCCTTCTCTGGAAAGCGTGCTTCCGCTTTGCTTGTACAACCCCGTCTTCCCTTGTCCCCACGCTCTCGGCTCTCAAGTCCAGCTTGATGCCCCTCAGATGTTCTGGGGGCGGACTTGAGTCCTTCAAGATGATGGTGCCAACAAGGGGACCTGATTCTACAGTGACTTCCTTGCTCTCTCTTCACCATCAAAATCATGAAATTATTTGTCACAATCCATGCCCATGCAGACATCACCACCCAGCTTCCTCACGACCCCTTCAAGTTTCAGTCATTGTATCCCCTTTTTCTCCCAGTCTGGTAAATCGGCTCCATTTTCAAATACCAGCCTCAGGTGACTTAGTGAGATCTCAATTCACCTGACTTTCTGAAAACATCAGTGTTCTTAACAAAAGTATTCCCGGACCCTGAGCACAGAAATAGCACTAGTCTATAGGAAATGATGCGCATCCCCGAGCCATGCTAAGTCACTTATCTAGAGGGAACATGACAGTCATGAACCCGACTCCAACAGCTGAGACCTAGTTAAAAAGAAATTCCAGGCCAGGGTGTGCCTTTCCTGCTCATCACTCCCAGCTACGGCTCTTCTGCTGCTGCCTACCGCTTACTTTTACTGTGCAAAAATTAGCTAAGCCTTGATTTGGGACCCTCTGTCCTTACAGGTGCCCAACTCACAGAAGCCTTAGGGACAAGACTTTAGTCCTTACCCCAGTGTTGGGAAGACTGAGAACAGTATGTAAGGGAGGCCCAGAGCTGCCCACAGGAAAGTGCAGAGGTCAAGGTTCCCTTACCCTGTCATCTAAACCAATCTTTCTGTTTTTCTTTGTCCAAACCATTCTTGAAACTCAGACCATGACAGCAAGGGCTTCTACTCCCAGATAGCTGCTGCAGGTGGGCTGGGCTTGTGGCCCTGGCTGAGAAAGCTCAGTGACCCCCCCTCTCCTCGTTATGCTGCCCATAGACAAGGACCTCTGTGTACCTAAGAGCTGGCAGGTATCAGCCTCTTACAGACAGTCTGCCTTCCTTCTAAGCCTCCTCCTCCCCTGACTAAACTCAGAATGAATTTGCACCTGAGAGCAGGAGCAGCTGCCTATGATGGAGTCGTGTGCTGTCAAACCGCCACTGCATTCCCGGCCGGGGCTCTCCCCAGAACACAACAGAGATGAACAATCTTAGCACCTGAGCCCGTTGCCTGGTTACTGTCAACAAGCAGAGAGGCGGGAGCCAGTTCTGGCCAGGCCTGACATTGCGGGCCTCCGCCCACCCTGCAGCGACTTCCCCCGTGAGCAGAAGCCATGTACCGGTGATTACTGAAAAAGTCAGACGTGCGAGCAGATGCTCGTAGCCCTCTTGAGGAAAATCAAAGCCATGTTGGACTCGTTATGTTTTACAATGTAGAGTTGAAACGCTTGTTTGTGGGAGGGATGACTCTTGAGTCCCTAGTTCTAACCTGGCCTGCCGAAAGTGACCTAGCACATTCTAAATGGAGACACACACACACACACACACACACACATGCGTGCGCATGCTCTCGCATGACAGCTGCCCAATACGTAGACGGAGGCACATGAGTAGAAGCAAGAGCCTCCCCAAAACAATATTTACACGGTACCGTGGCTGACGCACGGCCTGTGCGGCCTACTTAGCCAAAGCATGCAGAAGTGCATGCTGTTTGGTCTTCATGATTTTTTTTGTATGAATGAATGGCGAAAATGAAAAGGTCCAGCTGCTCCTCTCCACGGGGTCTGTTCTGGAGTATGTTAATATACCCAATGGCACCCACTCAGCTGGAGAAAACCGATTTTCCCTTTGCCAGCAGGTGTCAATCTCAAAAAAGTTCCTTGGTTAAGGGTGAGACCTGGTAACCACATCTCTCTCTCAGTGCTGGGACTGTTTCAACCTATTATTTTTTGGTTTTTGCAGAGAGAGAGTTTCTCTGCGTAGCCCTGGTTATCCAGGAACTACTCTGTAAACTCAGGCTAGCCTCAAACTCAGAGGTCTGCCAGGCTCGGCCTCTGAGTTTTCATAGTTTTGAAAAATTAAGCATGACAGGTCAGTGCTTTATCTGTGAGTTCTCTCCCCAGGCCTCCTCTCATTACTTTGAGGCAGGGTCTCACTATCCAGGCTGGCCTTGAACTCTTTTGGTAGTCAGGCAGGTCTTGAACTTCTGATCCTCCTGCAGCAGAGCTCTTGAGAGCTGGAATTACTAGCCCATGCCACCAGGCCTGGCTGTCATATGTCTTAAAAATTGAAAAAACTCAGAAAACCTAGCTAGGCCACAAAGGAGGACATTGGAGCCAGTCCTGGAGAGACCTGATAGGTTAGGGTCAGATGGAAGGGGAGGAGATGGGGGGGGGCGGTTTAAGAGGGAATGAGGGAGAGGGTTACAGCTGGGATACAAAGTAAATAAACTGTAATTAATATAAAAAATAAAAAATAGAAAGAAAAAACTCAGCCAGGCATAGAGGTACATCATTCAGGGAGCAGAGGTAGGTGGGTTGCTGTGAGTTCAAGGCCAGCCTGGTTGACAAAGCAAGTCCAGGACAGCCAAGGCTACACAGAGAAACCCAGTCTTGAAAAAAACAAAAACAAATAAGACATTTTTTTTAATGGAAAACTCCACATCAATGTTCATATTTTTTGTCAGCTGGGTGTGGTGGCACACGCCTGTAATCCTAGCACTCAGGGAGGCAGAGGCAGGCAGATTTCTGTGAGTTCCAAACCAGCATGGAAACAGGACAGCCAAGACTACACAGAGAAATCCTGTCTCAGAAAAAAACCCAGATAGATAGATACTCAGTTTTTTGCTTTTTCTTTTAATAAATGGCAAACAAACGAAATACCAAGCACATCAGAGTGACACGGCCTGACTTCAAAGGGAGGAAAGTTAAGTTCGGCTCTGGCAGCCGAGAGCCCACCTCTTCCTTTGGACGGTTCTCCGGAGAGGCCTGCCCTCGTAGGTAGGAATGTCATGTTGACATCCTGTAAGGCTTTCATCTCCACTACAAGGTCGGGTTTGAAGCAAGGGAAGGGCACTATGGCTTTGACTGTTTATTTTTATCTGGGTGCAAATGGCTGGCCGGACAGCTGCCTTTCTGTGGGAAAAGCTCCATAGCTGGGGAGGGGCGCGGGTGGGGCTCCCAGGGTCTCCGGCGGAGCGGATGCTGGCTACCGCAGAAGCCCGAGCTACCCACAGATTGCTCACTTGTATTCATGCTGTCTGGCCACTGCATATGTCTACCACGTTTGCCCTTCTAGGTCTCCTCTGTGGCCCGGCTGCACCAGGACCGGCAGTCTCATTCAGGAATTGCGCTGAGGCCGAAACAAGTTGGGATTCATTGGCCCAGACAACTGACATAAGCCAGGCTGTCCACAGTGGGGACGTGGAGAGGGCGAGGAAGGGAAGGGTGGGACCACCTGGCTGAACTTGTATGAAATCTCCCTAAAGGTAGGGGGCTGGTCTCCCCGGGAGGGCTCCTAACGGGCCGACGCTCCCCGGGCAAGTGCTTCCATCCACCAGTCGCCAGCCCAGAACACCAAGTCGCCACAAGGTACAACTTACTATTTTTTGCCTTCTGCATTAAAAGGAAAAAACGATTGAGGCGTAGTTCAGTGTTAAAATGAGTGTTTATCACCTCTGCAAGAGATCCCGGGGTCCTTTCCCGGTGCTCTACACACAAACACCAGGCCAGGGCTGGACAGGGCGGTGGACAATTGCAATCCCAGCACCCGGGAGGCTGAGGCCAGCTGGAGCCCCACGGCAAGACCTTGTCTCAAAAGAAAAAAAATATAAAGCACTAACATTTTAAAAGTGGTCCAGCTTAGAGAGAGCGTTTGACAGTGGGGGAAGAGCTGAAGTAGAGACGGTCTCTCCACGCTGAAAAGCGAGACATTTTCGTTGTCTAGTGTCTTCCTACCTGCTGCACGTGACGCAGAGCAAACCTGTCGGCTCACTTTAGTAAATCAACACAGTGTCCCTGAGCTGCAGGTAAACAGAAGGTAACTCCCCGGGAATTCCCAGGGACGGACTAGTCACCAGGCTCAGCACCTCCCAGATTTTTCAAAGGGTTTTGTGATAACCCAGAAACGCCGGGCCGACTCCTACCACTAGGTGTCACAGTGAACAATGTGGAGGTAGATCCCAGGGCCTGAGGCGGCGGCGGGGGAGGGGGGGACATCTCAAAGGCGAAAATACTCGGACTAAACACGTTTGTACACTTGCAGCCAAATCCTTTGTAAGTGGGGCTTGGAGGTCACACTTAGGTCATTTTATTTCACAAAGGTTAACTTCACGTGTGTTCATTAAAACAGAATGCATTGTTTAAATTTTTATTAGTTAAAAATGTTTACGAATGTGACTGTTTTGCCTGAATGTATGTATGGGCATCACATTCATGCTTGGTGCCCGAAGAAGGTGTTGGATACCCCGGAACTGGAGTTACAGGCCCCCTGTGTGGGTGCTGGGACTCAAACTCTGGGAGAGCAGCTAGTGCTCTTAACTGCTGAGCCAGCCCCCTAGCCTATGCCATGCATTTTTAGAGAACTGTGTTCAGATGGAAAAACACCTCTACTTTCTCTCCCAGGTGGAAGGAAAAATACCTTTTTTTTTGCATGGGGGAGAGGGGAAGGAAGGCAGGGCTTTTCAAGAGACGGTCTTATGTTGCCGATGTTGGCCTCAGACTAGGCTAAATACTTTTTAGTATATTCCAAATTCTACTATATTTGGTCTCTGTTTTGCAAGGTGTTTCCAAGTGTTAACATGACATCTACTTTAACAAAATGATTAAAACACTGTGGTAGAAATTAGACAGACGTTGGGTGCCTTCATAAATTTCTAGGTATTATTGTGTTTTCTCTTTAGGAAATTGGCAACAATACCTAGCTCTTACAATACTACTTCTGAGAACCAGCCTGACGCATAAAGGGAGGGGAGGGGGGTTCCTCTAAGAATTTTTACTACAATATTTCCAAATGTCCATGCTCATACTCTGAAGACAGAGCGGGGCATGTATCTGCAGAGAAATGATACCATCACGAAGCCACAAGACATCTTCAGTGTTCCAGAACTGGTGGGCACACATCTACAATGCCGCTGGGGGAAGCTGAGGCAGACGTCTCCCTAACCGTGCACGGTTAACCTGGACAACACAGTGAGTTGTAGAGCACCCTGGGGCTACAATGTAAACCTGGTCTCTGACTGCCTCGCCAGCACAGATCCAGTCTTCCTATAAAAGCAAGTGTACCACAAAACAAGCGGCTTCTCCATCTAATGTATTTAATGGAAACAGATGGGGCTAGAGAGGTAGCTGAGTGGTTAAGAGCCCCGGCTGCTCTTCCAAAGGACGCAGGTTCAATTCCCAGGACCCACATGGCAATACACAACTGTCTATAACTCCAGTTCCAGTGGATCTGACACCCTCACACGTACATACATGCAGACAGAACACCAATGCACATAAAATAAGTAAATCTTAAAACAAAAAAATATATATATTTAATGAAAGACAGAGCCTGGAATTGGAATCTCCTACTTATAATCATTCTCACCTTGTCTCAATAATTGTATATTTGCAGATCAAGCCTGAGAATTCACTGGGAAAGTTTTCATTTTAACATGATCCTTACTGTCTGGAGACTTTTGTTTTTTAGGGTTTTTGGTGTGGTGATGGTATTTTGGTTTAGTTTTGTTGTTTGTTTCCTGGATTTTCCATCTCTTCCCCCAGGGTCTTCACAGTCATATTCGGGGGTGAGGGGTAGCGATGACGTTACGAAGAGGCCTTATGTACAGGGTTCATCAAGAAAAAGATCATTCAAACCCCACCAGAAATCTATGCAGAGCTATAGAGGCCTCTTGGGCCTCTATTTCTGACAGACTCTAATCCAAGATGCTTCAATTTTCCCGAGCTAATTCTAGAAGCGGTTGATGGATTCCACTCACACCTGCAGGCTCAGAGGGGAGATGGGTGGATGCAATGCTTCTATTCCTGCAGGTCAAACTAGAGGCTCTCAGGCCCAAGTCCCTTCCTCTGGGGAGAAGCTACCCACAGTGCTGTATCCGGCCAGAGCCAGTAGGGTTCACATGTGGTCAGTGTTAGGACTGCAGCCTTCAGCCTCCTGCAGGATGTCTCACCACAACTTTCTTAGCCAAGTTTAAGGGCAAACCTTGGCTAAGGCACTAGACCAGTTACTCTGCTAGGCATTCACAATAAGCTCAGGCTCCATCCTCTGCAACAAGAGTTAACTATTAGAGCAGTTACTGTTGCAAGGAAGCTACAGCTTCTACAAAGATCAACACCTTGCTTTACTTGAAAAAAAGAAAAGAAAAGTGGTTCCTATTTAGTACTTTCCCCATACAGAGCCGGAGTTTGCACCTCCCCCGGGCGACAAGATTATCGACTCCTAGGAAATAATCTAGGGATTCTCCAAGCGTTTGGGGTTTTTTTTGTTTGTTTGTTTGTTTAATGTCAAAGCTTCCACGGTTTCAAGGGATAGGAGTGAGAGACAGCCAAATGTCCCTGCGCAGCAAAGGAGTGCAGAGGGGAAGCAAACCCCTGCACCCAGCCAGCCAATTTCCACTCTTGGGTTTTCAAAAGATCAAAAACCGGAAAGGACCTGCCAACTGGCAGATCCGTCTAGGAGGAACCGCCAGCAGGTTCGCGTCCTCGGGATCTCAGCAGCTCTGGACCCCGAATCGAAATCGACGGTGGGAAACCCCAAGGAAAGAAGGGTGCTTGCAGAGGGGTTGGGGTTACTGAGTGCAGGCTGCAGGGAAGTACCTAGAGGGAGGGGGGCCCGGCCGGGAGGACTTTCCAGACACTCAGGGCTCATGAAAAAGTTCCCTGTCCCTGACCCCAGTGGCTCATCGCAGGGAGTTTCTCCGATGAACCCCGGCCCCGGGTTGAGGCTCCTGCAGCGGAGGACGAGCCAGTTCTTTTTCTAGTCTGACTGGCTTGGAAATTCCCCGCGCCTGACCCCGCCCCGAGAAATCCCCTGCCAGCGTTTATAGGGCGCCGAGGCGGCGCTGCCGAGCGCACAGCCGCCGGAGCGCACAGCCGCCGAGCCCGCCGCCCAGCCCGCAGCCCTCGCAGCCCCGCACAGCCATGTTTCAGCCAGCCGGCCACGGCCAGGACTGGGCCATGGAGGGCCCGCGGGACGGCCTGAAGAAGGAGAGGCTGGTGGACGACCGCCACGACAGCGGCCTGGACTCCATGAAGGACGAGGAGTACGAGCAGATGGTGAAGGAGCTGCGCGAGATCCGCCTGCAGCCGCAGGAGGCGCCTGCGGCCGCCGAGCCCTGGAAGCAGCAGCTCACGGAGGACGGAGACTCGTAAGTGGCGGCGGCCGGGCGGGCGGGCGGGCGGCCGGGGCCGTGCGCGGCGGGGCCTCCCCACCCC
>NW_026590707.1:586919-590415 GCF_907164565.1 Psammomys obesus | reverse complement strand
ACAGGGCGTTCCGGGCGGCGGAGGGCGGGCCGGTCTGGCCGGCGCCCGCCCGGAGGGGGTGGGGCACGGAAAGTCCCTGGGCGCCTGCCAGGAACACTCAGCTCATAATAACCTCGCGGAAAACACCGCGGCCGCGGCCTCCAGAAACCCCGAGCTTGCGCAATCCCCCGCAGCCCGCGCCCTCGGGGCGGGGGGGGTCCCCACGCAGTGGCGCTCACCGCCCCTGGGGGGTTTCCCTGCCGTCCCGCAGGTTCCTGCACTTGGCCATCATCCACGAAGAGAAGACCCTGACCCTGGAAGTGATTCGTCAGGTGAAGGGAGACCTGGCCTTCCTCAACTTCCAGAACAACCTGCAGCAGGTGTGCGCTTGCCCAGCTGTGCCCTCCTCGACCTGGCGGTGGGGTTGGATGTAGCTCAGTCGCCCCCAAAGAGTTTCTAGATTAAGAGTCACCGAGTCCTTATCTGCCCTGGCCTTTCACATTCAAATTAGCCAACGTAGGCAAGAAGGAAATCCCACGGGTTCTTTGAGGTCGTTATGACCCACCTGGGGGCCTCCTGGAGCCATCAGGGAGGAGCAGAGTCCACAGCAAGGAGGTGTCTGGGGTTTGGGAAACTTAAGACTGCATTTGCTCTGTGGCTTATCCCCTTTCTGTTTCCTCTTCCATTTGTAGAGTCCACTCCACTTGGCCGTGATCACCAACCAGCCAGGAATTGCTGAGGCACTTCTGGAAGCTGGCTGTGATCCTGAGCTCCGAGACTTTCGAGGAAATACCCCTCTCCATCTTGCCTGTGAGCAGGGCTGCCTGGCCAGTGTGGGAGTCCTCACACAGACCTGCACACCCCAGCATCTCAGCTCCATCCTGCAGGCCACCAACTACAATGGTAGGTCTGCCGGTCCATCCACAGACACAGGGAAGGAAGCCACAGGCCCACCTGAGGCTAGGCTAGATCTTAGACCACAGATAGGAAAAGTTCAGGCAAGGTGGACTTTTAAACAGTCTCTGCTGCTACCTGTATAGTGTCGCTCAGAACCCAGATTCCATGTTCTTAAAGATTGAGGATAGTTTATGGTTTATCCTATAAGGAAATGTAGGATTGTGTGAGGATTGAAACATAGTTACACATTTGATCTCCCCTTCCTCTAGGCCACACGTGTCTGCACCTAGCCTCGATCCACGGCTACCTGGGCATCGTGGAGCATTTGGTGTCACTGGGTGCTGATGTCAATGCTCAGGTGAGCACGTCTGTCTTCCAGATGGAGCCGCTCAGGTTCCTCCTCGGCTCCACTGGGCTTGTTCTTAATGCCAGCAGATTCTCCCACAGAGCCATAACGTGTCTGATTGCTTTTGGTTTCAGGAGCCCTGCAATGGCCGAACGGCCCTCCATCTCGCAGTGGACCTGCAGAATCCCGACCTGGTCTCGCTCTTGTTGAAGTGTGGGGCTGACGTCAACAGAGTCACTTACCAAGGCTACTCTCCGTACCAGCTTACATGGGGCCGGCCGAGTACCCGGATACAGCAGCAGCTGGGCCGGCTGACCCTGGAAAATCTTCAGCTGCTGCCGGAGAGCGAGGATGAGGAGAGCTATGACACAGAGTCGGAATTCACGGAGGATGAGGTGAGTGCTCGTGACCTCCCTCCCTCGGCATTCTCCGTGTTCTTGGCATTCTCTAGTGTTCATTGTAGGGATCCCAGCATAGTTACTTAACTTCTCACACTCTGCAAAACCAGGATCCCAACAATTTGTCCCTCTGTTTACTTTAATAGTTTACCCTTGGGGGGCGGGTAAGAGGGAGTTCTGGAGAGTGGACCCAGGCCTTAACACGTGATAAAATAGGCACGTGTTGTGCCCTTGAGCTACACCCCCTGCCATAGCGTAGACCTTTCTCTATAGGAGAGAATCAGTAGCGGAAAACTCCTACTAGGGATTCGGTATATTTGGGTGAAGGAGGAAGGAGTCCAAGAATATGAGATAGTTGCAGAAGCAGCTCTCCCGTCATCCCCCCCCCCCCAGCTTGGCACAGTGCTAGGAATTTAATATGCCTTTCTCCCGCTCTTGTTTTAGCTGCCCTACGATGACTGTGTGTTTGGAGGCCAGCGTCTGACATTATGAGTGGAAAGTGTCAAAAAGAGCACAGACTTGTATATTTGTACAAAGCAAGAGTTTTATTTTTCTAAAAAAAGAAAAGAAAAAAGAAAAAAAAAAGAAGAAGAAAGGGTATACTTCATGCCACACTCATACCGCCTAGCCCCAAGCGTTTTACTGTGGTGATTCAGCCTTCGTTTTGTTATTTTTGTGAAATATGGGGAAACAGGTCACTGGAATTCAAAGAAAATGTCTTTTAAAGTTCGTGTTTGTGGGATTTTTGGAGGTGATTTTCCAAAATCTAATGAAAGGACCACATTTTATTTATTATGCCTTTGACTGAACCACCTAGACCTAGTGGCTGAGCCCAGTGTGTCCTGTGTAAGAGCCAGGCGGTCAGTGGTCACTCCCCACTGTGGTTTGTGTCACCCTCCTGTAAATGTTGTAGATGGTGTATTTTGTTGGTAATTATTTTGGTACTTCTAAGATGTATATTTATTAAACAGATTTTTACAGACAGCATTGTCCTGTTCCGTTTGCCGTTCTGAGAGTGGCTTGTTCCTGAGGGATGGAGGCTGGGGTCGGGCGAGTGTGTGCAGCCAGCTAAGGAAGTGCAGAGAGCAGCCCATCCTCCAGGCCAGGTTTTGCAGCAGCCCTCCAGCCCCTGTGTGGGAGGGAGGCTGCTGCAAGGGTGACAGGAAGTGCGTGCCAGCTTGGCTGGGGTACCAGCGAGCCACCTGGCCTGTCACTGAAGCCTCTATTTTCTCCTTCATTTAAGCTGTTCCAGGACCCTTCTGTCACTTTCGAGCTTAGTTTGGACAGGAGGAATTAGCAGAATTCAACAGGAAAGTTCTCGGGGTGGACATGGGCTTGGATGTGGTGCTGTCCCGACATCTTCTAGGAGGTGGTCACCTCCGAGACTTCTTACTGACTGAGCTGTTGTAGACATTGTGTAAGACTGAAAACATGACAGTGCCGGGCATCTAGTATTGGGGGAAAAAAATACAGCTATTGTACAACATTTTGCTTCATAGGGGAAGCAAGAAATCCAGAGAACAGCTTGTGCAAGGACTTCCTGAGGAGCGGAAGCGGGTCCGGTCATCTGAAACCTTTTTTCGGGCTGCTAACCGAAAGGCTGTGAGTCTCATCACAGACTAGTCTCAGGGAGAGTAAGCTTGAGAATGTTTCCATCAGCACAGTGCCCTGATTTCACAATAAATCAGGGATGTTTGAAAAATTGCATTTAGACTCTTGGTAGTTAATGTTTTTGTCCCTAGAACAGATCTCTTGCTTTGGTAGAAAGGAGTGAGGTGATGCTATATCGTTGCAGAATGATACATAATACAATGATACATAATACAATGATACATAATACAATGATACATAATACAATATATAATACAATACATAA
>NW_026590707.1:421868-586909 GCF_907164565.1 Psammomys obesus | reverse complement strand
ATACATAATACAATGATACATAATACAATATATAATACAATACATAATACAATGATACATAATACAATGACTGTTTCGGCTTATAGCTAAGAAAATCTCGCTGCTGAGTTCCGTCATCCTGTTCTGGGTCCACATATGTCAGAATAGATTTGGTGGTCATCTTCCTCTTACACCGAAAGGGGCCAACACCCAGTGTGGCTTTCACATGTAAAAAGCTCTAGTGCAGACCGGGTAAAAAGCTGGCCACCTCCTGTGCCTGCAAGCCCAGTCCTGGAGATGTAAGCACTGTGGTAGCCTCTGTGTTCTCTGCCGGGTGCCCAGGCTCCATGCCCCAGAGCATCTGGGCATTCCGTGCCGCTCACAGCAGTGTCAACCTAGGCTCATTCAACTAAGTGAAGAGTGGGAGGGTCAGGGAGAGAACCCTTGTATCCAAAAGAACAAAGTGTAGAAACGTGGCTTTGATTTTGGAATGATGCCCGGAATGCTTCCTACTTAGCCTTCTAAGCCACACTTGCTAGTGCACACCTAAAATCCCAGCTAAGAGGGAGGGGAGAACAGAGAACATGTCACAGAAAACCCAGACACAAGTGTACAGGCACACTTTGGTTCTTGGGGAAGGTTGGAGAAACAAAACAAAACAGGAGGATGTGGCCTGCCTCTCCTTGACCTCAGAGACCAGCTCTTGGCTTTGGGTGTCACCCTGCGTACTTGCAGAAGGAGGGTCCTCTTCTGGGTCACATGAGCCCATCTTTGTGGCCTGGGTTTCATGACCTGCACAAATTCTGAGGTAGCTAGGCCCAGTGAAGGACTGAAGTTCACACTGGTTCCTTATTCTCTGGCTCCATCATACTGGTTGGTTGGATGGATAGAGAAAATCTTAGAACAGAAATAATTTATAGAAAGTCTTCAATTTCCTAAGTAAAGAACAAACGCTTTCAAAGAAGGCGGCGCAGGCACAAAGCCCTCTTTCACATGCCTGGTCTGGAAGTCAAAGTTCTGTAGGGACTGGGAAGGAGAAATAAAGGAGGAAGAGGGAAATAACAGCATGAGGAAAACAAAGTCATGTGCGTGACTTCCTTGAATTTCGTTCCTTCGTTCCCTGTGCCTGTTCCTCAGGCTGCTGCAGGACGCATGGCCTCGACAGGGCAGGTGGACCGGTTTTTTTCCATCAGGAAGAGGTTTTCTATAAAGGAGGAAACTAACTCCAGTGTGAGCAAGCAGTGGCCTGGAAATGCTGAAGGACAGGGAGCAGGCAGGGAGGCTTAGGCTGAACCTTCTCATCTCCCGGAAGTGACTGAGTGCTGAGAGTCAGAACTGAGCAGGGATGTGCATTCTTCCTCCAAACCCCACGTCTTCACTGACCTTCCTAGTATAAAGTTGGTGTGACAAGAAAGACCAGGTTTCTGGACCTCATTCAGACCCACCCAAGAAGCGTTCCCAGCCTCTGAGCCCTGAGCAAGACTATCCCGGCTGTTTCCACATTACAGAAAGTGGAAACTTGCTGTTCTGTGTGTGCTTCCCACCCTCGAGGTGGGACTCTTGGCCTCATGCATTCATTCATTGTGGAAAATTATCCCCCAGGTCTCCTAGAGGTGCACAGACAGCGGGTCAGAGCCTTGGTCTCAGAGCCCCTTGCTTAGCTAGCAAGACTGTCTACCAAGGATGGTACTGCAGTGAAGCTCAGAGCAGACAGCTTAGAGCAGGGCCACCCAGCGCATGGGGGGAGGGGAGAGGCTCTCTACCCAACATTGGCACCCTTTTGACTGGGGCAAGGTAGCAAGCTGAGTTCAAAGCAAAAGTGACTTCCAGTCTGGGATTTATTCTGCCATCCACACAGCATGTCTCGCCGTTCATTTTCATGTCTGCGGGTGAGGACGGATTCCAGAGATGAGCCTGGAGGAAGTCTGCAGCCTGTCTCAGTGAATGCAAAGGAAGTGCTTGCTTTAGCTCAGGACTTCTGAGACATTGCACTTGAATTGCCACAGCAGACTGCTGAAAACTCCGGACTCTCCATCAACTGCTTTGAGGCTGCACGCACGGGAGGTTCTGCATTTCAAGACAATGGAATGGGTCATATCTTAAAGAACTAGACCTTAGGGGTGTGCAGACTACTCTTAGGTCAGCTTGGCACAAGCTAAAATCATCTAAGAGGAGCGAACCTCAACTGAGAAAATGCCTCCGTAAGGCCAGGCTGCAGGCAAGCTTGCAGGACATTTTCTTACTTAGTGGTTGATGGTGGGGGGGGGGGTGCAGCCCACTGTGGGGGGTGCCATTCCTGGGCTCCTCGACTTTGTGAGGCCAGGCAATGACTTCTTTCAGAATCATCCAGTGCTGGTTCCAGTTTAAGTTGCTCCCTTGTTTGTTTATTTGTTTTTGTTTGTTTGTTTTTGGAAACAAGGTCTCACTGTGCAACCTTGGCTGGCCTGGAACCCATTAGGACTAGACTGGTCTCAAACTCACAGAGATACACTTGCCTCTGCTTCCCGAGTGCAGGAAGTAAAAGTGGGTGCCACTACGCCCATTTCAAGTTGCTTGCTAATATTTTCCTTTGGATGCCTTTTTAGCTCTGACACTGGGGACCTTTTCTCACAAAGGGCCCTTCCTGCCTGCTAAGCTCTGTGTCTGGACAAGCTAGGAGCAGCCCTCCTGAAGACCTTAAAAAAAATTTAAGTGTGAGAGAGAGATAGACATAGAGATGGATTGACAGAGACAGTGAGACAGAGACAGAGTCTAAGGAGAGACCTAAGCAATGAGTCTACAGGGTACAAGTCAAATGAAGTGAGGAGCTATCTCTCTTCCGGTCTTCTTCTGACCTACAATGGGGAATAACTGCCCATCATGACTAACCGTGGAAGCCTCTGAGGGGTGGAGGGGAGTGGTCTTTCTCAGCCAGGCAAATGTCATGAGGGGCCCTGTGTACAGGCTGCCTGCTCAGTCCCCCCAGCACCCAAAAGCAGCTCCACGTGCTCAGAGGACTTGAGGACCCTGGCCATCATGCCCCCAGAAGTCTCCTGGTCTGGCTTTCTTCGGGGCTCAGATGGTTTCAATGAGATCCAAGAGCTCTCTGGGAAGAATGCTCCAGAACTTCTGCTGAGGAGAAAAGAGATGCTGGCAGGCTCATGGCCATGGCTCTCCCAGCAGCATCTCCAGCCTCCGAAGGCAGAGCTAAGGGCTTAGCAGGGAGGGACCAAAAACAGGGTTGCAAGAACTGGTTGCAAGAACGAGGGGAGAGGGTGGGTCTCACTGTCTGATTTCAGAGAAGAGGGACTTTCAAAAGCAAGGGGATTGTTGGGTTTAATGTTGGAGTAAGGAGCAAGGCCAAGGGTTTGAAGGTCACAGGTGTGAACCGTTCCCTGATGCTTCCTAGTCAAGCGCCGATGGGTCTTTCGGGAAATTCCTGTAGTGAATAATCTGTTTCTGCCTGGCAAGAGTCTTATGGAATAGTAAAGTTATTGTTGTGCAGCTAATGGAAACATCAGATCATGTTCGTGCAGTGACTGGGGCAGGAGAGGGCAGCCTTCTTCAGCCATTAAGCCCCAAGACCCGAGTAATAGGACAAGTTCAAAGGGTTAAACGTTCAGGACATGAACACATAAGCAATGTTGGGAACATGGGGGGGGGTCCCTCAGGAAACATGTTTCAGCTCTTCTAGAATTTCCCCTGCAACTGACAAGTCAGCTCTAATCTCTCTATGAGCTCACACCATAGTGCACTCCGTGAATTGCCCAGGAGATGAGCCGCAGGAGAATAGAGCCATAGGTGTCATTAATCAAACAGGAACTGCTCCAGGCAGCCTTAGTGGGGAATCTGAGTTCAGAGAGTCACCAGGGGAAGAAGCAGCTACGCAGCGGTGCTGAGCTCCTAAACCGGCCCCTTCCATTTCTGCACTATCTTGCCTGTAGGCCAAGGTGGGCCTCCTCACTCTGCGGAGGACAGTCGAAGCTCGGGGGGCGGCCACTCTCTACTCCTGCCGTTCATCTAAAAAGCCGAGGCTGGCAAAGAAGCCTGGCTCACTCTTAGCAGGTTTTAGCTGCACTTCCACTGTGAAAACTCCTTTATAGAAGAAGCTGGGAAGCTGCCTCGTCGGAGTGTCTGAAAAAGAAGTGATAGTGTTTGGTTGTCTTGCCTCACAGGCCGTTTTTAGCTCACCATGTAACAGAGGATGACCTTGAACTCGTGGCTCTCCTGCCTCTTGAATGCTAAGATTAAAACAGTGAATGGTCGTGTGTGTGTGTGTGTGTGTGTGTGTGTGTGTGTGTGTGTGTGTTAACTTTTGCACGGCTGTGGAGGAACCCAGGGCCCTGTGCATGCTAGGCAAGCCCTGTACCTTTGCTCCATACCACCACCTCCACCTCCACCTTTCCAGGGAGTTTTGAAAGCAGGAGCTCAGCAGCAGAGAGAAGAGCCACCTCCTCAGAGCTTCGGGACAATTCTAGTGAGGTAATCCATGATTAAGCTTTGAGCGTGTTTCCACAGACCACCCAGAATGGGTCACCTCAAGCACACCCTGGAGCTTCCGAGCCTGAGTGGCCTCTAAGGCAGCAGCTGACCCATGGGAGAGGCACCCCCACCTGGCTTAAGCACTGTGTGACCCAGATCTGTCTCTCAGTCATCCTGTTGTCAGGGTTGTTGTGAAACCTGCATGCCATTCACAGTGTCAATAAAACTGGTGAGGGACCAGCACACAGGAGGTGTTCAGCAAAATGACAGCTTGTGCCATGAGGGCTAGGTGCCTGTCATAGTAGCATGAGGGGTATCTGACCGTCATTTCTCCCTTTGAGCCAACACTCCTTCCTCAACTCTTAGCCGCCCGAGACCAGAGGCACCGGATCTCCAGGACCCCTTAGGGCTTCTCATCTTCTCTCTTGACTCAAGATGACCTTATCCCAACAGAGGGGGACAAGGGGCCTTCTTGCCTGTCTTCTCTCCATACCTCTACCACTCAGACAAGGCCCACGAGAGCTGCCATAAGGCTCAGGGGAGGTAGGAACTAAGGGTCTCACTGGGTGCATGCTAGGGAGGCCAGTGACCTCTGAGAGTCCCGAAAACCACCCTGCGCTCTTGCTGTCAGCAGTGGGAGAGGCAGCAGGTCACCAGGACATGGGTGTCCATGGAACAACACAACCTGAATACGGGACAGGCTTAGCTGGCCTGGGGCCTGGCACCTCCAGCATGGATAATGCCCACTGTTATAGCAATGGTTAGGAAGCTGCTATAACAGTGGACATCACTTAGGCCCTGACCGTACCTGAGTAACGCAGAGAGGGAGCTTTTTTTTCCTCTAAGAATTTTTGTTTTGTTTTTTGATTCATAACTTGTGTGTCTGTGTGAGTATATGCAGCAAAGGCATAGGCTGCCCTCGGGGACAAGATGATGACATCATGGGGCTAGAGCCACAGGCAGAGGTGTGCCACCTGGAGATGTGGGGCGCCAAACGCTGGCCCTTTGGAAGAACGATAAGCACCTAAGTGCTGAGCCGACTCTTCAGCCCCAGAGAGGGAATTTTTATAATTTAGACCTTCCTTTCCTTGTCCCGGACCAGCTGTGGTGCAGGCAGAAAGCGCCCATACCTAGTAGAGTACGGAAGGTGTTTGGGGACTGAGGGCGTGAGGGCATCGCTCTAAACGCTCTAAACACACCCTCTGAGCAACATGAAGGGACTAAGTGTGTTGCCGAGTAATTTGCGCAGTCTGACCCCATCAGCGAGCCAGCGACACTCAACCGTTCCACCAACCCGGGGACGGAGCAAAAGAGGCTGGCTGTGGCTGATTTGGGCAGACAGGAGATTAGCAGAGAGAATTCTGGGGAACCCTGAGACTTCCCAGATGATCTAGCGAGCCAGAGGAAGGATAGACTTACCTTCTGGCTATCGTCCAACCCCTCTTGGCTGGCCTTGCCTACACCTGTGTCTCCATGATTTCAGACAGGGCTATGATGACTGAGCTCCAGTCTGGCCACATAGGAGGCTGGTGCTGAGACAGAGAGAGGCTGGCATTTCTTCAAGTTAACATAGCCTTCGAACACAGAGAATCATAGACTAGACGACAGATTTAAGTGACAAGTGTTTTAAGAGTTCAAGAACAGTTATCTCTGGGTGGTGGCTGTTGCTCTTGTTGTTTTTTGTTACAGAAACCTTTACGCGCATTGCGATGCAGACAGAACACTAAATACCCGCCCTTTCCAGCCTCAGTTAGGAATTCAAACAATTTTGCTTCATTTATACTTTCATCTGCTCCCTTCCCCAATTTCAAACAGCCACACCAGCTGGACTATCATGAAAAGCCAACCCTAACTATTTTACCAGTTACCCCCAATGTTAAAGGTTATACATATATTTATAAGTTGTTCTTTGTTTTTTGGTGTTTTTTTTTGTTGTTGTTGTTTTTTGTTTTTTTGGTTTTTTTTTTTTTGTTTTTTTAAACATAGTTTCCTGTAGATCAGGCCTCAAACTAGATATCAGGCCTCAAACTAGATATGCTGTGGAGGTTGGCCTTGAACACTTGATCATCCTGCCTCCAAATCCCAAAGTCTTAGGTTAGAGGTATGAGACACAAGGCCTGGCCTGTTTTGCTTGCTTGTTTGAGACAGTGTGCCTCATGTGCCCCAGATGATCTGCAGACCCCTTCAAATAACGGAGGATGACCTTGACCTCTGACGCCCTTGCCTCTACCTCTCAGATCTTCCTGGTAAGGGTTATACTTTGTAAGTATAAGTTTGGCTGGGAGGTAAGGAATGGCTGGAGAGGACACCCAGTGTGTGCCTTATCCTCAGCACACACTGCTTCAGCTACACCCCACACACAACAGTGAAAATTTAACCCCGTCGTTCCACCAGTAAAATAACCGGGAAGACTTAACTCTACTCATTGGTTTTATTTTTCCTCCATCTATGAAAATAATGAAGCTTCCTCCTCCTCCTTGGGTTTTTTTAAATTTAGATTTATTTTTACTTTTTGTGGTTGGGTATTTTGCCTACATGTGTATCTGTGTACCACATGGGTGTCCCATGCTGGAGGAGGCCAGAGTGGGCATTGGATTCCCCTAAACTGGAGCTACAGATGGTTGTGAGCCAGCATGCGGATGTTGGGAATGGAACCTGAGTCCTCTGCAAGAATGTCAGGTGTACATAAACACTGAGCCATCTCTCTAGCCCCTATCCTCATCTTGTTAGGACGGGTCTTTCTATGTGGTCCAGGGTGGCCCTAAATCCAAGAACCCCCTGCCTCAGCTGCCTGAGTGCTATGATTACAAGATTCGAATTTGATTTCTTCTCAGAAACAACAATGCACAGTTGAGTATGACCCACAGACCGAGTCCCGAGGAAAAGGAAAACCAAAGGGGTACAGGACAAAATCTAAATCTTAGTGGGTATTGCTTGCATCAGAGTAACCTGGCCCTTGACCTATGACTCCAGGAGGATGTTAGAGCCGAGGTGAGTCAGAAGCCTAGGAGGATTTCGGGAGCCACCAGACCCTCCAGCTCTGAAGCTGCAGGGACATCTTGCTTGTGTTCTCCCTGCAGAAGACTTCCTCTGAGTGGGAGGAACTGCGCCACCAGAATGCTCACGGATGACAGGAGAGTGACAGAGATGAACCAACCCTCAGTCCTCCGGCCCCACACGTTCCCTCCCAGGGAGAGGATTCAGACAGATCTAATTATATCCCTGGAACTGGAGCTTGCTCAGCTCCCAGGAGCCCTGTGCTAAAACCTTGGCTCAATCTTGACTGACCAAGGGCAATGACCCGAAGGAAGGACATCCATGTAAGCTGGACAGACAGCCCAGTGGGTGACTGTCTCAAATAGGCCTGTGCTCACATGTGCGTGGCTGGAAAAAAAATTCAGCGCCAGAACTGGTCAGAATGTGATTTGGGCCTGAACTGCGCACGGGGTGTGCGGGACAGGTGGCTGGAATGGCAGTTCACAGAGGCAGGTCCTATGCAGCATAGAATTGGTGCTTAAATTAGCTGCTTCTGGCCAGTGCTCAGGAGGGGAGCAACAGGATGGAATCTACCACTTAGCTGACAAACGTGGTGTTATCCTGCCACTTGCTCTTCACACTGAACTTTGGACCTTTTTCACCGCCATGGGCTTTCTGCCCAGCAGCAATGCAGGTTCCCGGTGGTTCTTAAGGTTAGATGGTGCAAGCCCACCTGCACCACTGTGACAGTCAAGGGACTGTCACGGTGTGGGAAGGAGGCAAAGAAAGGGAATAGTTGAATGATTCCTCCACGGACCAGACCGCAGCCCAACCCAGGCCTTCCACAGAGAACAGGAGTAGCTCCCGGAGGAGGTCAGTGACAGCCCCACATTGAATCCCCGCAGTGAGATGCAAGTCCGGAGACCTGAGCCTCTTACCAGGCAGTGGACAAAAAGAAAGGGGCAGGCCCTCACATCAGGGGAAATCAGCAGTGTGGTCCATTGGACCCACTCAGGAGAATACAGGCTTCCCAGATCAGATAGCAGAGGATCAGCCTGCGACACCAGGCTGTGGATATCTTATTTGACCTGTGCACACAGGAGCCATACTGTTTGGTCTTTTAATCTATTTAATGTGCATTGGTGTTTTGCCTGCATGTATATCTGTATGAGGGGAATTACAGGCAGGTGTGAGCTACCATGTGAGAGCTAGGAATTGAACCCGGGTCCTCTGGAAGAGAAGCCAGGGTTCTTAAACTCTGAACCATCTTTCCAGCCCCTTAAAGATGTATTTTTATTACGTTAAATTACATGTATTCGTTTCTATCTGTGTGGCTGAGAGCACTGGTTGCTCTTGCAAAGAAACTGGGTTCGATTCCCAGCACTGGCATGGAGGCTGACCACGCATCAGGCATGTATGTGATGCACAGACACGCATGCAGGCAGAGCACTCACTCACACAAAATAAAACAACTCTAAAAAAATGAAAAAGGAAGAAAAGAAAGCCCACGTACCGCCTCCCTTTCCTCTCCATGCTCCCTACTCCATACCCTCTGTTCTGCTCAACATTGGGAAAAGAGTAAAACGAGTACAAAGCGGCCCTTTCCAGTCATCACTAAAGCCAAATCCCTGCCAACAAAAAAGCTCTCTGCGGTCATTAATGCATTCTTTCCCTTAGAATCTGCCCTTTTCCTTGCAAAGATATTTTCTTGAACAAAATGCCCTCCAATGTAGAGAAAACAAGACTGGACTTTCTTTAACATTATGGTTCTCAGTGGTTCATTATGGAGACCAGCTGGTTCTCAGTGTGGCTGCGGGGAGTAATCGCTTTCCTTGCCTTGGGCAGTTTCTTCTTCAAGTAGCTGGAGATCTATAATTTTGCAACTCATTAAAACCTTTTTTATTTGCATGTGTGAGTACCTATGGCCACTTGCCTGTATTTTTACCATACACATGAAAGTGTTGGAGACCAGAAGAAGGCTTTGGAGCCCCTGGAAATGGAGTTACAGTAGTGGACCACCTGATGTGCTGGGAACTGAACCTGGGTCCTCTGCAAGAACAGCCAGTGCTCCAAGTTGCTGAGCCAACTCTCCGGCCTGGTAACCTATTTTTAAGTGTGACTTAGGATAAGCAGTTATTTTATGATAAACTTCATTTAAATGCTACTTTTAATGACTGTGTTGTTATAATTTGCCTGATTATTTCTCTAGTATTAGATATTTTATTTCTACTTTTTAGAATTAGAAATGAATAAGAGGCTGGACATGGTGGCACACACCTGTAATCCCAGCCCTTGGGAACAAAGGTAGAAGGATTATCACAAATTTGAGGCCACATTGATTTACATATCAAATTCCAAGGCAACCAGGGCTATAGGAAAAGAGAACCTGTCTCAGAAATAAAGTAGAAAACATAGTGTTGACTATACTCTTTGGTTTTTAAAGCTCCTCTCTCTCTCTCCTTCCTTGTCTCTCTCTCTGTCTCTCTGAGACAGGTTCTCACTGTATGATCCCAGCTTGCCTGGAACTTGCTATTGCCTTGAACTCACAGAGACCTGCCTGCCTTTGTCTCTGGATGATGGGGCTGAAAGCACCAAACCTGGCTAAGTTATTGCTTTAGAATGGAGCCTCCACAAGAGCCGCTGCTGGGCCAGAGCTGGCTTAGGTTCTCCGCACACATGCTGAGTTGGCTCATCTTCTGCTAGCAAGTAAGTCCTTCTGCAGCAGGGTGGCGAAAACTCGTGTCCCTCGACAGACCTATGGCAACCCCAGATGCTGCACACACTAGATGAAAAAAAAAATCTTATTTTTAATGTGCTTTGATTTGGTTGGTAAAGCATCTGTTTCCTACTCAGCTGCACTTTTTACAGACACAGTTCAAATACCAGTCCTTTGCTACCCTTTTACAGATTTCCCTTGAATTTAAAAAAGCATAATCAAGCCAGGCACTGTGGCTCACGCCTTTAATCCCAGCACTTGGAAGGCTGAGGCAAAGGAACTCTGAGACTTTGAGGCCATTCTGGTCTACACAGAGAGTTCCAGGTCAGTCAGGGCCAAATGGTGAAGCCATGTTTATATATATAAACATATATATATGGGGCTGAAGAGATGGCTCAGTGGCTATTCTTTCAGAGTTCCTGAATTCAAATCCTAGCACCCACATAGCAGCTCACAACTGTTTATAACTTCAGTTCTAGGGGGTCTGACACCCTCACACCAATGCACATAATTTTAAAAATTATATTTATAATGATAGTATTTTCCTTGATTAAAATATTCACTCATACTGCGTGTAGTGGCACACACCTTTAATCCAAGCACTTGAAAGGCAGAGACAGGCAGATCTTTGTGAGCTCAAGGCCAGCCTGGCCTACATAGTGAGTTTCTGGATGGCCAGGGCTATACAGAGAAACCCTGTCTCAAAAAAACAAAAACAGAAACAGAAAAGAAAGAAACGTTCCATCACAATTGTGTGCCTTAGGCACTGCTTGCTGTTTTAACAGAGTCTGTTCTGTTCACAACAGACAACTTCCAGGACACGCCTGACTGGCTTTTCCTCGCTTCCTTCTAATTCAACACAAGAGCCAGTGGTCTCGGTGGAGATGGCCTTCCCCTCACTTCAGAAGAGCAATTTATTAATTCAGATCAGTGTGACCTAACATGGTTTGAATCAAATTTATCAATATTTTCTTCTATGATCTTTTAAATGTAGATTTAATCTTTTAAATGTAGAAAGTCCTCTCATCTCTGATAATCTTATTATTTACTTTCATTAAAAACAAAGAAAAGAAAAAAGCTATTCAATTGTTTGGAAATTGTTTTGGTAGAAATAAATCTTAAACTGGGCATGGTGTGGACACCTTTAATCCCAGTACTCTGGAGGCAGAGGCAGGTGGATCTCTGAGTTCAAGTCCAGCCTGTTTTACAGAGTGAGTTCCAGGATAGCCAGTGCTACACAGAGAAACCCTATCTTATAAAAAAAAAAAAAAAGAAAGAAAGAGAGAGAGAGAGAGAGAACCTCCCCCAAATAAAAGGCTTTCAGGGGCTGGAGAGATGGCTCAGCAGGCAAAGTATCTGCTATGCAAGTGTGGTATTTGAATAGGCATGGCCCCCATAGAGTCTATACTCATGTGTCAAAGCTTGGCTCATAGGGAGTGGCACCGTTAGGAGGAAGTATGCCACTGTGAGGACAGGTTTCGAGGTCTCACGCTCAAGCTAGGCCTAGTGTGGAATCACTTCTGCTGCCTTCGGGTCAAGATGCAGAGCTCCCAGCGTCTCCAGCACCGTGTCCACTGCACGCCACCATGCTCCCAGCCATGACGATAACTGATAACGGACTAAACCTTTGAAACTGTAAGCCAGCCCCAATTCAGTGTTTTCCTTTATAAGAGCGTCCGTGGTCGTGGTGTCTGTTCACAGCAATAGAACCCTGATAAGACAGCAAGTAAGAAGACTTGAGCATCCACATAATGAGCCGGATAAAGCCGCACACGGGCCTGCGACCCCAGGACGAAAGTCCAAGGCCACAGCGTGCACCTCCATGGCCAGTGCCGGTGTCTCTTTTCTGAGAGGTGTTCAGGCCAAGCATGGTGCTGCATGACTGTCATCCCAGCACTGGAGAGTCAGACACAGGAAGATGCAGAGTCCAAGGCCAGCCTGAGCTACATGGCATGATTCTATCTATCTAAACAAAAAACGAACAGGCTTGGGGGTACGTGTCTTTAATCTTAGCACCGAGGAGGAAGAGATGGGAAAATTGCTGCAAACACAAGGCCAGCACAGAAAGGGCCACACAGCAAGGGCTACACAGAAAGTTCCAAAACAAGCCAGGCATGGTGATGCACACCTTTAATCCCAGCACTCACATGGCAGAGACAGGTGGATTGATGTGAGTTTGAGGCCAATCTGGGCTGCAAATTGAATTCAGGACAGCAAAGGCTACACAGAGAAACCCTGTCTCAAAAAAAGGAAAAAGAAAGAAAGAAAAGAAAAAGAAAAAGAAAGTTCCAGAACAACTAGCGTTGATCTTATATCAAAGGAATGGAAAACGAATAAGCAAAGTAAAGAAGCATCAGAGGAAGCATCAAGGGTCCCCTCGGATGAGTTATTTCCCCTGAATGTTTAAACTGGACATTTAATAGCAGTGAATGCTTATTGGGTGACGCAGTGGTGTTTGCAGCAGCTCTGCCCGGGGCTCTGCTGGAGCGGAAGTGTGTGTGCGGCTCCTTAAACTGAGCTGCGTCCTCAGAAGGTTCCTCTGTGTCCATTCTCACCTCTTTTTACATGATGTTCTTTTTCATTTTTCACAAAGAGAAAAAGCTTTGGCCTTACCCCTGACTTCGGTCAAGTTGAGCAGAGATCAACCAAGCCTTGATAAGGGATGGGTGTTGGGTGGGTGGCCAGGCTCACTCCTCAGCGGGGGCACCTCTCCTCACGGGCTAGAGGTGACTTTGTGTCCTCTCACAAAGTCAAAGTTGTGACATCAGGTTTGCCCTCAAATATTTGTGCAGGTAAAGGTCCAACTACTAATGGCGCCCTGCACTAAGCAGGGAGTCGAGGTGGACTAACTCCTACTGTGCCGCCCAACAACTCTTTGCCTAGAATCCACACCCTTTTGTAGGTTCCGGCAGTGCCTCACCAGCCTTGGCCAAAGGGCTGGCTCTAAAGCCTGACACAAGAAGAGCCAGGCCTTCGGGAAAGCCTGGGTAGCCAGCTGCCACGTGGAGACGCTCAAGAGTGAGGCCGTCCCCCGAGGACAGAGGTCACTGGCTGAGTGCCCCGCTGGACAAAGCCACCGAGTAACAGGTGGGCAAAGGAATCCTCCCTCCCCACCCCCAGGGTCCGGAGGAGCCGTAAATGAAGGCTGCAAGAGGTGGCAAGCTACGCTGCCATGGACAATGGGAACACACGGCATGTACCGGTGTGAAGAGGGGAAACACAAGGAAAACATACGTAGGGAACTAATAAAGCCTATGCCTACAGAGCAACTAGAATAGAAAGCCATTTTTTAAAAAATGTATATGGGAGCCTGGCGTGGTGGTACACACCCTTAATCCCAGCAGAGGCAGGCGGATCTCTGTGAGTTCAAGGCCAGCCTGGTCTACAAAGAGAGTCCAGGACAGCCAAGGCTTTACAGAGAAACCCTGTCTCGAAAAAACAGAGCAAAAATGTGCTGGGCAGGGTGCTCATGTATGCAATCGTAGCTGCTGGAATGCTGAGGCAGGAGGATTATAGTGAGTTAGAGACCCTGGCTGGGGTTTGGAAGGAAAACCCCACAAAAACAAAATTATAAAAAGTGTTTACTGGGGTGGACCGTCTGAGTCCAGTCTCTGGAAGGTGGGGGGGGGAGTAGGGGAACAAAGTTGACCTCTGACCTCTGAATGTGTGCTGTAACCATAATAATAAAATATTTTTGTGTATTTGTAGTTTGGTTTCTTTTCTTTATTTGTGTGAATGTGTTGTCTTCGCTTTTGTGTTTTGTTTCTGAGGTAGGGTCTTAGCTGGCCTTCAACTCACAGAGATGATCTTCCTCTGCTCTCCCCTGTGCTGGGATTAAAGATGTGTGCCACCACACCCAGCATAGTGTTTTTAAGAAAATAAAATTAATAAGCTCATCGGGTTACTCTTTGGGTCATTTGTTTTTGTTTTTGAGACAGGATCTCATAGCTCAGGCTGGCCCCTAGCTGTAAGCTGTGGATGACCTTGAACTCCTGACCTTTGTACTGCCCCAAGAGCTGGGATTTCAGGCATGTGCCTGCACATTGGCTTCATTAGGTTCCTTCTTAGCACAGATTTCAAAAGTGCTGTGTGAGCCAAGTGCAGTTGCCACTGCTCACATCTCTCTGCTCCAGAACTGGGCAGCTCAGGCAGAGGTCTAGATTTCCAGACCTCTCCGCTACAGAGTGGGTTCTAGATCAGCCCGACCACACGAGACTCCGGAACCAGAGCTAAGCAGAGCAGGTGCTAGGGCGGCACTTCATAAAAATCAGGTATGAAGGGACGTGAGGGAGCATGCCAGGGCTCGTGAGGGAGAAGCAGGGAGAAAACAGAAGGTAGAAAAAAAAATAATAGTTCAGCGTGGCTCCTCCTGTTCTCAGAACTTCCAGTCCTTCAGAAAGGTAGGACCAGGCAACTCAAGGGAAACGCTGATAACTCCTGGAACAGAGAGGTTTGAGTAGACATTCTGGGGCTGGCTGAATGACTTCAGAGGAGCGTGACATCCCCCCCAACCTCCTACAAGACAGGGTTTCTCTGTGTGTAGCCTTGGCTATCCTGGACTTGCTTTTTAGACTAGGTTGGCCTCAAACTCACAGAGATCCACCTCTCTCTGCCTCCTAAACACTGGGATGAAAGGCGTGAGCCACCAGGGCCAGTTCATCTTCTTTTTAGGTGAGGAAGAAATTATATCACCAAACGAAAGGATTTTGAGTGTGTGTGTGTGTGTGTGTGTGTGTGTGTGTGTGTGTGTGTGTGTGTCTTGTCTCAGGGAAAAGACATTATCTATACAATTAAAAAAGAGAATGTCCTGGGCCCACATGTCTGGGTCCTGGCCCAGCTCTGGCAGCTCTGGAGCCTTTCTGGGACTTTTGGCTGAGTGCTGTACTCTCTCAGCTCCTCAACTCAGCTTCAGACCAAACCGCACTGTGGTTGTCTCCGGCAAGTAGGGGACAATGAGATATACAAAGCTGGCATGTCCTAAGGCTGACAGAGCTTTGTGGGTTGAAATACACACGATGTGAAGCCTCGGCAAAATTAAGAAAATTATAGTGTGGGTAAGGAGGGCATGACATCTTAGTCTTGGAAGAAGAAAAAAATAAGCTATCTTTTTGAAACAAGCTATTATAAGAACAAAACTTAGCCCAGTGTAGAGGCATGTAATCCCAGCACTTGGGAGGCTGGGACAGGAAGATCTCTTGTTTAAGGCCAGCCTGGGCTACATAGCAAGCCATGTCTCAAAAAGAATAAAACCAAAACAGCAACAAAACCAAAAAAAAGCCAAGAACTTTATTTCCATTCTTCCACGTTCTCTTCGGGTTCCACCTCATGCTAATATCTTTTTAAAGCACTTGTAAAAGCAAATGGATTGGTGGGGGCGGGAAGGACGACTCGGGGACGTGTCGGTCACGCCGTGCAGGGTTGGTTGTGATTTCATGTGCTGCTCAGTAGCCAGGCACAAGTCGGTTAACAACTTTGCTTCTGGTCTCCGAGGTGAAGGAAGTACGTGCTGACCCCTGGGCCTGCGATAGTCATTGCTCCTCACACAGAAGCACTTCATGTCATTTAGTCCAGACCCAGCTGCCTGAAAAGGGGGCCAAGCCCTGGTCTCTGAGAACTGAGCCTGGGCTTCTGCAGAGTTTAGGAGCCAGGATCGTGTTTAACACACTATTTAGGGCAAAGAGCATTGCCGTTTGCGACACTTCTGGCTTCCTTTGCACTGAGGCACTGAGTCATGGTTGTGGGTTATTCCTGTAATGAGCTTTCTAGATTTCCCAAGACTCCCTTTTTATCTCAGGTTTCCTTGATTAAGACATGAGCACAGCAAGGAACCCAGTGGCTAACGCAAGGGGTGGGGAGACCCCGGCAGGGGACAGGAACCCCGGACCGGACCTGCCCTTCCTCTTTGCCCAGCACTGCTCACCAAATGGGAAGATGGCCCAGCTCCTCCCCTGGGAAAGGAGTGTCCGGCTGCACCGTGTCACTTGCCGTCCAAGCTGGTCCCATCATGGCCCTCTGAGTCCTAATTGGAACTCTCTGTCCCAGCTGCTCCCTGGCCAGGCCCCCGAGACCTCAATGAGGAAAGATGCTCTTCCCTTCTCTGGCTGGCCTCACTGTTCTGAGGCCTGGCTAATGGAGCCCGCTCTCCGCTCTGCACACAGAGGCAGGAATGAGACCCGAATCAGGCTGTCCACAACTGTCTCCCAGGCCACTGGACATCAGAGGGTGAGGTCTGGGCACAGTTCAGGGTCAAGGAACTGTTTGGAGTCCTCATTGTGAGTGACAAGGGGGGTGGGGGCAACTCTGGTCTTGAACTGCAGCTTACCTGGTCAGTCACTGTGACTCCCTATTCAGAGGACCCCTGAGGGCCGCACAAGTAGAAGGGTCAAGGTGCAGTCACTCCAGGGGAAGGACAATAGGTAGATTGCTTAGTGGTGGAGACGAGGCCTTGTAGACAGCTGTGGCTTTTCTGGTTCAGTTCAGCAGTTTTTACACTGGGTGAGGTGAGGTCCTTATCAGCACAGGACCCCTCAGTTCTCAGCACAAAGAAGAGTCTTTTACCCCAGAGGGACAAAGAGCAGGGAAGAAGAGACAAAGACAGGAGATTGAGTGGGAAGGGGAAGGGAACAAAGGAGAGGGAGAAGGGGTATTTGTCCCAGAAGACAAACGACTGCCTCTGGATAGAGAGGAGACAGATGCCACACACAGGAAAATGGCAGTTTTTAAAGGCAAAAGGGGAAACCGTGTCAGGATGAGGTGTTTAACTTTAATTGGGCATGTTAACTAGGTGAGCCAAAGGGGGCTTTTGATTGCTGCTATCAGTACTTTGATAGCACCTTGGTGCTATCAGCACCTCAGCACCCTGGTGGTCAGCCTCAGAGGAGGAAGAGGCCAAGTAAGGGAATTGACTTTGGGGTCTAGCTTTAGGAATCTAACAGTTTTAGGCAAGGCAGAGGGAGCAGGAGAAGGGCAAGGCCTGCCAGAGGCATGTTTTCTATGTTCGGGCTGGCTGGAGTCTGGTCAGGTCTCATCTACAGTGGTAAAAGAAATAATACAAACGCTGTCCCAAGGTGAGCTCTCTGTGCAGGCCCTGGGCTGGGGATACGGCGTGGTGGGGGAGTGTTTGTCTAACATGTGTCAGAGCCTTGGTTTGATCTCCAGTGCTGCCAGCAACAACTATTAGCATCCCTGTTAGGGCACTGGGAAGCCTATGAAACCTTCTCTGGCCCGTCTTCTTCGGGGAACAATAGCAGCTGTTAATCCAGCCCCAGTATCTAGCTCACCGGTGCCTAGACAAGGGCCTGGCCCCAGCTGGATGGTCCCAGGACACAGACTGTAGATGCCTGTGCCCTCTGTCCTGGAATGACTGTCCAAATTCAATCCACTTCCCCTGGCTGGGCAGGAGCAGGGGACAGAGAACACCACTGCAGGCCATAGGTACAGAGGCAGGATACTGGCAGCGTTGCCACTCAGAACTACTTAGAACAATTCTGAGAGGGGCCTTCAGTGAAGGAGCAGTCACTGCGTAGGGCTCACCTCGGATGTAGGAGGAAGTAATTTGCTGGAGACACACACCTACAACCACACACCAGCCCACCACTCTCTTTCAGCCTTTGGCCAGAGTTTCAGAAAAGCCACAGAAGACAGAATATTAGGGCTGTGGTGTAGCTCAGTTGGCAGAGGACTTGCCTAGTGTGCATGAAACCCTGGGTTTGATTCCCAGCCCTGCACCCACCACAGGATGCACACACTCCAGAAGAGACAGCAGGAGGATCGGCCCAAGAGTCTGCCTCAAAATTACACCAAAAAAGGACAATGTTGAGGGAGAGAGAGAGAGAGCACAAAGAAAGCTCCGTGAGGGCCATGTGGAGTGGAGAAGGTGCTGCTCCAGGCCAGGAGTCCTAGACTGTGGTCACCTAGCAGCTCACGGGCAGGCTGCAGCTCCCAGCTCCTTCCTTCCCCTGCCTGTGAGCAAAGGATATGCAGGGAGTTAGTCAAAGGCTCCCCAACTTTTGCTCTAAGTTGCAAAGCCCGGGATCCTTTTCGTTCCAGTCCCCACCCTGACCCCAGGGCTCTACATTTCTGCACCCGGGGAAGAGGCCACATCAGGATTTTCATGACTCATGTTATGGTAACAGGATGCATTCTGTGGGGCTCTGGACGAGGAAAAAGCAGTTGTGGATCAGCCTCTGAATGTTTCCTGTCTCACGATGGCTGCCGGCATTCATGTGCGTGCGCCCCAGGCCAAAGAAAGACATTTCTCGAGTTGCAACATCTCCAAATCATTGGTAGAGCCAATGAGGAGGAAGCTGAAGATGCTCAGCAGCCTAGCAGCCTGGATGCTCAGGAAGGGCCCTCAGTGCCCTGATGCCCACAGCCTGGCTCAGACAAGGAGGTTCCACCTCAACAGTAATATGCTTGGCACACTGACACATTTGAAGCAAAAGTTTACTAGTCTGCCTCTAGCATGCTGTGTGTCCATAGAACCAGATGCCAGGTTCATCAGTTCTCTTAAATCCACTCCGATGCCATCATCTGGGCGTTGGGACCCCTAGACAAGAAGGTGACATTTGTGGAGACCACGTTGGGTCAGATGGGCTGAGGCCCGGAAAAGAGGAGAGGGCTAGAGACAGCAGTTGGCAGGAGTCACACATTGCATGCAGAGAGGGGTTGATAGATGGGGCTGTTTACACGGCGGGGGCGGAGCAGGCCAGAGCCATGAAGGACCCCAGACCCAAGGCAGGTCACTGTAACTCCCAACACCTGGCTCCTGGAAGTGGCTTCAGGAACCTGATACTAGTGACAATAAAGGTCACTGTCCTTGAAACTCCTGTAGTTGAGGGAATTAACCGTGGCCTCACCCTCCTCCCCCACAGAGGGATCCTTTTGGCTGTCCCACAGGGCAGCTGGAGGAACAGAAGTGTGTCACAGCTAGTGTTTTAAGTGGTATTTGTTTTTGCAGTTTAAAGACAGCTATAAAAAGAGTTGCATCCTGACGTCCTGAGAGCCAAAAATTTTCATTCCCCAACACTCTGATTCTTGCTGACTCTGCCTACCTCCTATAATTTGGGGTTTATCTGTCTGTCCCCAGGCACATGGTCGACTACCCTGGCGTCACCCAAAAGCCTGTGCACAGCCCAGCCCTCAGTGCAGGAAAGCCCCTGGAGTGGGCTCAGCTTCAGACTCTGAATCATACATTCCACCCTGCCCGGCAGCTCCGTCACTGTCCCTTCCTCAAGCCACTTTGTAGAGAGAATTCTGCTGCAGGAAGGCATGTGTTTGCAAACTGCTTAAAGATGAGACCTAGCACGCTTCTCTCTCCGAACATAAAATGGGAAGAGGAGTTTTGCTTTTACAAAATCAAACATGCCACTCACAACTGAACCCAGGGGGGAAAAAAAGTATTTGCTTGTAAGCAGAATGAGGAAATGAGGCTGAGGCTAGCCCACGTTCAGAGAGGGCTTTTGGGACCAGCCTCTTCCTGCCCACAAAGAGTTAAAAAGCCTAAATGAAATTACATTTTAGTTGGGTGGGGTGACTCACACCTGTGATCCCACCACTGTGGAGCTGTGGAGGCAGGAGGATTGCTACAAGTTCAGAGCCAACCTAGGTTACATAGCAAATGGAAGCCAACCTGGGCTATAGTGGAAGACCTGGTCTCAAAAACAAACAGCAACAGAACAAAAGACCATAATTACTGGATACTTCCTAGCCTTATGATATTATAAGATGGTTTACTCTCTCCATGCCTTTGCACGTGTAAAATAGGAGTAAACACGCTGTTTGTTTATCTGCTTTTAGAGTTTTGTAAGGTTTAAGGAAGCCCATCCCCAGAAGGTGTTATGCTGTGCAGGCAATTCAACTGGGGCCTGCCCTTAGGGATCTTCAGGGTCCAGGCAACGTCCTGTGTCAGTACCTGCATCCTGTGATGTCATCTGGGCCGGGTACATAGTGACCTGTCTGCCACTCCCCGAACTTTCTTACTCTCTTGCTTTTGATCTCTCCCCCTCTCCTGCTCTCTCCCCTTTCTCTGTTGGGGCACCCCCTCCAATAAACCTCATTGGATTTAAGATCGGTTGTATGCATGGCATCTTTATATAAATACTAACAAAAAGCATTTATGCACTGTGTGATACTAAAAAAAAAAAAAAAAAAAAAAAAAAATCACATTTAAGGGCACCTCATTTTTAGCTGTTGTCACCCGCCAGGCCAGAGGCAGAAGGACATTTTGCCCAGGAGACTCCAATGCTGGAGACTAAGGCTGTGACCCTTCCTCAGCGCATAGGGCCAGCCAACTCTCCAGAAAGCAGACTCTGCCTTCCTGATCTTTGTTTCCTAGGAGACTGTTCCCAGTGTTCTTTCCAGGGTTCTTTCCAGTGCCCTGCCTCCTCCAGGCACCCAGGCTACTCTGCTGGCACGTGGGTGGGCACAGTGGCTCTGGGGTGAATCCAGAGAAGCTGGGAATGTGCATCCATGATGCTCCAAGGTTCCAGCTCCTTCCTGCACATCTGCAGTCGTTTCATTCCTCACAAAGGGGCTCCGTGGCAGAGCACTTGATTAGCATACCCAAGGCCCCAGCGTGAGCCCCAGGACTGGGTGGAGAGATCACACAATGAGCTGCAAGTCCTTCCTGAATGCGTCAGAATCCTCACTGCATGCAGATCCCAAACTGGAGTCTCAGCGGCAACCAGGGGGAACGGACCCTTGGAAGTGCCTGGGTTCTTCGGAACCTTGGTGGGGCCTGCAGTGCCAGGCCTGCTGAAGGGAAAGGCCTGGTTCTGATGAGTCCTCGAATCACTGAGGGCAGGGGGCAGAGAGGGCAGAAGCTCTTTCCCAGGTGGTTTCCAGTTCTAGGAAAAAACCTGGATCCCTGTCCCATCCAGAAGATTAGGAGATGGTCTACTGAAAGAGGCGGCTTCCTACGGGGCTCACAGGGAGGAGCGGGAGGCCGCTCCCTCTGTAAACTCAACACTGTGGTGATGAGGCAGTTGAGTTAAGTGGGGGTCTGACAGCAGAACACCCCCTGATGGGGAGATAAAAGTAGAAATAAAAGCCGCTTGTCTATAATTCCTGTGATGGGAGGTGGTGGCAGGAGGACCAGAGCCTCAGGTCATCTGCAGCTATATGGTGAGTTTGAGGCTGTTTTGGGGACATGTGAGATTCTGTCTCAAAGTGTGCGGGGTGGGGGTGGGGCTGAGGGCGCAGAGAAGAAATGAGGTTCTTAGTACCTTTAACCCGGCTGAACTGAAAAAAATGCGTGTGTGTGTGAAAAGGACCTAGCCCCAGCCCAGGGCCACGGCAGTGATGCATCAGATGCCGAAATGCAAAACACAGGTCTTCGGCCAGGCTGGGTGGGGAGGGTAGGAAAGCAGTCTCTCTCGTGGTCAGCCCTTCAGAGCGGGCTGTCTCTCCCCTGAGTGGCCAGTCCTTCGGAGGAGGGTGTCCCCACTGAGAGAGAACTACGGTGAAGCCCTCCCTCCCCCTCCAGCCACACATTTGCATGAAGGACTGGGAGACAGATAAGGGGAAGAAAAGGGGAAAACTTCCGATTGAGCCTGGGGGTGGAGTTTGCCCAGAGCAGGCTCAGAACATAGACAGGGCATGTTCTCTGTCCCAGCTCTGCGCCAGGACCTTTGTACATGTTACTCTCACTTAATCTCTCACCAACTTTGTCAACATAAACAACTTTGTGAGGTATGTACTCAAGACCTAGGAGTTGAAAATGAGGCTCAGGGCATTTGTTTTATTTTATTGTTGTCGTTCAGAGACAATGCATTGCTTTGTCATCTAAGCAGGTCCCAAATCCCGGGGTTCAGAGCAAGCCTCCCAGTACTTAGGACTACAGGTGTGCACCCTTGAGCCAGTGTGAGTTAACTTAATTGCCTAGGATCACAAAGCTCCCTGAGAGGTGTGAGATCTCGTTCAGTGAATTTCTGCAATTTGTGTGCGTTCTGGGTGAATGGATGCAGATGGCTCAAGAGACTGTGTGGGTCAAGGTTTGCCAGATGAATAAGCAGGGCCAAGACACACCACAAATGGGCATAGTCACGGCATCCTCATTCACGAAGGGGGGATCCTGCGCCTCGGATTCCAGAATGGGTAACTCTGCCTTCTGCCTTCCCAGTTGACTCTCCTGGAAAAGGCCCTGCATCTGCCATGCTCCACACAGCTCTGTGTAATTTCCTCTGTGGGTCAGTCTTCCACAGAGAGCGATGATGAGGCCATGACTCAAGCAAGCCTCAGCCTGACATGGACAAGCCACCAGCTGCCCGGCTTCCAGCTGGCTCCGAGGGTGCAGGGCAGGGTGGCTGCCCACGGTCTCTTCCCCACTTCTCCGCTTCCAGAGATGGGCTAGGCATCACCGGATCACTCTGAACACAGGTTGTCAGGTGTTGGAGTGTGGCCGGAGGCAGACCCTCAGCCAGTGTCCAAACCAGATAGCCATGCTCCTCCAGGGTCAAGCTTCAAGTTGCCTCAGCAAGTTGTTGGAGCCTGGCCTGCTGTCTGCAGTCCTGAGGAAGAACCTTCTCCACTTTCCTACCTATGCCAAAGACCCACAGCGCAGCTTGCTGCTGTTTGTGAAGAGATGTTCTTCTCTGATGAAGCCACATGCCGCTCAGCGCTCACCGTCAGCTACTTTCAGAGGACCTGCCCAGCACTAAGGCCTCAAAAAAGCAATAGGAGTCTTCGGCTCCCTCGCTCAGAATGCTCACTCCGAGCCCCTCAGGGTGGGGAGGCTGGGAGCCAGTCCTACTTCTGGGCAACTTGTAGTCACATGCTGTGTGTCACCAAAGCCGTGACTCAGCCCATGGCTTGCCAGGGCTCTTCCGCAGAGGGTGAAACTGCTCTGTAGACACTTTTTAAAGGCGGGCTCTCGGTGACCGGTGCAGGGGACAGGCTTTCCCTGCCGTCAAAGCTCAGCGGGTCAGGAGGAGCTGCTTCTGATTCCCAGCCCCGAGGAGTTCTATAAATGGGTTTGATGACTGAATGAATGGCAGAGAAAATGGAGTGAAGCTGGTTTAGATGCCTAGAGCTCACCCTGCTCCCTGCAATCATTCCCTCCTCAGGAAAGTCACAGTTCTGCAGTGGCTGCTGGGAGGGACCTGGTTCCCGGGAGAGGGCAAAGAAATCTCTATCTCCTGAGTGTGGAAACCCCCTATATCTAGGTCTTTTCTGGAATAATAAAAAGCTGGTGTAGGTTGAGGCCCTAAAAACCAGCAAGACCAGGAAGGTTGGGTGAGCAGCCACACGTGGACTTCGGTCAAGCTGTACTCAGGCTATCCACGGTCAAGCTGCTCTAGGAAAAGTGGGTGGAGGCCACTGCAGCCCCTCCACAGAGTGGGAGTAGGGTCCCCAGGCTGTGGTTGGCAGCATACCTCAGTATTTTTCATTTTCTCTCTTTTTCAGTAAGTCCCATTTCATAACGGTGAGCCTGGCAGGTGAACTGAAAGCCAGAGAGGACGTGGCACCTGATATGCTCCCACGGGAGCAGCTAGGATGGGGTGAAGAACGTTTCCTTGGCCTACCGGGTAGCAGATGGCTCACCTCTCCATCTGCCTGGGATGACGAAGAAGGGGGTGTACACCGAGGGTGGGGTCTCTGAGGAACTAGGGTGATGAAGACATGAGCACTAACAACCAGACCCCACAGCTGAGCAGATCGAGCTTGGAACTCCTTTGCTGTGTCCCCAGGACAGGTGGTCCCTGAACCAGGCTGCCTCACTTCTCCTTGGTGGGGCCTCCCACAGCTGAGCATTTACACAGGACAAAAAGAAGCTCTTCAGGCAAAAGCTGCTTTCAAAGACTGCTCTCTCTAAAAGGAAATTGACACTACCTTTTCCCACAAGAAGTTCAAAGAATGGTGATTACTCAGAACTTTTCCTCCACATTCTTGTGAATATTTGATAAATTCCCAGTGCCTCCCATTGTCGTCAGTCCGGGAAGCCAGGCGTGCAGAGCCTCAGCAACCGTAGCAACTGAGGTCATAGCAACTGCACAAACCATTGTGTAACAATCGTGTGTGTATTCGTGAGTGACTGAGTGCGTGCGCATTTGTGTGTGTTTGCACATATGTGGGTGTGTTCCTTTGTTTGATAAGGAAAGGAAATGCAAATAAAGAACTAATGACTTCTGGTAAATTTGGGCCTGAAAACTGACTGTCCTTTTAGTCTCAGAACGTTCCTCTTGAAGCTTTCTTCCGCTGAAGCAGTTTTCCAGAACTTTCAGAGGCAGGCAGCCACTGATGTAATTAATTCTGTGAGACCTCCTACTTTGGGTATCAAATGAACCTCATCAGAGACTCTTGAAGGAAGAAGGGCCTTTTGGCACTAGCCTACTTCCAGGGCAAAGTGAAACTCCCATCGTGAAAAAGACCCAGCGAGTCTTGGCAAATGCTGGGAATGCTGCCAGCAAAGGATAAAGGGCCTATTAAGCCTGCCCTTCGCATTCAGTGGGACACGGCTCACCTTGGCGTCCTCAGACCAGGGAGGGCGCACCTCTGGGAGGCTAACCAATGTTGGCAGGTGGACATCTGTCTCAATTCCTAAAGAATCAGAAAATAAGATAGAAAATAAAAGAGAAAAGGGAGGTGGAGGGCAGGAAGAAACACAGTGAAGAGAAGGGAGAGAAAGGAAAGGGAGGACACAGAGCAGGAACTCCTGCTCTGCGATGCTCCGTGCAGCAGAACCCGCTGCAAGCCCAGCATTCATTGCTAAGGACTGCAGCAAGCTCAGAGGCCGGGCTGCACAGTGAATCCAGGCTGTCATGGCTGCCCAGTGAGTCCAACTCAGGAAAACGAAACTCGAAACAGCAACAATAAAAACCTGGTGGCCACTGCCTAGATTGCTATCTCTCTTCTCTGCCTCCCTGGGGCCTTGCTGCTAGGCAACTGCTCTACCACTGAGCTACATCCCCAGCCCACTACTTGAAATAAAATATAAGCTGGATTTCAAAGACTCGGTAAGAACAACAACAACAAATAGAATGTAAAAATCAACAAAAATCAGCTTTACGGGTTATTTTGGCGCTTTTATTAAATAGAGCTCACTTTCCCTATTTTTGTTGTAAAGGTTTATTGTTTTTGTCTGTGTGAACATATGTGTATGTGCTTGTGCTCACATGTGACTGGAAGTGGACAGAGGCCAATAGAAGCCCTGTGCCTTCTCCTCTAGTCTCTGTGCTTGTTCCGTGAAGTTGGGGTCTCTCTGACCCTGGGGCACAGTTAGGGCGGAAGCCAGCCAACCCGTGAGAAGTCCCTGTCGCCACCTCTCTAGAGCAGGAATGATGGGCCCGCTGTCCTGCCGCCTGTCACCGGTCCTCGTGATTGTGCAGCGACTGCTCATCTACCCAGCCCTCCTACCCAGCTTCTGATTGTTTATTTTAGTCTATTCTTTAGGGGTTTTGAGACAAGGTCTCCTGTAGCCCTGGCTGTCCTTGAAGTTGATATTAGCCAAGGCTGGCCTTGAACTCCTGATCCTCTTGCCTTCCCTCTTCCTGAGTGCTAGGGTTACAAAGGTGTGCTATCATGCTCAGTTTACCTTTTTCTTTACCTATTTCTTTCCGTTTGGTTGACTGGTTGATTGGTTTGGTTTGGTGATGGTTGTTGTTTTGAGACAGAGTTTCTCTGTGTAGCCCTGGCTGTCTTAGAACTCACTTTGTAGACCAGGCTAGTCTTGAACTCAAAGATCTGCCTGCCTTTGCCTCCCAAGCACTGAGATTAAAGATATGTGCTAACATGCCTAGCTTTACCTATTTCTTCTTTTTTGTTTGTTTAGTTTTTTGTTTTTCTTTTTTTTAAAGATTTATTTATTATTTATACAACATTCTGCCTGCACACCAGATCTCACTATAGATGGTTGTGACCCACTATGTGGTTGCTGGGAATTGAACTCAGGACCTTTGGAAGAGCAGCCAGTGCTCTCAACCTCTGAGCCATCTCTCCAGCCCTTGTTTTTGTTTTTCAAGACAGGGTTTCTTTTCTGGACTTGCCTTGTAGACCAGGCTGCTCTCGAGCTCACAGAGATCCTCCTGCCTCAGCCTTCCAATTGCTGAGATTAAAGGCGTGAGCCACCATGCTTGGTTTACCTATTTCTCAAATGTGGCTACTGAAGTATTTATAATTCCTTCTGTGGCCTGTCCTGTTTTCCCAAGACCTCGCTTCCCTTCACCGTTGCTTCCTGGTGCCTGGCGCAGCCAGGTTCTCGCTTCCCACAGAATTGCAGCCATCTTCTGCTTTTCCGCTTTCCCTTAAGAGGGACCAAGAGTAAACTCCGAAAGTGTGTCGTCTTGACTCTTGGCTTCTGTTATATCTTCACATCTCACTGAAAAAGTCTTTGGTTTTTAAGGCAAGTAGCCTTTTCTTTTTGCTCTTTCTTCTCCCTTTTTCTCCTCCTTTTGTGAGGCAGGGTCTCACTAGGTAGGTCAAGGCTAGCCTTGCGGGCGCTCCCTCCTGTACTGGCCTCCTCACTGCTGGATTACAGGCATGCACCATCACTCTTTCTGAGGCCGGAAGGTCCCATGTTCAAAATCTACTTTTGGCAGCAAGGCAAGGTTGAGAAGAACCTGGAGCAGCAAGCAGGATCTTGTCTCAAAATAAAAACAACCAGGAGGGGAGATGTACCTCAGAGCTCTCCCCTAACATGCTTGAGGCTCTGGATCCTTCCATCAATCAGTGAAAACGAGCCCCTACACTTCATGTGACGGTATAAAGCGGCCCCAGGCTGCTGGAAATAGCAGGTAGGCAGCTATAGGACAGCAACACACAGTTTAAAGGGATGTTTGAGTCACGGGAAAGCCTCGGTTAGCCCTAAGTGGAGGCTGAGGGCTGCACAGAGGCTAGCTTGAGTCCAAGTCCACTGCATTTTCATGTGTTTGTTTTTAAGTGGCACCACGGAATATCCTAGCAACGTTAACAGAGCGTTACCAAGCACACACTGGGTACCCTCGCTAAGCCGGGTGCCCTAGGTGATGCGCTTGGCTCGCAGGACCTTCACACAGCTGTCGCTGCAGGGCAGTGAAGACTAGCTTCCTGCCTTTCTTTCCGCAGCTGCCATGCTCCTGTGCACGCTCCTTGTTTTTTACTTTTTGCATTCTTTCTTTCTCATTCTTTTATATTCTTTTATACATGGAGGTGTTTTGCCTGCATGTATGTTGTGCAGTGTGTGTGTGTGTGTGTGTGTGTGTGTGTGTGTGTGTGTGTTTGTGTGTGTGTGTGTACCTGGTACCCAGTGAAGCTGGAAAAGGGCATTTGATCCCCTGAACAGAAGTTACAGATGACTGTCAGCTGCCATGTGAGTGTTAGAAATTGAACCTGGGTCATTTGGAAGAGTAGTCAGTGAGCCATCTCTCCAGGGGCTTTCTCAGTTCTTCTCTTTCCTTTTTTTTTTTTTTTTTTTTTTTTTTTTTTTTTTGTTGGGGGGGGGAGGGTTATCTCTGTGTAGCCCTGGCTATCCTGGACTTGCTTTGTAGACCAGGCTGGCTTCGAATTCACAGAGATCCACCTCTGTCTCCCAAGTGCTGGAACTAAAGGCGTGTGCCACTCATGCCCAGCTGGGCTTTCTCATTTCTTTCTCTCTCTCTCTCTCTCTCTATCTCTGTCTCTGCCTTTCTCTCCCCCCCCCCTTTTTGTGCTGATCATTGAACCCAGGTTTTGTGCATGTTATTTTAGGCAAGCACTCCACTTTTTTTTTTTTTAATTAGTTACATTTTATTAACTCTGTATCCCAGCTGTATCTGCTCCCTCATTCCCTCCCAAACCCTCCCTCCTTCCCTCATCTCCTCCCTGCCCCTTTCCAAGTCCACTGATTGGGGAGGGCCTCCTCCCCTTTCATCTGATCCTGCTTTATCAGGTATCGTCAGAACTGGCTACAAAAGCACTCCACTTTTTAATACTTGAATAATATTCTACTGAATGACTATGTCACGTCATAATCCTCTGTAGGACATTTGGTCTCCAGTTTTCCAAATGTAAATAAGACAGTGAAAATGAAACGGGTGTCATCTTTATGACTTTCCTTTTGAGTTCGTGTTCTTTTTAAGATAGTTCTCAGGAAATAAGCTGTGTTAAAGGTATGAACTTCTAGTGCCTGAGGGACTGCCAGGTTGCTATCCGAAAAGCATGTATGGACTCATATTGCTCATAGCAACGTGCATATGTATTAAATTTCTTGCAACTCTGCCAAAAGCGCATACTCACACATAATCAAATTTAAATGCTACAGAAATAATAGCTCTCTGTTTTGTTTTGTTTTGTTTTGTTCTGTTTTGTTTTTTCTTACTGCTGGTGCTGGAAATTGAGCCAAATTCAAGGTAGTAAGCAAGAGCTGTGCCACCGAGCTCACTCCTTTTTGTGCTTTTGGTGAAGCCCAAGCTGGCTTAAGCTTGCTCCGTGGCTCTGGACAACCTTGAGCTTCTGCCTCTCCTGCCCACCCCCCACCTTCTAAGCGCTGGGGTCTCTGCTGACAGTCAGCACATCTGGCTTTCAAAGTACTTTTAGGTCCTTATTCCAGGGAAGCTGGTCACCCCTGAAGACTTTTCTTCCCAGAAATATAGTCGGAGCGGGGGGAGGGGCTGGTAATAAACTGCAAAATTATTTCTATTAAGGGAGAGGGAAGATTTTGTTAAATTTTACCACCTCAAAATTAATTATTCATAGCTACAGATGGAAGCTGTTGAAGCGCCTAGCACCCTGTGTGGGTCCCCAAAGCAGACGGGTCACTTCAGCCACTCTACAGGGCTGGCTGTGCATCAGAGACTCCTAACCAGAGCCCCTCACTCTTGAACACATCTGTCTTTGTTCCAGAGTCCTCAGTACCTTGGCGGATTGTGTCCTTGGACAGATGAGCTTCACCTGTTCACCTGTGGTACTGGCTGCCTCAGATGGCCTCAGCACAGCCCAGTGTGAATTCTGTTTGCCCATCTGTTTGCTTGCTTAAGACAGTCTCACTATGTAGTCCTGGCTGGCCTGGAACTCAGAGGCATCCACCCGCCTCTGCCTCCAGAGTGCTGTGATTAAAGGCCCCGGACACCACCACACCCAACCCTGGACATGAATTTTTACTAGCATGATGTCCAGAGAGTGGCTTTCTGTATCTTCTCTGCCCCCCCCCATCCCCCAGCCCTCAGGAGAATGGGCTCCTCTCTCCTGTAGCCGAACATCTACCACCCCTCTTCTGCAATCCATGCTCATGTGAACGAGGGCCTTATTGGGATGAGAGTCTCCGAAAAGCCCAGCACCACCTACTTGTAACACAAAGCTTCTGTTTGCACAGGTAACAGTAGCTAGAACTGTGCTAGGCTCTGTTCCAAGCATTTTGCTTGTATCAACTTATTTAATCTTCACTTTAGACTTTTTTTTTTCCTAGTGAGCTGTTTTTTTACACGTGTGCTCAGGTCCTACTTGCATGGGAAGAACTTTACCGACAGGAACACCTCCTCAGTCCATATAATGCCTATTTTTATAGGAAGAAAAGATGGCTTGAGGTTTTGAGTTGTTTGATTGTTTGGTATTTTGGAACAAGGCCTCATATTATAGCTTGGGCTGGTCTTAGTCATGGTAGTCATTTTGTCTCAGCTTCCTGACCCTAGAGAGTTACAGGGTTTTTCTTTTGGTATTTTGAACCTAGGACCTTGAACTTGTTAGACAGGCATCCTATCCACTGATCTATAGCCCCAGCTCACAACTATTTTTTTTTAAATAAATGATATAATTTCAGGATATGGGAGGAAGTTTAAATAAGTAAACAAACACATACAATATGCATATGTCAATTTTTTGGCTTGCTACTGTAAAAGTAACTTATATTCGCCTGTTTCAACAGTCTCAAAGGCTTACTGCCTCATCTGCTAACCTAGGCCTAGTCCTGGAAGCTTCCAGCCTCCATACAATCTAACCTAGGCCTCTGAGACACACTGCTGAATAAACTCAGCCTTTCTGAGGAGGCAGTTTTACCCGGATAGTAATAAACAGGTTGCAGAGAGAGAGAACTCAAGGGAAGACAGACTGAGCCAGAGAATGAGAAGGAGCCAGAAGATTAAAAAAGATTGCTGGAGATGGTTTGAGGCCAAGCAGAGCAATTTAGAGGCCATGAGAGAAGCCATATTGAATAAGTTAGCTGGAAGAGAAGTTTGAACCAGAATCGCTGAGTTGAACCAACTGAGCTCAGTAGGAACAAGATAGGGTGAGCTTATTCAGCAGTAGGTCTCAGAGGCTGAAAGCATTCCAGGCCTAGTTTAGGCAGTAAGCCTCCCAGACAATTGAAACCTGAAAATAAAAGTTTCTTTTACATGCTACTTTCACCTGTCGGGGCCTTAAGAGCCCATTCAAATTCAGTCTATATAAATCTACCTCGGCCTTTTAAAAACTCCACCATGGCGATGTTCTATAAGACACTTGTCCAGTGTCCATTTTATGATCCTCATGTTGTTTTCAGCACTTGGCTAGATAAACAATGCTAGACAGTGAGGATGTTGGAGAGTGGACACCCTACAACTAGAATGAGACCTGCTCCTTTGAATTTGAACTTCCTCTATTTGAATATCTCTCGTAAGTTCCTGAGCCCTGAGTCTCTTTGACTTAGTGGTAATCTGACCTGATGTTCAATGCTTCCTTGGTCTCACCTTTGAGCTCCTGTAGATTTTATTGAGTCCCCATTTCCAGGCAGGTCTAAATCTCTCTGGAGTCCTCAGTGATGTCTCTGTAGCAGTTGGCAGGGTGACGACTCAAACAGAACTTCCCTATTTGTCCTTCCTGGCCTTACTAGAGCTGTTCTGCCTTTGGACTGCTGTAGATTTTCATCACGGTGACTCAGGGCACGGTGACTAAGGTCATCCACGTAGAAAACATGAATTGCCTACACAAACTGCCCACTACTGTCCTCAGCTCTTTGATGAACATCTTGTTGGTTGAGAGCCTTGCTCTTGATCATTCTTGTCATACGTAGTACAATTGTTTCTCTTGGCCTATTATCTGACTTTTATTTGTAGATTTTTATCGTTCAAATTTGATACTTATGGATTGTGGGTTTTGTGTCTTTTTGACACAGGGTTTCTCTACATAGCTCTGGCTGTCTTGGAACTCATTATGTAGAGTAGGCTGACCTTGCCCTCACAAAGATCCTCCTGCCTCTGCCCCCTCAGTGCTGGGATTGAAGGCGTTTGCCACTATTGCCAGCTCTTTTGTGTCTTATACTTGGTTTCACAATACAGAATGTAAGCACAGATTCGTGCACTCCAGCCAGCTTTCTTTTAGCTCTTGGTCCTTGAGTGGGCAGACGCTTCATCTCAGTACAGAGCGGCTGTTCTTCTCCCATCTCCAGCCAGCCCCTGGGATTTTCCTGAACCCGGGCACCCTGACACAATACAAAGGAGGAGCTCATGACCCTAGGCCAGCTGTCCACCAGGCATCCGCTGCTGTTCCCTTCTAATCACCTCTAGGCTGGTACTTCTTGGCCACTAGGCCCCAGTAGTTGTTCTCTTCCTTGCCTGTGGTCTCAAGAACACAGGACTCTCTGCAGCCTGTGGCAATGCAGAGGTTCAAATGCCAGACATGCTCCACAGCCCTTTCTCTCCCTTCCTTTCTTTCTTTCTTTCTTTCTTTCTTTCTTTCTTTCTTTCTTTCTTTCTGTATTTGCTCTTTCGAGACAGGGTTTCTCTGTGTAGCCTTGGCTGTCCTGGACTCACGTTGTAGACCAGGCTGGCCTTGAATTCACAGAAATCCACCTGCCTCTACCTCCAAGAGCCCAGGATCACAGACGTGCGCCACTGAGACCGGCCATGGCTATTTCTTAAACAAAACTGTGCCATCTCTCCTAGACCTGGGATAAATCTGGACTAATGTCCCCTTTTTGGGCATTTACTAGGATCTATGTATAGATCAGGACAGCTCCACGCTCTACCAGAGACTTCAGTCTTACTGACTCTCTCTCCTTTTTAAAAGATTTATTTATTTAGACATATGGGAACTCTATTTGCATGTGGGCCTGCATGACAGAATAGAGCATCAGATCCCATTACAGGTGGTTGTGAACCACCATGTGGTTGCTAGGAATTGAACTCAGGACCTCTGGAAGAGCAGCCAGTTCTCCTAATCTCTGAGCCGTCTCTCCAGCCCCTTACTGACTCTCTTTAGGCAGTTTCCCAATTGAATCCTGTGTCTTTACAGTTCTTCAGGGAGTCAGAGTTCAGACATCCAGAAAATGGGAAAACTTTTCTGTGTATCTTTCACTCTGTTTTCTCTCACATCTCTTCCCTGGAATTCCCTGGCCCTCTCTGGAGAAGAATTTGACTGGGTGCCAGGCTGTGCTCAGCCCATTTCTCAGAGCACCTGCTGATGGCTCGCTGATATCCTTCCCCCACTGGCTGCTGCTCTGCTCCTCCTGTACCCCCTGACGCTACCCGGGGCTCCTGCCAATCTCTGTGTACTTGCTCCTCTTGTACCCCCTGACACCACCCGGGGCTTCTGCCGATCTCTGTGTACTTGCTCCTCCTGTACCCCCTGACGCCACCCGGGGCTTCTGCCGATCTCTGTGTACTTGCAGGTTGCTCTCATCTTGGGATGATGCCCTCCGTGGGTGACGGCTGGCCCATTCGGCTGGACTTTTTTGGCCTCTGGCCTCACTTACCCAAAGGCCTGCTCACTTGGTATATCTGGGTCATTCTAAAGTACCTGTCAATGTTAGCGGCCGAGTCACTCTTGTCCTTCGTACTCTCCAGGAAGCCCAGAAGGGGAGTGACTGAGGGAGACAAGCAGCTGTCCCCCAGGTGGTCTCTTCTGCTGACCCTCAAGGAACTGGAGTGGAGTTCCCCAAAGAGTCCTTCTGTGGATGAGGCCTTCTTCAACCCAAGGGTTTAGGGTTCTTCCCTCCCTCTCTGCTTTGCTGAGATTTCTTCAGACCAGGAGGTTAGGCAGTGCAAAGGGGCTTGCCTGCAGCCCTTCTGCAGGGCTGGGTAGGCAGGAGAGATAGCTGCACCCCAATCTTCACATGTGGATATCCCCATCAGGGCCACACACCCAGATTTCATCCCCAAGTCTGCGCGCTAAGGACACAAATCCTTTCCTCTCAGCCTGTGGAGGGAGAGGATCTCTCTGCAAGGCCCCACGGGTTCCTGGCAGTATGAGCCAGCCGCCCAACACAGAAAAAGTCCTCCTTACGCTCTGCTCTTCTGTCCCCATCCTCGTTCTTTCTTAGGAAGGGTTAGCTCTCAGAACATCTGCTGCTTAGCTGTGCCCAGTGGTCTGTTCAGCTAAGCCTGTCCCCGATGGCATCTGGAGGTTCCTCCCAAGGCTTGTGTTACTTCTAGTCCTGTCATGTTGACTCATTTTTCTCTTCTCAGTGTCTGTGCTGAGCTTCAGCAGAAAGCCTGCCTTACGGCCTCTGACCAGACTCGAGGATGAAGCCCAGTTTCTACAGATTCATCTAGAGCATTTGTGGTGTTGACTGACTGGCTTCCTGTGGCTTTAAACTCTCGGAGCCTCTTTCATGTGCTGTAAAATGATGGTGTCGGGGGAAACCCTAGTGAGGATTCCATGGGTGTCATGAGTATATAGCGAGTATTGTTAATATTTAATTTCTAGTCTGATGAGAACCATCCACCACAGTGGTTCTCAACGTTCTTAATGCTGTGACCCTTTAATACAGCTCCTCATATTGTGGTAACCCCCAACCATAAAATTATTTTCATTGCTACTTCATAACTGTAATATTGCAACTGTTATGAATCGTAAATTAAATAGTATTAGATATGCAAGATATCTAATACATGACCCTATAACAGGGTCCTTTGGTCCCTAAAGCCGTCACTGCTCACAGGTTGACAGCCGCCGATCTAGCTCTTCTATGTGTGCGTGAGACAGACTCACAGTGTGGTCCAGTCTGTCCTCAGACTCTCACTCTTCTTGCTCGTGCTCCTTCCTGCTAGGACTACTGGGCGGCCACCATGCCCAGCAATCACAGGTCTTGCTGTGTTTTCGTGGGGCAGGAGGGCTTTCTCTACTATTTCCTCCCCCTTTTTGCACAATTTTGATTATTTTTTAATCAGAAAGTGAGGCAGTCTCAAAGAGGAAAACAGCCTAGGGTGTGAATGGAAAGCGAATATGCTCTGGCTTTATTTGCAGTTGCCCGCACATCCAGCTGTAAATGAATGAAGTCTGGAAACTTGGGCCCAGCCTCCTCACATCTGTGGACAAGAGATGGTACCTGGTGTCTCCCCGTGCTCTGTATCAATATGGCCGTGGTCACAGGGCCCTTCGGCTTATCACATCTGGAACAGAAGCCACAGTGACACGGCAGGACCCCAAGGAGATCTGTGTTGGGCTTCTATAGTGAAGGAGCAGAGATTCATCAGAGAAAAGACACTAAGTTACAATGTAATGTGTCAGCAAAGCCCAAGGACACAGAGGACCTGAAGTCCGGAGAGAGGGGGGTATAGCTAGGCAGGGAGGAAAGGAAGCGAGATTAGAGCAAACCAAGTGCATTGCAAAGCTACCTGCACAAATGCCTTCAGTGGGAAGAACCGATGCAGAGAACAGGAGGTCTTCCTATAAGGGATGCTGAGTAGAGTGAGAAATTACACCGTAAGTTATAAAAAATGACGTCTGTGAAACTTAACCGTCCTTGTCAACTTGATTGGTGTGGTGGTTTGAATAAAAATGGCCCCTGTGGGTTCAGAGATTTGAATGTTTTGTCACCAGGGAGTGGCACTATTGAGAAGGATTAGGAGGTGTGGCCTTGTTAAAGGAACTGTGTCTCAGGGGTGGTTCTCTCTTCCTGCTGCCTGCAGATCTGGGTGTAGACCTCTCAGCTCCTTCTCCAGCACTGTGTCTGACCGCGTCCCACCATGATGACCTCGGAAGCAGTAAGCCAGCCCCGATGAAATGTTTTCCTTAATAAGAGTAGCCTCGGTCATGGAGCTCTGCTGAACCACCATGGAAATACAGCCATGTCTCGGAAAAGGTTTAACTGAGGAAGGATAGCTACCCTGAAGGTAGGTTACTATCCCATGGACTCTGACCCTGAAGTGAATGAAAACGAGAAGGTGAACAGCAGCAGCTCTCATCTCTCTGCTCCCTGACCATGGACACAATCTTGCCATCTGCCTCATTCTTCCGCAGCTGCTAACTGAACTGTTTCTTTCAAATTGTAAGCAAATAACCCTTCTTCCCTCATTTTTGTCACAACAGTAATAAAAGTAACTGATACAGTGTCCAAAATAAATTAAAAAGAAAAAAAAAATTTTTTGGTCTTCCAGACAGGGTTTCTCTGTGTAGCCCTGGATGTCCTGGACTCACTCTGTAGACCAGGCTGGCCTGGAACTCACAGTGATCCACTCGCCTCTGCCTCCCTGAGCGTGTGTGGCCACCACCACCCAAATAATCTTGGATTTTTCATGCTTACAAAATCAGTACCAGGGACTGGAGAGATGGCTCAGCAATTAAGAGCAATGTCTGCTCTTCCAGAGCTCCTGAGTTCAATTCCCGGCACTCACATGGTGGCTCCCAACAATGTATACTGGGATCTGATACTCTCTTCTGACATGCAGGTGTCCATGCAGATAGAGTGCTCATACACATAAAATAAATAAATAAAATATTTTTTAAAAATCAGTACCGTAGGGATGACACTGCCAAGTCCCACTGCCAGCTCAAGATGTAAACTGGCCTCCTTGGTCTCACAGAGATCCATCTCCTTGGACTATGACTGCAGTGGTCTCTCTGACTGGACAGCGCGCACGCACACACACACATGCACCGTACCCCTTCAGCTGCATTATAAGCTAAGGTTCTCTCCTTTAGAATACTTTTCATCTGCACAAGATGGACACTTTGATGTGTGGGGTCTTCAAGGCATCTAGCAAGAAGATCCCTCCCCCTCTCTCATTTTATTTTCAGTTGTGTGTATATTTGTGTATTTCTTCATACATGCATGTGAGTATCTATGAGCCAAAAAGGGGCATCCGATTCCCTGGAGCTGGAGTTATAAGTGAGTCATTGATGTGGGTGGTGAGGACTGAAAGCCGGTCCTCTGGAAGAGGAGCAAGTGCTCTTCACCACTGAGTCAGCTCCCAGCCCCGTGACGGCAACTGCTCTGTCTGTAAAACCGTTCCTCCTCCCACCATACTTTGCATTTTCCCTAACTTCCTGTTCTCTCTTGCTGTAGATCCGAATAGTAGTGACCAAGCCATGGCCTGAATGCCATCTCGTCTTAAATTTTCCTCTGCCAAACAACCGAGTCACGGCTTTTGAATTCACGTTCACTCAAGTTTTCAGGACAACATCAGAAGGCAGTCAGTCTTTACCAAAACAAAGCAGGAGTAGCCTCCAGTTCAGTTCCCAGCAGAGTCCTTACTTCCTGTTTAAAATTCCGTCAATCAGGCCTCCCCTGTCTGCCTTTCTCTCAACATTCCTTCAAAATGTTACCAGAATGTCTCCTTAAGCTCTGTTTGTAACAGTGTTTGTAACAGTGTTTCCCAGCTCAAGGCTCCAAACTCCTCCAGATTGTGCCTGTAAAGCTCTAAGAAGCACCTGGCACAATTACTGCTGCGATGGCCCGACCTCTCCGCAGCAGAGAGGCCTGACCTCTCATTGCTGGAGTAAGACATCCGGCAAACACAGCCTTAGGAGGAAGAGTTTGTTTTAGCTCATAGTCACAGCCCCTCAGGGCAAGGAAGGGATGAGGCAGGTGCACCAAGCTGCTGGTCCCGGCAGCCAGGTAAAAGGCTACGGTGGCTGGAGTACCTGTGTCCCCAATGCCGAGGCAGGAGGATCACGGGAGTTCGTTGGCCACCAGCCTAGATCCAGGGAGCTTGAAAAGGAGACCCTGTGTCAAAGGAGTAAGTCAGAGAATGGCTGAACAAGACGCTTGCTGACATCCTCTGGCCTCCGTGACCCCTCCCCTGCCACACACACACACACACACACACACACGATCAGATTAAAAGAACCTCTGCTCTCCAATGGCCAACTATTAAATGAAACTTGGATTACTTAACAAACTGAAGCAAACAACACTGACCTAGTTTGTGGACTATGTTTGTGACTGTGTGTTTCTCTGTGTGTGTGTGTGTGCTCACACATTCAGAGGTTCATGCACATACATGAACCCGCATGGGGTGTCTAGGGTAGATGTCAGGTGTCTCTTCCTTGATCAGTTTCCTGCTTTTGTTTTTATACCTTGTGTCACTATCTCAGCATGTAGCCTGAGGTGGCCAGCCTGGAACTCACTGGTTGAACCAGGGTGGCCTTGAACTGGTGGAGATCTGCCTGCTTTTGCCTCCTCAGGGCTGGGGATATGTGAGTGGGTAAGAAGCCATCCGCTGGAGTATAGGCTAGGTGCGGTGACCACAGCCTCCCTCCCCCAAGAGCCAACAGCTTCTCAGCCCTGGATCATGATGTTTCATCACAGCAATAGAGAGCAAAGGGAAACACCACAGATGTGTTCTGCTCTCAGCTTTGGTTGAAGAAGAAGCTTTATTAGCCACGGGCAGCAGGTAATGTAGAGCACGGGAACCAACAAAAGAGCTGAGAATAAATGATTGTGAGTGCTCAGACACAGAGGGGACAGCTGCTCCACTCCCTCCCAGGAAGACCCAAGAGCACCGTGGAAGAAAGGGCAGGAAGAATCTCAGAGCCAGAGGACGGGGCATCGTGTGTGACATGCTCTTCTGGACCGGAGATAGCTGTTGCATGCTTTTGGCTTTTTCTCTTGGGTACCAGGGATTGAATTCAGATGATCAGACTTGCACAAGCAAGCACATTTATTCACTGAGCCAGGGCTCTAATCCTTCAAATTCTTTTTGAAGTCCTAAGCCACCCCACATATCAAGGTCTGTCAATGGATTTACAAATTGCTTTCTTGTTCTCTGTCCTTGTCCCATCTCTATCAGTTTCTGTTTGCAATAAGAAATGGTCACTTTGGAAGACAAATGGCCAGTGTAGAGAGGAGCTGCTGACAAGCTTGAAAAGAAAACTTGGACAACACGAGACTAAAACATTGAGACTGTGCACTGTCCCACTGGGTTTTGGTCAAGAGAGTGACGCAATGGAACATGGGCTTTAGGAATATTTATCTCACCAAGGAGTTTGGAGAGGCTAGCGGAGAAGATGCTGGTCTCAGGGGCTCACAGTGGCCATGCCTAAGAGAGGGCTGAAAACAGAGAAGAAGGCCTGAGAAGTGGCTAAGAAAACCAGAGTAACCTGGTGGGCACCTGTACCTGGCATGGCTAACTAGACCCTTTCGGAGGAACAAGGAGCTGTGTCCAGAGGCTGGAGAGGTGGCTCGGTGGTTAAGAGCATTTAGTTCTCTTACTGACCTGGGTTCAGTTCCCAGCATCCACGCGAGACTGCTCACTGTCACTTGTAATTCCAGTTCTAGGGGATACAATGCCCTCTGGCCTCCACAGGCCACTGCCATTCGTGTGGTGTAGGTAAACGCGTTCAGACACACACATATACACATAAAAGTTAATAAATAAATCTTTTTTAAAAAAAAAGAAAGGAAACTGTCCACTTGCAATGCAGATGTGCTACTTACTTCCAAGATCCCAGGTGGGAGACAGAATATATATATATAGTCCATATATTTATTGTCCATTGTCCAGGATTCGTGTTTTCAGCCTATCCTTCCCCTCAGTGGTTAGCACAGCCTGGAGTCATTCTAGAAGCAAAGAAGATGCTGCGACCAACCTCTCCTTGGGCACAAAGCTCAGGATGGAAGCAAGCATAAGTGTGAGGAAGCCAGAATGTGTGTGAAGAGTCTGGCTGTGGCCGGCAGAGGCCTTGGGGCATGCATCAGTCACAGGGCTTTGAGGGTCTGGGCAGCATTTGCTTCCTCAAAAGCAAAACCACTTAACGCATATTGCCTGGGACAGCTGAGGCCCAGTGACCAGCCCCCAATAGCTCAAGGGGCTTCTGTTACAAACACCCTCAGCCAGGAAAGGCAGCTGCTGGCTGCAGATGTACATGCTTCTTCCTGCTTGACTGCTTCTACGAGCAGCAAGGGCCTGAGGGCCGAGGGCTGAGGGGTGCTCGGGAGAAATAGCCACCCTAAGGCCTCCGCTAGCTCTGCGACCTGTCCCCAAGCTCCAGGCCTCTCTGTTGCCATAACCTTCTGTCCCAGCCTTTGCTTTTTCCTGGTGAAGGGAGGCTGGAGGCTCGCCTGCCCTGAGAAGCAAGCAGCCAACAAGCCTTGGAAGGAACGGACCTTGGCAAGCACACAGTGCTGCCTCTGTGAACGCAAACAGGGCTAATTATACTCAGCTGGCAGCCTGGCGAAGGGAGTTTCCCAGTTCCCCGCCTCCCTGCTTGCCTCTTTTTGTGTGGTAGACACTTGGGGAGGGGGGAGGTGTGGGGAGAGATGGGCCAAGAGCAAGTGGGAGGAGCTAGAGTCAGTCTGAAAAGGAGCCTTGCCTGGCTCCAACTAAGAACCCGACCTAAAATCCTGGGAGGAGGGCCATGTCCAGCTCCTTCCAGGATCCACGGCCCACCAAGCAGAGCGAGTGGCCAGGGATGCACCCCCTATAGCTCTGAAGGGACAGAACACTCAGGTGGAGCATGCTGTCTGCTTCCTTCTTCCTCCACCCAGACTTTCCTGAGGTCAAGGCTGCTGTGTACGGACCACTAGGTGTTGGCTGGGGGTGGGGGTGGGGTCTCATGAGCTCTGTCCATCTGAATGTCCAGTAGCGTTCTCCAAATCACAGCCAGAACCTGGTGTCAGACTGCCATGGAGATGAGCCTATACTGGGTGGCTGCGTTTCGTGTGCTCTTCCCTCCGAGGGTAGGTACCAGGAGCAGGGCCCAAATGATACCTTAAGGACTGCACATTGTCAGGATCACCATGTCGGGCTCCTGAGCCAAATTCCCAGCTTGGGAGGCACAGAAAAGGCCAGCATCTGCCCGCTTCAGGCTGTGTGTCTCTGCGTCCTTCCCTTCCTGGGTACCAACCTCCATCACTGAGATGAGCCCAGCTCATAGAAGCAACTGGCTTTCATACTGAATAGGCTGAATCACGCAGAATGGAATGAACACGAGCCTGTGCAGACTGAGGCTGCCCGTCGGTGTGGTATCTGCACTGGATCTGAAAAGCGGCCGGTGGTGGGTGGGTAACTTACGTTCAAGGAGCGCTGAGCCTCGTTTTGGTGAAGCATCATGTGTGAGTTAATTCACTAGGGCCAGCTCTGGAAGGGAGGTCTCTCACCTCCCCATTTCAGACCCAAGTGTATTGGTTTCAAAGTGTCCTCCAAAACCCTTTGTTCTGGGACTTGATGTCCAGATTACTGTGACAGGGAGAGAGGGAGAACACAAGACAGCCCAAGTGAAAACATTGTGTCCTTGAGAACAGTTAAAAGGTAAACCATAGGGGTTACTGTGTTTATCCTGTGATATAAAAATGCCTTCAGTGGGGGGCTGGAGAGATGGCTCAGCGGTTAAGAGCACTGGCTGCTTTTCCAGAGGACCCAAGTTCAATTCCCAGCACCTACAGGGCAGTGGCCCACAACTGTTTATAACTCCTGTTCCAGGGGATCTGACACCCTCATTCAGACATACTTGTAGGCAAAATACCAAGGTACATAAAATAAAAATAAATACATTTAAAATGACCGTAAGGAGAATGAGAAGGCCAGGTTCAGCTATGGAAAGCTTATCCGGGGAGAAAAAGCTCGAATGGGATTCCACTCCAGCTGGCCGCCTCATTCTCCACAGCTGACTTCCACCGGGTGTTTGTAGGCCTCAATCTGATGCTGTCATCGACCTGCTGCTATCTGTCCTTTCCCTTCGAAGCCTCCCTTTAGGGCCACTCTGTTCCACAGAGGACTCTTTGGATCCAGAACTTCAGCCGACTAGCATCCCTGCTAGATGTCTGAGAGCCCCAATATGGGGTGTTGCTTCTGTTGCCTCTCAATCAGGCTACACATCTGTCTCCTGCATGCTGTGATCCCTTCATTTAATGGTGTTCCTTCTTCCTGCTGCTTCTGTCTAGCTGCCATTTTTGATCCATTCTTTCGCTTTGTCTTGCTACCTCTTACTAAACACACTCATTCAAAACAGAAAGCCTGGTGATTGCAGATCATCTATGTGGGGAAACAGAAACAGTTACTGAATTCATAGTTGCTCTTACATAATTCATAAGGATTTTTTAGATTTACAAAAACCAATCTCAGATCAGCAAAACGGCTGCACATGTAAAGGGTGCTTACCTCCAAAGCTGAAGGCCTGAGTCCAATCCTCAGAACCCACATGATGGAAGGAGAGAACCTACTCCACACAGCTGACCTCTGACCTTCACACAAGCACGGCAACACACAGGAGAGGGCATTCACACAACATCAACAAATAAGTTCAAAAGCAGGGCTGGTGAGAGTGTCCCATCCCATGAGATGGCTCAAGGGTTAGTGGCCTGTACCATCAAGCATGAGGACCTGAGTTCAATCCCCAAGGCCTACATAACCTAAAGAGAACCAACTCGTACAAGTTGTTCTTGACCTTAGACAGTGATCTCTCTCTCTCTCTCTCTCTCTCTCTCTCTCTCTCTCTCACACACACACACACACACACACACACACACACGAGTGCACGTACTTTCTTTTGATCCACGTATCTGTCTCTGATTCCTTCAACGTAGTCTATGTCAGGTGGGCCTCTCCCAGACCAGCCTGAAGATTTAAATTCATCAGCTCCTCCATTTTTTTCATCAACCGACCAGGACATAGAGTTGATTCCTGCCCCACTCTGTGGAGCCTGGGAGCTGGCATCCCTCGGGTCTGTCCCTCAGTTTGATGGCGATTACTACCCACCCCATCAGCACTCAGAACACCTGCTGGCCTCTCCGCCACTGGCAGCTGCAGCTTTGAGCAGGTGCAGAGGAAGCTGGCTCTTGTGTTAGCTCTGTGATCTGGAGGGGTTCGAGGCTTTCTTGTGGACACGGGCTGGGGTGGGTTGTCTGCCGTGCTTCAGAAGTTAGTGCACTGAAGGTGAGCTCGGCCCCGCCTTCGGGACTTACAGATCCGTCACTCCGCACTTCAGCACCCCACCCCCTCCCTGGGATTTTGCAATTTACTGTTTGTTGTCTTGGGTCTTGGCCTGCCGTGTCCATTAAAATGTGAGCTCATGAGAGTGGCAACGTGCTTTGTTTGCTTCAGAGACAATGTTGAGTGGGAGATGTCCCGAGGGCTTTGAGATTAATTTTTTTTTCTTTTACATTTATTTGGGGTGGGCAGTGAACATCCACAAACCTGAGAGGTGGGTGTGAAATCCTGAGACAGAGGTGAAGGACGAGCCAGCTCCAGGGCACCCCGAGAGGGGGGAGGAGTCACTCTATGTCCTGCTGAGTTCACACAATGGAGGAGCTGATGACTGAATCTGCAGGCTGGTGTGGGGTAGGTCCACACGGCAGGACTGCAGTGGAGGAAACAGAAGCAGACTTGGGGATCAGGAGGAAGTGGCTGCACATGAATAGGGGATCAAGAGGAAGCAGGCATTCAAAGGGGTGAAGCCGACGGCCAGGTCGAGGAGTGGAGCGGGGCATCAGCCCGGGCAGGAAGCCAGAAGCGCTCAAGGGCAGGGGGCTGCCACCCTCGGTGACTCCTCCCCTCCGACCGCCTCTGCAGCCGCTTCTGCCTCTCCCTCGGGGGTTTTCCCAAACTGACAACTGGCCAGAGTCCTGCAGGGCAAGGCCAGGTAGGGCAACAAAGAGTGAGGACTCTAAGAGTGTGTGCCCTGGGAACAAGGCTGCCACCCTCACACCCGGCTGGCCGGTTAGTTCCTTTGCAAGGAACAGCAAGATGCTGAGCAGCAGCAGCAATTCTAACCATCAGCGTCTGGGAGTGAGGCGGCTGGCTAACAGGAGAGCTGTCTGGTGCAGGGCTGCCTTCACTCAATGGGTAGCCCTGTGTTGGCCAGGCAGCTCAAGAAGTGCGGCACGCCCATGCCAAGCTGAAGTTCTCCAGTGCTCACTCTAAGAATTACCAGGGAGCGAGGGGCCTGTTCTCCTCCTTTGAGATCAGAACGTCTAGGGTAGAACCCAAGAATGTGTCATCTAGGCAGGCTCTCGGGCAAGGAGGGCATTGGTGGGGTGGACCAGTAATCCCAGCACCTGGGAGGCTGAGGCAGGAGGACTGAGTTCAAGGTACGTGTGCATCAGAGTGAGCTCTTACCCCAAAAGCAGAAAGACAAAGAAGCAGCAAGCGATTCTGCGGTGGCAGCTGGTAGGCCCCGTGTTGGGTGCTGGGACATGTGGCCCGGAGCCATTAGAGTTTGGAAATGGGTTGCCCTGTGTTGGCCAGGCAGCTCAAGAAACCCCAGGACTTTCCCTCTCTTCATATCAGTTCCCTAGCCTACCCTGCTGCAAGGTCGCAGTCAGGGCTCCCATCCAGCCAGTCTCGGCCTGCTCCGTCTTTGCTCCAACAGCCTTCTCCAGAGCCTTCTCTTGCATACACAATATTTTTCCACAAAAGAAATGATGAAATATGAGAATGAAGATTTTCGGTAGCCTCCAGTCTGATAATCCAAAGCTGAAGTACATTTGCCTATGCAAAGTTAAAGCCCTTGGCTTCTTAGTACGAAGGTTATGGTACTGTGGTCAGTGGACAAAGATGAGCATTCCAGAAGGCTTGAAATGACCAGGTGACAGAGCGAACTCACAGCTGCTAAGACGGAGCTGCAGGAAGGCATATATCATCTGCCCACTCCGCAGCTGCTGGCTTCAGAAGAGGCAGGATGGGAGGGCTATTGACCAGAGGGTCAATCAGGAAGGTCAAAATGGGGCGCAGAGGCCAGGGTGGACCCCAGGCAGGCCAAGGGTGCTGCCCTCAACCAGACCCTCTCCAGGGCCAAAGCCGGGTTGAACAGAGGCACGCGTGTGTGTGTTTGGAGGTAGGAAAGGATAGCTGAGTTCATTGTGCAAGCGGTAGGCCGAGGTTAAGACTAAACTCTAGCTGAGCACTGTGCCACAGCCCTGTAATACCAGCACCTGGAAGGTAGAGGTAGCAGTTCAAGGTCATGTAAGTACCAGCCAGCCTTCATTGCATTGAGCCCTGTCTCAAAACAAGCAAAGGAAAGAGTCCTAGTTATACGATAGTTGTGGTATTGTGTGCTTGTAATCCTAGCACTGTGCTTGGGGGGTCAGGAATTTAAGGTCATCTTTGGCAACATAGTGAGTTTAAGGCCAGCCTTCATACAACAAAACAGAACAGCAAGCTAACAAACGAAAGAGAGAGAACAAAATGAAAATCCCAGCACTAGAGTAAAAGAGAACGATCAAGAGTGCAAGGCCGGCTTGAAGTGGTGGCCACTTGCCCTGAAATCCCAGTACTTAGAAGGCTGAGGCAGGAGGTGGCCTCAGGAGCTGAATAGCAAGACCTTGTCTCAAATGTCTCTGTGTGTGTGTGTGTGTGTGTGTGTGTGTGTGTGTGTGTGTGTCCACCGGACAAACAAAAGAAAGCCTCTTAGTTATGAGGCTGCGGAGTGTAGCAGTGTTGGAAACTTGCTTTCACTATCTTTGCTGTTCACAGAGCCCTTGGTTTTGTCTCCAGCACATTGACAGAGGCACATACACACAAACACAGACGTTTGTAGGCTTCTGCAGTGCTGTTCCTAGGCCTTAAACGCGAGGTGAGGAGAGGGTGAGGGAGCCTGTCAGCGGGGCCATCCCAATGTCCTTCAGAGGGTTGGACAGGAGACCTGTCCTAGGAGTTACCAATCCATATCCATGTCAGTGTCCCTTGTAGGAAGCAGAAGTTGACACAGACATACATACATACACATACACACACACACACACACACGCACACGCACACGCACACGCACACGCACACCCCTGCCGCCCAGCTCTGGCCTAACTCTGACCTGTGGCCTTTCATCCTTCAACAGTGGCCCTCTGAAAGGGTCCTGCTGTCCCAGCTCCATCAACCCCCGCTGAGACACACTTAGCTGAATAAATTTAGCTGCATAACACGACCCAGCAGGAGGCACGTTCTGCTTTTAAGCAGTAAGGCCGAGCCAGCCGCTCTGGCTTGCCTCTGGTTAGATCTATTTCCTAACTGAAGGAACACATGATGATGGGCTTCCTGTGTCTTGCCTGACTTTGTGCTCTCCTGCTAAGCAGCCTCAGGCCACCTCAGGGAGTCAGGGGTGAAGGTTCGCATCTTGGTGAGCCTCCAGGGAGCGTCTGGCCCCTTTTATGGGTGCCATTTAGGCTGTGAACCTTTGAGTTTGGAGCTGGGTGAGGGTGGATCAACTGCTGCATTTTGCACATTTCATGACACACCCTGAGCGACAGCGCGAGACTCAAGGTCACTCATGAATTTCCTGTAGGCCTGGTTTTAGACTGATGCTTCACCCATGTGACCTTGGGCCGGTCGCTAAGCTCGGGGAGGCCCAGATTCCATCTGTCAGGCAGGACAACATCTGTCTCACAGGACTGCCACTGAGAAGTGGGCAGCGTCTACACTGAGCACTCACCCGAGAGCCAGGCATGTGGCCGATGCTCAGTGTGTGCCGTTACCGCCTGGCTTCAATTAGGAGCAGCCCAGAAATTCCACTCCTCTCAGAGTGGTCACAGCCACTCTGTGGAGGTGTTCACCCAGGCCATGGAGTGGCCTGGGAATACATGGCCAGGAAGAGGGTAGACAGTGATAAGAGATCAAGGCAATGAGGCAATGGCGGCTCCTGTAAGCCTAGCTCTCAGGAGCCTGAGGACCAACGCTATGAGTTCAAGGCCAGTTGGGGATAGAGGAGACCCTGCTCCCAACAACAGCAACCCAAACAGACTGCTAAGAGGACTCTGACATCAATCTACCTCAGTCATTGTTTAACCCTCTTCCCGTCCCACCCAGCTCTAAATAGCATCTCTCTGGGGCCCACCTGCAGGGCACTTATATCCCTGCCTTACGCCACCGATGGCACATGTATGTGGTTGACCTGTACCTGGTCAGAGGCTCCTTTCCTCTCCCCCCTCCCTTCGCTTGCCCTTCCCTCCATCATTTCCTCCCTCCTTTCTTCCCCCAGCTCTCTTTCTTGGCAGGGTTTCACGTAGCCCAGGTTGGCCCTCAATTTACTATTTAGAAAAAGGTTGACCTGGATCCTCCTACCTTCACCCCTCACGTGCTGGGATTAGAGCATGTACCAGCGCACCAGGCTGCAAACTCAGTTCTCAGGGTCTCAGTCCGTGTGATCACGAGGCCCACATGAGGCCCAGTCCTCTGCCGCACCTGCTCTACACTGGACAAGAAGTTTAACTTAGGTAAACAGAGTTGTTTTAAAAAGCTAAAAGTATTTCTTTATTTTTATTTCTGTGTATGGGTGTATGCTGGGAACCCAAGAGAGACCCTCTGGAGGAACATCAAGGGCTCTAACCACTGATCCACCTCTCCAGCCCCACATAAACTTTAACATAAGAAACATTAGCTTGGGGTTGGAGAGATGGCTCAGCATTTAGGTGCACTGGTTGCTCTTTCAGAGGACCTGGGTTCAATTCCCAGCACCCATATGGCAGCTCAGAACTGTCTGTAACTCCAGTTCCAGGGGATCAGCACACACAGACATACAGGCAAAACACCAATGCACATTAATAAAAGTAGTAAGGAAGTAAATTATTAGAAATATTTTTAAAAAATTGAAAAAAGGAAACATTAACTTTAATACATACAATAATTTAATGGCTATAAACCATGTGTGTATTTATCAGAAAAAAAAAAAAAGGCCATTGAGCATTTGAAGGTTTTGCATGGCCTTTCCTGGGGTTGAGCCTGGCTCCCTTAGACACAAAGCTGAACCCTGCTGCCTTGTGCCCGGTGGCATGGGTGCAGCTTTCATTCCGTCAGGGTGCCTGCAGAGGTGCACTGAAGGGCTGAGAACCTGCCTCGCCCTCCCCCTTCAGCATTCACAGAGAGTGAATGAATGCTGCCTGGGCAGCCCAGCGACAGATTTGCATTATTTTGTGGCAACAAACAAATTTCCTGCAGGGGATTTTTGGAAGAGCTGGGAGCAACACAGGGAAAAAGCCAGGAAAACAGAGGAGGATGCCAGGCGGAAACAGGGCTGGGAAGGGGAGAAGAGAAGGCTGCCGGGTCTGCCGCTCTGGCTGAAGAAGACCTGAGTGAGGCCTTGAACCCTCCTCCACCCTTCCAGGTTGCAGCATGGGAAGCCTGGGCATTTCCTGCACCGTCCTCTCTGACCTGCAGGACAGCTGGCCTGCGTCTGCCGAAAGATGACCCAAGGAGCTGCCAGCCAGGCTGCAGAACAGATGAAAAATTCCAACCACACTCCTGCATCTGGCTGTCCCTGGGGTGGTACACGGCGCTGTGCAACTTTCTGGCCTCGACTGCATGACATCATCTGGTGAGGGTCCCAGCAGAGGAAGTTTCACAGGGAGGGCACTGGAGCCCCAGTAGGCACTCTACTTTGCTCCCATTTCTCGGTCCTGACTGTAGGCTGTGACCTTCGGGGAGGAGGAGCCCTCGGAAAGGAATTTGAAAACGAGGTCTGTCAAGTGTCCAGACTTTATTTCTCGTCCTTCCGCATGTGCTGAATCTCAGGAGCCATTCCAGCGACACTCTGTTCTGTCCACTGCACTGTGGCATGTCATTCCAAAGACTTTGTTCTCTGATCTGTCTTTGGGGTGAACTGTTTTGGTTTCAAAGCATTCCTTAAAAAAAAAAAAAATCCTAAAGGCACGGTGGCACATGCCTTTAATCCCAGCACGGCAGCAGAGGCCGGCCTGGTCTACACAGAGTTCCAAGGCAGCCAGGCCTACATAGAAAGAGACCCTGTCTCAAAAAAACAAAAACAGAACAAAAGATCCTAAAAGATGCAAACAGAACTCTTCCAGAGGACTGGGGTTCGGTCCTCAGCACTTGAGGTAGCCCATAACTACCTGTAATCCTAGCCCCAGGGGATCTGATGCTCTCTTCTGGCCTCTTCCTGTACCTACACACACACACACACACACACACACACACACACACACACACACGACATACAAATAAATAAATAAATCTTAAAATAAATAGACCAAGTGGCACCCCTGAAGTATATTAAGATTTCAAATGGAGCAGCTATTACAACTCAGATGGACGTGTTTCTAAGTGCAATTGCTGACTAATAGTACTCAGTTGGCCTAGGACTATGAAACAGAACATTCATGAAGAGCCTGCTGCAGGCTGGGCAGGTGTGAAGTAGGTTTATAACTCAGTCTTGCCCATAAGAGGGCAGGGTCTCTAAGAGAGACATGGTCCCAACCAGGTTCCTCAGTTTTATGCAGGACAAACTGGACAGGCCAGCTGGAGTTAGCCACACCTGTGGCCCTGACAGGTTCAGGTGTTTTCTACTCTGATGGAAGCTTCGTTGGTCCCTGTGCCCCGGGAAGACAGGAAGAATCCAGGTGTTAGGAGGGTGTCTTCGGGACACTTGGCTGGGTGCCCAGCAGGCAGAGACCAGGTCCAGGAAGCCTTCCTAGCTCTGTGAGGCCAGTCCAGGGGGCCAGAAGAAGGTGTGTAAGATAGGAGTTCCTTATCTTAAGGCCCACAATCCTCCTGACCCCAATAACCTGATAAGCAAGTTGGCTGGCCTGCAGCTCTCTATCTGTGACAAAAGTCACCGTGAGGTTGCAAAACCAAGGTTTGCACAACCAAGGCTTAGCAGCCATACCCTTCAATGGGAATATGGAGAGTTGGAGGAGCAAGGCTTTCTGAAGTAACTGGGTGCCATCAGAAGACTTTATTTCCGGGCCTCTGTCCTCCCAGGCCTCCGAAGCAGACCTTCCCTCCTCAGCTGGCCCTGACTCACACACCCACTCCTCCTCCCGCCATGGCCCAGAGGCTGGGGTGAGAAACCCTGGGGAAGGCAGGCTTTAAGTGCGAGCCAGGGACCTCACAACTCTGTGAGGTCCAGCTTAAGCAGGGCCACCAGGGATTTGAGGACTCTCTAGACCCCAGAAAGCAAGTTAGAGACAATCCTGAATCCAGAGCCCCTCTCAGTTTGGTTCATGGGAGGAACAGTTCTTGTGAGGGGAGGGCCTTCTCTGAAGGCCGGAGACCCCTGCAGAGACGGGCCTGCTGTATCCCAGGGCAAGTTAGTGAGGGGCTGTCAGAACAGCATTATTTTCAAAGGCGGGAAGTTCACTCCCAAGCTGAACAGGGCTTGTGTAAGGTATGCAGGGCCACACCTGCCCTGCCCAGGTATGGAGACGGGGGAGGGGGCGGCGCTGATAGGGAGCAGCAGGCCGCTTCAGCCGGCTTTGGCCTTGCTGACCCTGCCTACCTGATGGGAAATATTCTCAAACATCACATTTTAGAAGGTTGGGATGCTGTGGACACTTGAAAGCAGCTCGGAAGCGCCACACTATACCCTATTACCAGTTCTTAGTCGGTAGTTTCGTTTTCTTCTCTTTGGGACGCAATCTGGAGTAGCCCAGGCTAGCCTCCAGATAATGATGAGATAACCTTGGACTTCTGCTCCTTCCGTCTCCACCTTCCAAGTGTTGGGTCATAAGCGTACACCAGCATGCCTGTTTGCGTGGTGCTGGGGATCGGACTCAGGATTCGCGCACTGCCAGGCAAGGCCTCCATCAACTGAGCTGCATCCCTGGCCCTGGCCGGCATTCTTTCTAACACTTTCCTGTCAGGTGTGAGGGTACACGCCTTTAATCCAGCACCCCGGAAGCCAGTCTGATCTATACAGCACTTCTCGGGCCAGCCAGGCTACAGAGAGACTCTGTCTAAAAAGGAAAACAAGTACAAACAAACACACCACTGCCCTGTCATAGTCATCGAATCCTAATCATTTACATGCTTTACAGAAGCTGAGACTGAGGCTTTGGAGCACGAATTCCACCTGGGATGTGCTGTGTGAGCAGCGTGGCGGGTTCAGTTTCCCCGGGGAACTTCTGGCCTCCCCTGTGAATGGGGTCTTCCCCGTTCCCAGCCTCACTGGAGTGAGGTGGGGGCTGCAGCCCGCATTTGCTATTTTGTGGGTTCCTTACTCTCTTCCACCCTTCTAGCCCCCTAACACTCGATAGGAGAGAAAAAGGACAGAGGAGAAAAGGGGTGAAGTTATTCTTAGACTACTTCCTGCTGCTTAGGGGCGTCCAGCTCCTCGGAACAAGTCTGGTCCTCAATGTCCGGATATTTAATTTATTCTTCTCATTATGTTGACATGCGCACTTGACAAACTGTTACCGACAGCAACCAACCACCACCAACACAACCCTGCCTCTCAGCCCTAGCATTTATACATTCCTCCAAAACGCTCCCAAAATTCCAAACATCACGCACTGAAGAAACAACCGGCAGCTGGCAAAGCCATGCCCCTGCAAGAGCAGACCAGTCACCTGCTGTGAAGAAGCCTCAAAGCCCCACGGCCTGGATTAACACGAAAACATATTCCCATAGCATTTGTGTGTTTTTAAAGGAAACCAAAATTCTCACTACAGGCAAGTGTCTGAGAGGGGATGCACATGACTTTTTTTTTTTTTTTTTTTAAATAAGGGCTCAGTATATAGTCCAGGCTGGCCTAAAACTCAAGGTGGTCCCAACTTCTAGGATTATAGGTGTGCACCATCATACCCACCGGCTTCAAGTATTCCCCTGCTGGGGGGCCACCAGGTCCCTCATTTTGTGCAAGGAATCCTGGAACTGGGGGTTTTCACAAATAAAAAGTCAGCTGAACACCTCAGCTCTGCTTGGACCTGAAGAAACGGCAAGATGCCCCACGTCACAGTCACGTGAACTACTCTGCAAAGAGGAGGAGGAAGAAAGGAAGAAAGATTTGTGGCAGGATAGGACTGCAAATGAGAGTTGTTAGGAGGCGGTCCGTGGATCCTCGGATCCTCTGCTGTGGCTCCCTGGGGCTGTCCCTGACAGAGCCTGTCTGGAGGCAGGCCAGGAGGCTGGTTTGGCACATCTACCATCTGCAAAGATCCAAACTTCCACCCTGCTGGAAGCAGACAGGATGCTACACTGCCACAAATGTGTCAGTGATGGTTTCCTCAGCAGGAGATGCCGGAGCCTCAGGCCCTGAGAGACTCAGCCTTTCTCGCCTTGACTATTACCAGAGTTCTATTTACTGGTGAATCAGTATGAAATGGTTTCTTCTTCCTTTCTTTCCTTTTCTTTTTTCAGATTATTTTACTTTATTTTCTAAGTGCAAGTGTTTTGTCTGGAAGTATCAATGTACATCAATGTGTACACCGGAGGTCAGAAGAGGGCATCAGACCCAAAACTGGATTTTCAGATGGCTGTAAGCCACCCTGTGGTGTTAGGAAACAAAAATGTTCCTTAAGCCGGGCATGGTGGCACACACCTTTAACCCAGCACTCAGGGAGGCAGAGGCAGGCAGATCTCTGTGAGTTCGAGGCCAGCCTGGTCTACAAAGTGAGTCCAGGACAGCCAAGGCTACACAGAGAAACCCTGTCTCAAAAAACCAAAAAGAAAAGAAAAGCTTCTTGAACTGAGACGAGATGGAACAGCATGTCCTCTGTCTAGCCTTTTCCTCCAGCTCCTTCTGTTCGTCTGTTTTGTTGTTGTTTCCAGACAATCTCGTGGACCCCAGCTGGCCTCAGACTCTTTATGTAGCTGAAGATGGCTTTAACCTCTGGATCCTCCTGTTTCTACTGCTCAAGTATGTGCCTCCATGTCCAGCCCTGGAACCTTTAAAGGTACCTTTTCTAGGCTTCCTGAACAGAGATAGGTCACCCTGTGATTCTCTTTGGACAAGATATGTGGTTTCAGGCGTTCCGGGGTCCCTACCGGCTGCAGGGTGTGGCTGGCATTCCCCACCCTCCACCTGGAACTTTCCGGCCCAGGGGTGGGGGTGTCCCCTCTCCCTTCACTACATAACCAGCCACTTAGGTTCTCCACGCTCTCTCTCCTCTCTCTTTCTGTATCTCTCCTCCTCTTCTCCTTTTCCTCCCTCTCTCCTCTCTCTCTCCCTCCCTCCCCTCCTCTCTCTTTCTCATGGCAGCTGAGAGCTGTTTCCAATAAACCTGCATTTATATATTATAATTGTCTTGCAATTAGCTCATTCCATCGTTTTCAACCACTTTTTTTTTTTTTTTAAGAGGGGGTAAACTTGCCCCATTCTGTTTCATTAAAAAATATTAGCACAGCCTGGGGTGGGGGTGGGGTGGGGGTGGGGTGGGGTGGGGGTGGGTGGCCATACACACAGGTAGGCACCAAGCTCACACATATAAAAAAAATAAACCTAATTTTTTTTTATTATTTTATTTTATTTTATTTTTTGTTTAATGCCAGCATTAAAAGAGAAACTCCCCCACCCTTCCCTCCTGCTGAGGAGTGGTGTAAGCTCCCAGAAACAAGCGCCAGCTAGGCCCCCAGAGGCTGCCTAATGGAGTGGCCCGGTTGTTCTGTGCTGGTGGTTGTGGTCTAGGTAGCTAAATCTAGTCAGTAACTGCTCCAGGCCTTGTCCCGGGAAAACCCCAGTGAGGCTGAGGCCTCCGCAGAGCACCCTTCTCTGCCCAGGCAGACCAGGCCCTTCCTGTTCTGCTGCTTCTTTTCACCCTCATTCCAGTCTCAACCAGGGCTTCCTCACTGCAGCGCAGTCTGTGTAGAAGCCGACTAACTCGGTTAACTGGGCTTTGCAGGTCCGCTCATGCAAGAAGGTCAGAAGGCAGTGTTGGCGTGAAGGGCGCTCCTGATCCACAGCTCCCTGGGGCAACGGCTCAGAAGGAGCAGCAGCAGCTCCGCTTTCCGCTGAGACGGCCACCCAGCCCCTTCTAAGTCAGCTTTCTCTGCGCTCGCTCCCTCTGCAACCCTCCGGGCCTGGGAGGGGCCGTAGAGAGGAGACCGAGGGGCGAGGTGGATCTGAGACTGTTGTGCTCTGAGCAGGGTTCCTTATCAGCAGACATTTGCATCTTTTATTCCTCCCAAGGGCTGAACAGGTCAAGGAGGCAATTAGCAGAGACACAGTCATCCAGAAGCTAAGGCACAGGGTCTCTTTCCGGAAACCGGACCTCGGTACACGGCAGGCCGCACACTGGCTGAAAGGTTAGCACAAGCGGGATGGGTCCCCAGGGTACTTGGTCACGTGTGATCACGTCTCCTGCGGATGGCCGCTTCCTAATCCTCGGCAAACAGACTCCACTAGGGAGTGCTCAAAATACACATGCCCACAGCAGCACTGTCCAGGGAGCGCCTGGTCTGATGGGCCGGGTGGGGCCCTGGCTTACACAGTTTGAAAAAGAAATTTCCTCGGGGACTGGAGAGGTGGCTCAGCAGCTAAGAGCCATTATTGATCTTGCAGAGGATCCATGTTCGGTTCCCAGCACCGACATGGAGGCCAACTCCAACTGTAATTCCAGTTCCAAAGATCCAGTGGCCTCGCCGCCTTCTCCGGCACTGCGCACGTGTAGCGCACAGACAAAACGCTCATAAAATAAAAGCAAACACATCTTTAAAAACAACAAATAGAGCCGGTGGCACAGGCCTGTAATCCCAGCGCTCCGGGAGGCAGAGACAGATGGATCTCTGTGAGTTTGAGGCCAGCCTGGTCTACAAAGACCCCGATAGAAGGCCCGAGTTTAAACTGAGCGCACTTCAGTTGAAAATCCCTCAGCTGATCCGCCTTGTAAGATTCGCCATAGCAAAGTGGCGTCACCGACCACTCAAGACCAGCGCAGTGAGCTTTTCCCTTCTTGTGTAAATCGCTGAGTGGGAAGATGCTGTCTGTCAGCCAGGGAGCTATTTTTGAGTCAGAAGCAAACGCTGTCACCGGTAGTGATGTCACCACACACCTCGGGATGAGACGAGCAAGGCTCTAGGATCCCAGGGCTGGAGCTGCAGTCACTGTGACCTGCAGCCAGTGACCGTTTGTGGAGCTGGAAGGTAGAGGCATGCAGGCACCAGGACACAAGGTTGGGTGCTTATTTCCTGGTGACTCGTGTGCTTTTCATGTGGGACACGGATGCGCCTGGAACTGTGAGAGCACTTCATGCAGGTGCGCGATGTGGGGCTGGCTCAGGGCAGTGACCCAAAGACAGAGTGGGGCAGGATTTGAAGACAGGTCACGAACAGCGTGGCCAGACTGCTTTCCGGGCTGTGCTATTTATGGCATGTGGGTAGGAGTACCCACACCATCTTTTTTGGCTTATTTGCCCGTGGGAAAAAAAAAAAAAAACAACAAACGTTTCTGCTTTCTTTTCATTTGGCGCTAGACAGCAGGCACTGAGCTCTCCTGCTGCTCCCTGAGTATTGGCTTTCATTTTTATTTGTTTATTTATGTGTATCATGTGCTGTTGCCCTAGCTGCCCCCATCATTTGAAGGTTAGACACCCCCCCCCCCCCATCTAATATTCTGAGCACTTTAGAGCCGGGAGGTGGAGGGATCACGCTGGGGCTGACCAGGAGCCTCCCGCTGGACGCCTGGCTCTCACAAGACTGGAAGGCGCTGTGCAAGCTGCCAAGGGAGCAAGGCTGTCAAGTGTCTTATCCAGCTGAAAAGCCTATAAACTACCAAGACTGGAAGGGGCCAGCTGTTCTCAGCAGTGCACTAGCGGCATTAAAAAAAAAAAAAGATTTATGTATTTTTATTTTATGTGTGTGGGTGTTTTGCCTGCATGTTTGTCTATGTACCATGTAGGTGCCCAGAAGCTGGAGGAGGGCATCAGATCCCATGAAACTGGAGTTGTAAATAGTTGTTAGCAGCCATGTGGGTGTTGGGAATCAAAGCCAGGTCCTCTAGAAGATTGGCTATTGCTCTTAATCGCTGAGCCGTGTCTCCTACCCCAATAGTGGAGAGATGGCATTCATGTATGTGTATATGTGTGTATGTATGTATGTATGTGTGTGTGTGTGTATGTATGTGTCTATGTGTATGTGTGTATAATATGTGTGTGTGTGTATGTATACATGCATGTATGTACGTGTGTATGTATGTATTATAATAGTGGCACTCCTATCTTGGTGATAACCATCTTGGACTTTAAGGCCCACTTAACAGGAGGGAATTCAAACCTGGCGCTGTAAACCTAGGCAATTACCTTGCTAGTGTGGTAATAGATGCTAGAGGAGAACTCACTACTGCTATTTTTTTTTCTTTTTAATTTTATTTACCTTATTTTTTGTGTGTTGGTGTTTTGCCTGCATGCATGTCTGTGTGAGAGTGTCAGATCTTGGAGTTATAGACAGCTGTGAGCTGCCATGTGGGTGCTGGAATTTGAACCCAGATCCTCTGGAAGAGCAGTCAGTGCCCGTAACCACCAGGCCATCTCTGCAGCCCCCACTTTTCTAGATTAGTATAATTCCTAACTATGCGCCAAGTGCTAAGTAGCTATCCTTGTACCCAGAGATACATGCATCATCAGAGAAGCTGCTTCTACAACAAATGGAGACTGAGACCCACAACTAGTTAAAATGCAGAAAATAAATGACTGTGGGTGTCAACGCCCAACAGATACATCTGTAATCCAACCCACACATAAGGCTCAGAGAAACACTACAGAAGAAGGGGCACAACCAGTCAGGAGCCCAATCCACCTGATCCCAGCTTTCCTGTGGTGTGTGTGTGTGTGTGTGTGTGTGTGTGTGTGTGTGTGTGTGTGTAGAGGCAGGAGAGAGAGACAGAGACCATAGACCTGTGCTACTTTTCTTTTAAAAACAAATGTGTGTAGGCAGCTCTAAATGGGATGTGTCCATTAAATCCCTCTCCTCAGAGATCAGGGAACTGAGGGGAAGAGGAGGCAGGAAGAGTGTTAGAATCAGAGGGGATGGAGGACACAGAAGAACAAGGCCCTGATCAACTGAGCAAAGCTCATGAGAACTCACAGAGACTGAAGCAGCAGGCACAGGGCCTACATGGGGCCGCATAGGTCCTTAGCATATACAGTACGGCTTCCTGGTTAGTGGGGTTTGTTTGTTTGTTTTTGGTTTTTGGAAATAGTTTCTCTGGGCAGCCTTGGCTGTCCTGGACTCACTTTGTAGTTTGAGGCCAGCCTGGTATAGAGAAAGTTTCAGTTAAGAAAAGCTTAGGTCCAGGCATGGTGGTACACGCCTTTAATCCCAAAAAATGAAGGTAAAGTTAGTTTGTAGAAGGAAGCACCCATGTTTGAAAGTGATGTCTAAAAATACCACAATTTCTATGTCCATTTCTCCTTTGAGGGACATCTGGGTTGTTTCCAGGTTCTGGCTATTACAAATAAAGCTGCTACAAACATGGTTGAGCAAATGTCCTTGTTGTGTACTTAAGCACATTTTGGGTATATGCCTAGGAGTGGTATAGCTGGATCTTGAGGTAGCACTATTCCTAATTGTCTGAGAAAGCGTCAGATTGACTTCCAAAGTGGTTGTACCAGCTTACATTCCCACCAGCAATGGAGTAGGGTTCTCCTTTAGGCAGAGTGCAGGGAATCATATGAAAGAAGGGGAGTTTGTATGACGTGGAAAGGATAGGAGCTCCACAGGACCAAATATATCTGGGCACAGGGGTCTTTTCTGAGACTGACACTCCACCAAGGACCTTGTATGGATGGAACCTCTGCTCGGATGAAGCACGTGGTAGCTCAGTAACCAATTGGTTGTCCTTAGTAAGGGGAACAAGGACTATTTCTAACAGGAACTCAATCGCTGGCTCTTTGACCTCCCCACCCCCCAAGGGAGGAGCAGTCCTGTTAGGCCACAGAGGAGGACTTTGCAGCCAGCCCTGAAGATACCTAATAAAACAGGGTCAGATGAAAGGGGAGGAGGTCCTCCCCTATCAGTGGACTTGGAAAGGGGCAGGGAGATGAGGGAGATGAGGGCAAGGAGATGAAAGGGGAGGAGGTCCTCCCCTATCAGTGGACTTGGAAAGGGGCAGGGAGCTGAGATACAGAGTTAATAAAATGTAACTAATAATAATAATAAAATATTGTAATTAAAAAAATAAAAATAAAATAAAAAGGAAACTGATGTCTAATTGAGTGGTAGAAATAGTGATGAATCAGAGAAAGTTGACAGAATAGGATACGCCCAACTCTTATGAGAAAAAAGAGGAAAGGGAAGCTACTTAAGGGGCAATGAGAGAGAGAGAGACAGAGACAGAGAGAGGAAGGGAGGAAGGGAGAGAGGGGAAACTTTACGGAGACAGTAATGGAGAGATGGTGTTGCAGAGAGAGAACTCAGGTGAAGACCAAATGAGCCAGAAAATGAGGAGCCAGGAGATTAGAGCAGATTGTTGGAGATAGTTTGAGAGAAAAGCCAGATTGAATAAATTATCTGGAAGAGGAGTTTGAGCCAGAACAGCTGAATTGAACCAGCTAGCCCAGAGCTCAGCATAAACAGAAAGGGTGAGCTTATTCAGCAGTAGGTCTCAGAGGCTGAAAGCATTCTAGGCCTAGTTTAGACTGTACAGAGGCTAGAAACTTCCAGGACTAGGTCTAAGTTAGCAGACAGGCAGTTAGCCTCCCAGATGACAATTGAATCAGGCAAATAAAAGCTCTTTTTCAGAGAGCCACTGAGAAGAGTTCAGGGGGAGAGACTATGAGCAAAATACATATTGTGTGAGAACAGGGTCTATTTTTAATAAAAGGGGAAATTTTGTGTGTAGGGGCAAGTGTGTGCGGCAATGAGAAGACAACTATCTGTGGAAGCTGGTTCTCTCCTTTCACCATGTGGGTTCCAGGACCAAATCAGGTTGTCCAGAGTATAGGTAAGCATCTTGCCTGCTCAGTTATTATTATTATTATTCCGGCTCTCACTGTACAGCCTGGAGCTCAATATGTAGCCCAGGCTGGTCTCAAACTCAGGATCTTCCTGCCTTAGCGTATGGCGTGCTGCATGTGCCACCCTGTCTGTCTTCTGTAGCTTTGACAAATGCACGATGTCACTTATCTTCCATTACAGTATCAAACAACAGTTTTACCCCCCGTAGCCTTGTGCTTAGCCTGTTCATTGCTGGCAGCCTCCAGCCACCCATTACCAACTCCCGAATGCCGCTGCTTCTCACTTTCTCCATCCACGTTTCCTTTCCCAGAATGCCATATAGTCAGATGCACACCGTCGGTAACCTTTCAACCTGACTTTTCATGGGCACTTAGGGTTCTCTGTGTCTTTTTGTGGCCTGGCAGCCCACTTCCTTTTGGTGTTTGGTAATATTTCATTGTACGGATGCTCCAGCTTGTTTTTATCCACAGGAACAGCTTTCAGTCTTCCCGTTTTTCATAGTGATAGAGGCTATTATAAATGTTTGTGTGCAGATGTCTATCTGGGCATAAGCTGGGCGGACAGCGTGCTTGTGTTTACTTTGTAAAACCCCGTCAAATTGTTCAGTCCCACCAGTTTCTGAGGTTCTACAGCCTTGCCAGAATTTGGTATAAATTTAAAATTTTTAGTCATTTTAATACATTTGTATAATGTCATTGTTATTTTAATTTGTATTTCTGGATGACATAATATTGTTGTGTTTGTCAACTGTTTATTTTTTATCAGATCGATTCATGTTATTTTAAGTGTGAGAGTTTTGCATATATGTACATGCTTTATGCCCAAGAATGTCAGAAGAGGGTGTGGGTGCTGGGAATCAAACCCAGGTCCTCTGGAAGGGCAGCTAGCGCTCATAACCTGTGAGCCGTCTCTCCAGCCCCCAACCCGACGATTGTTTTCCTTTGGTGGACGTCTGCTCCTTCGGCAAAGCTAAGCTGGGTTTTGGGGTGAGAGGCACTTTTTGTAAGCGTAGCTGCCACTGCTCATTGAAGAAGCCTCTCCTTGCCGGGCGCAATGCAGAGGACACACTGTGGGGAGCCCGCCTACGCCACGGTGCCTGCATCCGAGGTCCAGGAAACATCCCCGAAGCAGGGCAGAAAGATCTTAAGGGCCAGAAGACCAGGAAGTTTGCCGTGAAACCGTCTCTCCTAGAAATGGCTGGATAAACAAGATGGAAGCAATGAGAATATCCGTGGAAATGTTAAGGTGGAGCAGCCGCCCGCTCCGGACAAAGAACGGCAGCCACTGCTGATGGCTGACACTCGGCAGGTTGTATTTATGTGTAGTTGTGCTTACGCACATACTTACATACACATGTGTTAACAATAAGAATAGAAAAAGAGGCCACCGACTTGAGAGTGGGAAGACGTGGAAGGGGATTGACAGCCTGTGAGGAGGTGGAGGAGGGAAAGGGAGGCTCTTTTTTTTTTTTTTTTTTTTTTTTTTTTTTTTTTTTTTTTTTTTTTTTAAGATTTCGATTTTATTTTCTTAGTGTTTTGCTTGACATATGTGTGTGCAATGTGCAAGCAGTGTTGGGTCCCCTGGAATTGGAGTTACAGGTGGTTGTAGTTGCCACGTAGATGCCGGGAATCAAACTTGGATCCTCTGGAAGTGCTCTTAACTGCTGAGCCATCTCTCCAGCCCCTAAAAGTGATATACCTCCATTTCAATTAAAAATATTTTAAGGGGAAAAAAGTATTCCAATTAGTTTTATGTTTGTGGATCTATTGCTGACTATCTCTACTCCACCATCTTTGGCGGATTTGTCCATTCTTAGGTCAACACCTTGTTGTCTTGCTTATTCTAAGGAAGCCTGGGCGTGCTGGAGGTGTACCCAGTGGCTCGGTGCTTGCCTGGGGTGTGTTTGAGGTTCCAGGTTCTCTCCTAGCATTGACTCCACCCAGTGGTGAAGCCAGAGGGGGTGAGTCTTCAGACTTTGCTGTTCTTTAGTGCTGTATTGTCCATTCGGATTCCTTTGTTTACTGCAAAAATTTCAGAATCGATTTGTCCATATCCCCTAAATGATTTGCTGGCTTTTATTAGGATTGTGTTGACTCTATAAATGAAGTTAGAAAGCAGTGGCATATTGACAGCAACAGTCTCCAGTCTGTGAGCACGAGCTGTGATTTATTTAGGCCTTGGGTTTCTTTCATTGGTTTAACGTATTCTCCTTAGAGGTCTAATTCTTTATTCCCTCCCTCCCTCCCTCCCTCCCCCCTTTCCTTCCTTCAGTGTTATGGTGAATGGCACTGTATTTTAAATTTCAAATAAAAATTTTTTGTTGCTGAAATACAAGAAAGCAGTTTATCTTTTGTACATTAATCTTCATCCTAAAGCTTTCCTGTAAACATTTACTGGTTCCAGTAGTTTTCATCCCTATGTGCTATTTACATCATAGATTTGGTAATAATAAAATATTGTGCTTCTCCCATTATGTCAATAGCATTTTTCAATGTCATCTAAAATCTTCTTGGCTGCATGTGTGTGCATTGTGTGTGTGTGGTGCCTGGGGAAGCATCTGTTTCCCTGGAACTGGAGTTACAGATGGTTGTGAGCCATCATGTGGGTGCTGGGAATTGAACCTGAGTCCTCTGCACGAGCAGCAAGTACTCTTACCAATTGAGCCATCTCTCCAGCCCCCATCTAAAATTCTTAAAACATTTGTAATGGCAGTAACATATCTCATTGGATCATAATTTCTTTCTTCCTTCCTTTTTCTTTTCTTTCTCTTCTCTCTCTCTGACAGGTCTTACCATGTGATTCTGTCTGGCCTGGAACTTGCAGCGTAGACCAGGCTGGTCTTAAACTCACAGTGCAGGGACTAAAGGCACGTGCCAGCACGTACAGTTTGGCTCATGATTTTATTCTACCTAGCAAAATGCCCTCTAAGAGCAGGTGAGATGGCCTGCCACCAAGCCTGACACCTGGGGTTCAATCTCCAGGACCCAAAGGAAACGAACTGACTCCTGAAGGCTGTCCCATGACCTCCACCTCCACCTCATTCCCAAATACAACTAATGCAATACAAAACTAAAATATGGCTTTCAAGTAAAGATCTAATTCATTTTTATTACCTTAATAACATTTTTCACTAGTCTTGTTCTCTCAGAATTTGTATGCTTCTACTGGTATTTTCAGTTTCCTTTCAATCTTAACATAATGCACTCTAATATTTTTTAAACTATTCAATAGTTAACCCTCATTTATCTAGATTTTTCCATCAAATTGATTCTAGTTTTGTGTCTTCTTAAAGAAAAAAAAATCATTGGCTAGTTTCTCACCTAGATTCCAGAGTGGATGTTGTCTGGTCAGGGGAGCGGGCCTTCCAAACCCCACTTTGCTTGCAGCAGTTTGAGCACCTAACAGATTCTGAAGGGTAATCCCATAGGAGCAGCCACTGAACTGAAGAACTGCTTCCCTGTTCGGAAGTTACCACTCCTGCCTCAGCCTTGAAGAGGATGTGGGTGGGGAAGTTCCCTGCTTGTAGTGGCTACGTGCTCACATGGCCTATAGGCCGAGTGCCTACAGCTGGGCAGCTCCGATCTCACGAACTGGCACTGTATTCACCTAGCAGACACTCTGCCAGTCGGGTCAACAGCAAGCCTTGCCCAGTGCACATGAGGGAATACAGTGTACCAACAATCAACCATTGAGGTCACTAGGGAACTACTTTAACTTTAAATTTTAGCCAGGTGCAGTGGCACATGCCTGTAATCCCAGCACTCGGGGAGGCAAAGGCAGGTGGATCTCTGAGTTTGAGGCCAGCCTGGTCTACAAAGCGAGTCCAGGACAGACAACTCTACACAAAGAAACCCTTTCTCAAAAAACAAAAACCAAAGAATTTTACATTTTAATCATATACATAAAAAAAATATACTCAGCTGCTGGTAGTAGCACACACCTTTAATCTCAGCATTTGGGAGGCAGAGGAGGGTGAACCTCTGAGTTTGTGGCCAAACTGGAGATGGCTCGGAAGTTAAAAGTACCTTGAGGACTGTTCTAAGGACTGGGGTTCGGTCCTCAGCACCCAAATAAATGGGTTACAACCACCTGGAATTCCAGGCCCAGGGGATCTGACAGCTCGAAGGACACCTGAACACATGATATGCATAAAGTCACATAGGTACACATATAAACATAAGTGAAAAGAAATACTAAAAAAATGTATTCAGGGGCTGGAGAGATGGCTCAGTGGTTAAGAGCACTATTTGCCCTTCCAGAGGTCCTGAGTTCAATTCCCAGCAACCACATGGTGGCTCACAACCATCTCTAATGGGATCTGATGCTTTCTCCTGTCATGAAGGAATACATGCAAATAGAGTGCTCATGTGTGTAAATAAATCTTTTATGAAAAAAAAAATATTCAATAACTGTACTAACCAAAACAAGTTCTGAATATGAAGTTTCCCCTTAACATGTGCTAATGGTATGCCCTCTCAACTGTAAAACCAGTTCTGTGTACTCTGCTCAGTGCTTCATGTTTTGGAAACAGAAAACAGATCCTTCCTGTCTAGTCCTGCTTCCTGAAGATAGCTAGGTAGGAATACTTACAGCGGGGCACAGTGGCACACACTTTTGAGTTCCAGTACTCAGGAGCGAGGGGCTGGTTAAGTTCTGTTTGAGGCCAGCCTGGTCTATACGGTGAATTTCAGACCAGTCAGAGACTGTCTCAACAAAACAAACACACCCACCCCATGCAATATAAAGATATACCCTTAACGAACATAGACTAAACTACTAAAAGACAGCAGGAGGTGCAGCTCAGCAGCATGCAGCATGCTGGGTTCAGGCCCCTGGAGCAACAATAAAAAACCAACAGTCTGAAGTTCAGTCAAGGCATCTTTTAGTATGGTTTTCCAGAGAACTGAGCTCAGGACTGTCCCATGGGAACAAGAGTGTTAACAGACATGATAACTCAGTCTCACATGACCAACTCAACATAGTTTCAAAGTCAGCTCCCAAGTCTGAGTTGATTCATTAAGCCACATTGATTGAATTGGAGCCTATGTTCCAAAACGCAACAGGACGTGCATTTCTGTAAACAAATGTATGTAGATGGCGAACACTTCCAGCCTGCATGTACTAAGGTTTAATACTTCAGTACAGAGGGAGAAAACACAAGACACAATGGTTTCCAAAAGCACTGTTTTATTTATACAGAGTCCTGACCAGTCACGTGGCAGGAGGGGTGGGAGAGGTTCCATCTTCAACCCAGGGATTGGTCTGTTGTTACCAAACACAGGCAAGTGGCATCATGATTTGGTAAACTGATGACAGCTCAGTCTCTCTCTGCTAGAGCTACAAGGTGCGCGTCAATCTCAGCTTCTGTAAGAACCCTAAAAGGTGAAGATACAAACCACAGCTATGTGAAAACTTTCTTTTATTATGAAAAATTTCAAACATACAAAAGACAGTGCAACAAACTCCCACAGGTCACTAACTTCAGGAAGTACCAATTTATAAGCAGCTTTTAAGTCTATATGCCCAAGACTCTGCCCTAAGAATACACTGCAGCAACTCTCAGACAGCATGTCAACTCCATTACATAGGCACATGATCTCTGATATCAGATCCAGCATTTAATTGTAGCTAAGGGCGAAAACATCTCAATTAAATTAATATAAAGCTGTCACACAAGCATGTTCAATTTAGTTTGGGTGTCAATGCCCTAAAACCTAATACAACTGAAATGTGAATTAACTGAGTGATGAGACAAGCAAATTTTAAGAGCTGTCGGGGGACGGGAGCTGAGAATACCATGCAGTGAACAGAGCACCTTCTGCATGAGCACGAGATGGGCATTTGGATCCCGACATGGGCAGGCATGCCTACAACTCCAGAGCTCAGAAGGAAGAAGGCCAGATTAACTAGCTGAGTCAGCAAGCACGTGAGAGCTCCTCCTTCAGTGTCTAAGGAGGAGGACACCATCAAACTGTAGCCTCTCAACACATGACAAAACAAACAAAACCCTGCTTGGATTCAGTAATATCTCCACGAAATAAAGGGGTAAGACTATTCCAACCCACTCACCAGAAGACAGTCCATGTGGCACATACAAATGTCTGCCTTAAACCACTGGGTCCCACTGCTATGACCCTTTAATACAGCTCCTCATTATGGTGGTGACCCCAACTGTGTGTGACCCCCAAATTATTTCTGTTGCTACATCATAACCATAATTTTGCTACTGTTACGAATTGTAATGTAAATATCTGTTTTCTGAAAGTCTTAGGCAGCCCCTGTGAAAGGGGTTGCAACCCACAGTTGAGAACCGCTCCCTTAAAGGAATCAGTTGCTTGGCAACACCTAGACATGACCTATCTCTGCTGGGATTCTGTCTGCGCTTTGAGACAAGGTCCCATAACTTACGTAGCCTAAGCTGGCCTGATCTTATTATGTAGCCCACAATGAGCTTGAACTTCTAAGATATGGAATTAGAGATATGTGTGAGCATGCCCGACTTCACTACTAAACTTCTAAAATTAGGTAGATTTGTCTAAATGATTTGACATTTTTTTACAACTTGGAGAAAGACATAGTTTACAAAGTTGTAGAATCTCATGCTATTTCTGTAGTTCTTTGTTATTACTCAAGTATAGTTATTCTCTCAGAATTTAGAAATTATACAAGCCCCACCCCCTTCCTAGTACTGTGAGTAAAGCTGGAGGTTTTCTGCTGCTGATTAAGTTACAGTCATAACTTACAGTTAATAGTTATATTCTCAGCCTTTAAAAATCATTTTAATGGCAGGTGGTGGTGGTGCACACCTTTAATCTCAGCACTTGAGAGGCAGAGGCAAGGAGGATCTCTGTGAGTACAAGGCTAGCCTGGTCTAAAGAGCTAGTTCTAGGACAGTCAAGGTTTCACAAAGAAACTCTGTTTCAAAAAACAAAACAAAAGTTTTTGTTTTGACACAGGTTTCACTAGGTTCTCAGAACTGACCTTGAACCTACGATCCTGCCTCAAGTGCCCAATAGTTGAGATTGCAGTCCTGGGGACAGCATCCTGCTGCCTAGCTACAATGGTTTGCTTACACAGATACTTGGTTTCTTGCTCAATTTTAAAATAAGATGCAAATAACATTCAGATGTAGTAAAAAGGTTTCATAAGAGATAAGAAAGCAAAGCGCCTGTTGGAATTTCAGTGATAAAAAGGAAGCCAGATGGGTGTGGTGGACTGTAACTCCAGTCCTGGGGACTGAGGTCAACTAGACTCAAGAAGAAACAAACAACAAAAAGGAAACTTTCTTGTACAGAAAAAAAATTATTAGGCTAGATGCAACTGCTGTTTTCTTAATTCTGTGCGGGTTTCCTGTTGTGTCACCCGCAGACAACCAAGAAAGCAGACCTGAAGGGGGAAAAGGACATACGACTGAAGTCTGCATGGAAGACCATCTGCAACCTAAACATGTGGGAGGCTGAGGGAGGATCCAAAGTTCAAACCCAGTTTGGACTACATCCCAAGACAGTGTCACAAACAAAACAAATTAAACATGCCACTGAACCACTCTTCAAGGCCTGAAACTTAGCTTACCAATTCCCCGCCAACAACGACCACAGAAGTGGACTAGGAGGAGGCGCCCAACAGGTAAACACCTCAGCAGCTCGTTGTACCTGTGCATTTATGATGTCACAGAGGCATCCTAGTCCAAAGCAGACAAAGCACCCGACAGTTTGCTAGGACAGGCTGACTGATGTAAGCGACCAGCACGCTTGGACCATGCAAGCCGATGTGTGGAGGCTAAGGCATAGCTGGGTAGTAACGTACAAGCAACTGTGCACTAGCGTTTCCTATCGCCCTGTGGAGCTCCCTGACATGGTAACCAGTTCCACCAGAGAATTCCTACTTTGGAATGGCTTCTATTGGCTTTAAATGAAAAACAGAAGCCTCAAGTCCTTCCCGCCTGTTTGTCTCCTTATGTGTGTGTCTAGGGCAGTGTGCACTCAGGCCAGTACTTGGCCAAGCTGCATTTGCTCATTTCACTTCTTGTATAAAGGTTAACTTCTGTGTCATCTCTGGTGTTGGAGATAGTTACTTGGAAGAGGGAGAAAACTTGCTTTTGTTTTAAGAGACTTCAAACAAGGTTTTGTTTTTACAGTGCTAGGATTGAACACATGACTCTAGAACATGTGGGCTAAGCACCTTTCTGCATAGCCACCCTTTAGTCATTTGTTTTTATGAGACAGGATTTTTAGTGATATGGGCCAGGCTGGCCCTTGACTTTGTAATCTCTGCAATGCTGAGACTACAAGTATGAACCACTAATTCTAAGAAGTTTTGGAATAGATCCCTCAGATACTGTGGAAAAAGAGAGAGAATCCCATCTCATCACCGTATCACCATGTACAAATACATATAACATGAAGGAACCCTGGCTTTTTAAGTCTAGAATTTAACACATGGCTAAAAACACAACTCACCTGAATTTAGGGTTTTCAACTGTAACTACTCCAACTTCTATTTCTGAAGGTTTGAAATCAATCGATAGAACAGTAGACAGGCATGTAATTGCAGTCTGAAAAAAAAATGTCAGCATTAAAGCAGAATGCTTTCCAGCTACCAACAGTCCCTAACCCAAGCTTATTAGTAACACAAGACACTTGCTTCCGTGTTTTAGTGACACAGTCCTACAGGGATGTTACCATCAAACTGCTGACATAAACCTACTTCTATTAAATAGCCATAAATTAAAGGAGCTTATCAAACAACATAGATAGAGTACATAAAAATTTATTTGTAGTCCAGTGTAGTGGTGCACACCTTTAATCCCAGCATTTGGGAAACAGAGGCAGGTAGATCTCTTCATTTGAGGGCATCCTGGTCTACGGAGTGAGTTTTAGGACAGCTAGGGCTAGCTACACTGAGAGACCATGCCTCAAACAATCAATCAAAATCATTTGCTTGATGACCAATATAAACAGAACTACATTTAACACGTGGTGTAAAACAGACTATCACTCAGATTGATGACTGTACCTTTAAAATGTTTATGGCAAATTAAAAATGTTCTAAATGAGCCAAGTGTAGTGGCACACTCCTGTGATCCCAGCACTCAGGGAGGCAGAGGCAGGAGGATCTCTGTGAGTTCAAGGACAGCCTGGTCTACAAATCAAGTCCAGTACAGCCAAGACTACACAGAGAAAGCATGTCTTGAAAACTTTAAAAAGAGAAAAAAAAAAAAAAAAAGATTCTAAATGGTTTTATATCTGATGTGATTAATATAACTATAAATTATAATTTAAGAAACATTTAAAGAAGGCATACTAGTCTATATTGTAGATAAGAACTAACTTATTTTATCTTTCTTTCAGTATAAGAAATTATTAAACAATTATAAATTTATTTATCTACATTTTGAGAAAAGGCCTTGCTTTGCAGCCCTTCCTGGCCTGGAACTAACGATGTAAACCAGGCTGGCCTCAAACTTACAGTGATCCTAACAACTCTGCCTCCCTCATGCTGAGATTACAGATGCACACCATCATAGCCAGTTTATAAAAGTTTTTTTTAAGTGTATGCAGGTGTGAACGTCAGAGGACAACCTCGAAGACAGGGTTTCTCAGTGGTCTGAACTGACCACACCAGGTGGGCTGGCTGACAATGCTACTATGGGAAACATGTGCCACAGTAAGTAGGTTCTACATGTTTGCAATGTAGGTTCCGAGCTGAGATCTTGTTTACAAGATAACAGCTTTATCAACTGAGCTCCTTCCAGGCCTCTGCACACACATCCTTTTACTAGGAAACAATGTGCTTTCCAAGAACTTGGTTTGTAGCGGCTCTTATTTAGGACTATGGATCAGCACGACAGCTCAGTGGGTAAAGGTGCTCACTACCAAATCTAACAACTTGAGTTAGATCCCTGGAATCCTGTGGCAGAGAAGAGCCGACTCCTGAGAACTGGTCTTGACTTCTGTGAGTATCATGGCAGATGCAGACACACATGCATGCAAACACATAAAAACAAAATCTTTTTTTTTTTTTTGAAAACAGGGTTTCTCTGTGTAGCCCAAAAACAAATGTTAACAATTATTACCAAATCTTAAGTGTTTACTTTTGTTATACAAAAAGTTTAAACCCAACGATTCTATTAGTCATGACTTGATTAATCTATTAACCATGACTTGATTCTTATTTTCCCATTTTGTGTTTACTGACTATTGTTTGACATATATTAAGATAGAAATAAATGAATAAAAGCAGCCACCCTTTCAACCCAGGCCAGCTGAATGACATCAACTGTGCCACTAAACTAACAAACCTGGATCTTGTAACATCATTAAGAACTAGCTTTCATCAATAACACAACAATCACTCTTCCAGAGCAGTAAAAAAAGCAACTCCCTTTTGGCTAACTTACTTCCACTGTTTGTTCAAATGTCCAATCAAATTTCTTCTTCACTTTTTTCTCAAGGAAGCTGGTTGATTCTGTCTGTTTGACTCCTGCCGCCGTGGCTTTAAAGCCACAGTAGTAGCCTGCGGGGTCACACTTGTACACTTGAGGGCCTTGTTCTTCATCTATACCAATTAAAATCATACCTAAAAAGAGAGGCTCCAATTAAGACTGTCATATAGTTGTTGTTAATCATTATTTCAGTCACTAATTTTAAGCTGACTTGTTTTTCTAAAACTGTTAAAATGTAGCTTTATTAGCACTGATAAATTAGATAACAGGTAAGTTGATTTGAAACAGGACATATCAGGTTGTTGTTTTTAACAGGTTCAGCTTTTTATTGAACATGTTAAGTTTATTCAAATGACCAAAATTCATGCCATCACCAGTCTCCTCAGATCCATCTTTGTGACAATTAAAATTCATTTTCAAAATAATTCCTGAATACAGAGGACACAATAGAAAGAGAAGGGACAGAAGCTATAAATTAGGGAGAAAATAACAGCAATAAGCCAATGAGAAGGTGACAGGAGAGGAGGGAATAGATACTCTGAACAAAACTTGATGACTTAATGAGATGACCAGAGCGAGTGGACGACTATACAAGAGAAGGTGCATGTACACAGTTATGACTCAAGAGTGTCCAAAGCGTCTGAGACACGGAAGAACTGGGTTAAGAAACCAGGTAAACAACTAGCACAGAGGTGAGGTAGTAAGTGAAGCCTCTTGGGGTCATTAACCAGGCAGCAAAGAAGAAAGGGAAGGCCCGAGAACAAAGCCTGAGAAGCAACAACATTTAAGGAACCCACAGAGGAGCATGAACAAAAGAAGCTAAGCAGAAGAGAGCACTAGGCAACACCCATACCCTGAGCTAGCACTTGGGGGCTGGGGACCACAAATCCAAGGGGGCCTCAACTACTCTAAGACCCTATGAGTACGGGGTGGGGATGGGATCAGAGACTGGAGAGACGGCTCAGCAGTTAAGGAGCACTGGTTGTTCTTCCAGAGGACCGGGGTTCAATCCCCAGCAACCATGTGGCAGCTCACAGCCATCGTTGATACCCTTTTCTAACCTCCACAGGTGCCAGGCACACATATGGTGCACAGAAATAATACATGCAGGCAAAATACCAAACATTAAGAAAATAAGAGGTAGCTGGGATACAAAGTGAATAAACTGTAATTAATATAAAAAAATAAGAGGTCAAAGGAAATCTAGTATTTAAGAGGTCAACAGAATCATATGCTAAAAAGAAACATTTAATTCTCTTTTTTTTTCTTTCTTTCTTTCTTTTTTTTTGAGACAGCGTTTCTCTGTGTAGCCTTGGCTGTCTTGGACTCACTTTGTAGACCAGGTTAGCCTCGAACTCACAAAGATCCGCCTGCCTCTGTCTCCCGGAGTGCTGGGATTACAGGTGTGAGCCACAGCACCTGGCTAACATTTAATTCTCAGAGCAAGACCTGTGGCTCTATTGCAGAGCACTTGCCTAGCAAACACAGCCCTGGCTGTGAGCTCTAGCATCTCAAAAAAAAAAAAAAAAAAAAAGGAAGACTGGAGGACTGGGACATTTCATTTTCATTAATGAATGATGTTAAAAACAACTATGATGGCAGATGCATGCTTTTAACCCTAGCACTCAGGAGACAGAGGCAGGCAGATCTCAGAGTTGGAGGCCAGCCTAGTTTATAGAGCAAGTTCCAAGACAGCCATGGCTACACAGAGAAACCCTGTCTCAAAAAAACAAAACCAAAAAAGCCTCTATGTTATCCCAATTCTTTACCCTATGATCAAAAGTGGCACTGACACTGTTAAAATGCCTGCTAAAGCTTCACAGAATTAATCATCTGAAAGTACAGAAGAACCCCATTACAACAACCTAATCAAATGGGACTTTCAGATCACATATTCTAAACAGAAATATTTTGATTAAAAAAAAAATTAAAAACAGAACTCAAAGCTGCAATTTCAAAATACATGTTCAGAACCCAAGTATGTCCTCAGTTTCTTTATACAAGCTCTCTAAAGACAATTAAAACTCAATTCTTTAGAAGACTTCTGAGCATACTTACAACAACCAAGCGGCCTCATTTCAGCATTCTGTGTGTAGACTTGAGAAATATCAGCGATCCTTTTACATAGCATGTCCACAGGAATCTCATAGCCATATTTGTATTTCCAATTAGCTGCCTCATAGCGTGCCCTCTGTACCTGGGATCTGCTGTCAGCTTAATGAATAAAGAAAACCCCAAAGAGTTACTACTTTACAGTCAGAATGAACCCAAAAGTCTATTTCTCTATCATAGATAACCATGTTTATTTCAAGTACAAGTTATGGAAGGACAGTATAAAAGTTCACCATGGCTTTTTCTCATGATAATGAACAATGACTTGGCATGGAGCACACGTGAAAAAAGAAAGAGAAGCCAGAAGCCAGACATGGTGGCACACGCCTTTAGTCCCAGCACTCAGGGAGGCAGAGGAAGGCGAATCACTGTGAGTTTGAGGCTAGCTAGCCTGGCCTATACAGAGATTCCAAGACAGCCAAGGCTACACAGAGAAACCCTATCTCAAAAAAAAAAAAAAAAAAAAAGAGGAGACAGAGATATTAAACCATGAAGCTAGCCAGGCGGCGGTGGCAGCACATGCCTTTAATCCCAGCACTTGGGAGTCAGAGGCAGGCAGATTGATAAATTTGAGGCCAGCCTGGGTATACAAAGCAAGTCCAGGACAGCCAAGGCTACAAAGAGAAACCCCAGCTTGAAAAACCAAAATCAAAACAAACAAAAAAACCACACAAACACGAAGCTAAATTTTTATACCATGTTGCTCTTTTACACCAAGACCTTCACAAGCAGTCAAAATGGTTTCTACCAGAATCTAGTAACTTGGGCTAGCAAGATGGCTCAGCAAATAAAGGGGCTTACTACCAAATCGGAGGGCGTTGAGTTTGATCCCAGGACCCAGTGTGGAAGGAGAGAAACAACTCTCACAAGTTGTTCTCTGACCTCTACACACGCTTCATGGCATATATGTGCGCAAATAAATGTAATAATAAAAAAGTCCAATAATGGCTGGGTGATGGTGGTGCATACCTTTAACCCCAGCACTTGAGAGACAGAGGCAGGCAGGTCTCGGAGTTCAAGGCCAGCCTGGTCTACAAAGTGAGTTCCAGGACAGCCAAGGTTACACAGAAACTTGTCTCGAAACACCAAAAACAAGACAAAAAGTTAATAATTTAAAACTGCCTAGGGAGAAATAGTTATTTTTAATTTTATGTGTATGTTTGTCTGATTACATGAGTTCCATAGGTGTGCCAAGTGCCCCCAGAAGCCAGAAGAGGTCACAGGCATGCTATGTGGGTGCTGGATACTTGGGTCCTCTGCAGCAGCAAGGGCTATTAATCCTTGAACTAGCTCTCTAGCCTCCTAAAGAACATACATTAGGAGAACAACTTCTTCACCTTTGTGTCTTAGGTGTGAATTTTCCTTTAAAATAAATTTTACAGAAATTTCACTCACTCCTAACTACTGTCATACCCAGACCTGAGAAAGAGTGATTATTTAGATACATTTAAATGACTAAGCACATGCGAGATGCAGTGTCTATGAAAGCTCCAGATTCACTAGTAGCAGCCTAAAGACCTAATTATTATACTTACAATTTCAAAATAGCTCACAAGCCAGAAATGGTTAGTCTACTCCTGTGATCCAGTGCTCAGAAGGCTGACGCAGGACAATTACTGAATTTGAAGCTAGCCTGAGCTGTACTGCAAGATGTTGTCTCAAAAACCCAACTTTCAGCCAGATATGGTGGCAAACACCTTTAATCCCAGCATTCAGGAGGCAGAGGCAGGAGACTCTCTATCAGACCAGTCTGGTCTACACAATGAGTTCCAGACCCTATTTCAAACAAACAAACAAACAAGCAAACAAACAAAATAAAACAAAACACCAATCAGTCAACTATACTAACTAACTGAACAACAAACCAAATTCACCACAGTCTTAAAATATTGATACTAGGGGCTGGGGAAATGGCTCAGCGGATAAAATCCTGTGCAAACCCAAGGACCTAAGTTCGGATCCCTAGTAGCCATGTAAAAGCTAGTTATGCACCTGTAACCTTGGAGAGGTAGGGGTGTGTGTGTGTGTGTGTGTGTGTGTGTGTGAGAGAGAGAGAGAGAGAGAGAGAGAGAGAGAGAGAGAGAGAGAGATAGATGGAAATAGGAAGATGATCCTGGGGGTCTGCTAGCCAAACAGTCTAGTTAAAACAGAGATCCAGATTTGGGGAGAGAAATTATCTCAAAAGTAAGATGGAAAGTAATTGGGGAAGAGACCGAAGCCAACCTCTGGCCTCCACAAGCACATGCACAAGTGAGCACGCTTGTACAATTAATACTAACCTCAGAAGACAGTGACTCTACTCAGAACACCCTCGTATCAGGCACTAAGGTATCTTCAGAGCACAAAACACAGGGCTGGCAAGTAAAGTGCCCTCTGTGCTTGATGACCTGTCTCAATCTTAGAACCTCTATGTTAGAGAAAGCCCACTTCAACAGGTTGCCTTCTGACCTCACACATGCCATGACAAAGCACACCCCTCCACACACATTATTGATTGATGTTGGTCATAAGCACCGCAGTAGAAAATGAAGTTCACCAAGATGCTCAGCCTTCATTTTCCAATGGAGCAGAGGGGTTCAGCTTTACTGGAAAAGACTGACACCCAGCTAGCTCACTCAGGTAGTTTATTCACACATTACACAAAGTTAATTGAGCCCGGGAAAGGTTCTAGCTACCAAAGTTATCTTCCCCTCACTGCCTGTGAGAGCAGACAACCCACACAAATCTCAGTCTCTTTGACCATGGCTAGCCTTACTCAAAAGAACTCCAGGTTTGCCAGGCGTGTCTCAGGTGCAGCTGCAAGCTCTCAAGTAGCACCGAGTGCAGATTCTCCAGAGAATCAAGGCTCAACCAGTCTTAAAACAATTTCTCAGCCTCTACTGATTGACCCAAACATAGCAAAGGCTTTGCTGAAACATTTCACTCAAAGCCAGACACAAAGGCTTTACTATACACTTCATGCTATATACACTATACATCCATAAATAAATGTGAAAACAAATACATAAATCCAAATACAAAATAATTCGGAAGAAAATAACATCAGGCTTGTTTTTCCAAGAAGGTGACTAGTTGCCAATACCTGTCATTCCAGTCATCACACAGCCAATGTTTTCAGTTATCTTGAACAAGTGAGTTACCGTGCTGGAATCCAGTAATTTGTCCTAATGAACAAAATAAATCATGACCATTTCATTTTAAAGTCCACAGGCCTCTGTGCAGTTATAAAAAACCAACAGTATAAAACTGTAACAATAAACTGTAAAACAGGAGTTATGAGACATATATGTTCTGTTCATTTTATAGTTAAAACCAATCTTTCAAAAGGGGGCACAGGAAGATGTTTTTTATAGATGCTTTCTGTGGATTTATGGTCCCAGAAATCAAAGGACTTAGAAATCTCACTCCATTTTTTTTTATCATTTATTACAAAGTTGGATGTGCTCCTTCTGTCTACTCCCACACCATCCACAGCTACCCACTGTTCTTTGAACGATTAGGAAAAAAGCTAAGTCAAACCAAAATCAGTGCTAAGGAGAATGGGCAGTAACAGAACTCTGTTCAAAATGACGAAAGAGCCTTACACTTTATTTCGTAGCAATTGAGCACCTGGGCAGCATTACTTACGGGTACTTTCTTCTGTGTGACAATAACTGCGCAGTCCTTTCCTCTTACAGCTACAGATGTAAGTCCACCCTGGTTAATAGCCTTGAAAGCATATTCTGAAAAACAAAACAGGTTGTTGGCTTCTGTTTTTGTTTTAAGGTGGAATAGGGGCTGGGAACGTAGCTCAGTTGGTAGAGTGCCGGCTTATGCACAAAACACTGGATCAATTTGAGTATGGTGACTAAGAAGCTAGCATTGGCGGTCAGAGACAGAGGATCAGAAACTCAAAGTCATCCTTGTGTAGAAAGTCAGCCTGAGATACAAGAGACTTGTCTTTAAAAAAAAAAAAGTAGAATAATTTGAGACATGATCTCGTTACGTAGCCCTGGCTGGTCTGGACCTCCTAAATGCTGGGATTAAAAGCATGTAACACCATGTCTGGCTACAGTGAGATAATTTCTCAAATTCTTTCAGTGGAATTAAGAAACTGTCATTAAACAATGAGGTTAAGCTGCATGAATGTGGAATGGCAACCAAGGGAAGTAAAGTCAAAACAATAAAAACGTCAATAACCAGTCAAAGCAGCTCCACTTCTTCCCATTTTATTTTACTGAATTTTCATTGCGTTCAAGTACCAAATTTTGATTCTTTAGTTTATTACAAACTAGGCTGTGCACTTCTAGCTACGCCAATGCGTCTGTTTTTAAAAACTGGTACCAAGATGGGGGCAAAACACAGACTCCTTTCTATCACACAGTTTACTTGATAATGACCACCTCTGAGGAGATAAGATTAGAAGTAAGATTATCATTTTCTGTGTTAATATAGAAAATACGAAAGATTTTTTTTTTTTCTTTTTTAGGACAGGATTTCTCAGTGTAGCCCTGACCATCCTCTCTCTAGACCAGGCTGGCCTCAAACTCACAGAGATCTGCCTTCTTCTGCCTCGAGAATGCTGGGATTTAAGGCGTGTGCCACCAACACTCAGCTCAGAAGATAATTTTTAAAAAATTATTGATAATCCCAGTAATGACTTAAATTTTGGTACACAGTAGACAATCTCAAAATCCTGTCTTTAAGTGCTACTATGGACACTGGTCCTGAGGACTAGTCAGACGCTCCATAAACGACCAGGGTAAGAAACACAGGTATCCAACGTTCTCCCACAGCTTCTGTTTAGCCCTCAGCTCCCCACAGTTGATGGCCACCATCGTAAAGTGTGCGCCACATAGACTGCTCCCTCCCCAAGTTGTTGTTGTCAAAGCAATGGAAGCCTAGCTGGGGTACCTACAAACTCGAGTTCAGACTGACATCATAACGCAGAAGGAAAGAACAAACTCCAAAAAGCTCTCCTCTCAACACCACCTGGTTCACTGCAGCACACACACCCACACTCAAAGCAATACATTTTAAAACGGAAATTTTAGCACTGAAAAATACAGGATCTAAAAAACAATTCCCCCAAAGAAGCTGCCTATGATAGCGTTGGCCTATAATCCCAATACCAAGGTTGAGGTAGAAAGCCCACGAGTTCAAGGGCATTGTTTAAGAACATGGGAACCTATGCTCATATGCACATACCCACACATACACAGAATTAAAAAATAAAAAAAGTAAAGAGCCAACTGACGCTTCCATGTGCATGTGTGCAGGGTAGAGGCACATGTGATGGCCAGAGGATAATCTTAGGTGTCATTAATTCCTCAGGGCTGTCCACCTTGTTCTTCTGAGACTGAGTCTCTCACTGCACTGGGGCTTGTAAAGTATGCTAGGCTGGCTAGCCAGCAAGTGCCAGGGAACTGCCGATCTCTGCAAGCCCAGACCTGGGGCTACAAAGATTACAAACACATACCACCTACCATGCTTGGCATATATATATATTTTAATTTTGTGTGCATTGGTGTGAGGGTGTCAGATCCACTGAAATGGAGTTATAGACAACTATGAGCTGTCATGTGGGTACTAGGAATTGAACCCGGATCCTCTGGAAGAACAGACAGTGTTCTTAACCACTGAGCCATCTCTCCAGCCCATGCTTGGCTTTTTAACTTAGGTTTTTATTTTATTTTGGAGGCAGGGTTTGTGTAGCCCTGGCTAGTCTTGAAATCATGGATATCTGTCTCGCATATGCACCAACAAACCTGACGCTGCTTATTTTGTTTTTTGTTTGTTTGAGGCCCAGCCCCTGAAACTGTCATTTTATACACATTAAAAAATGGCTGGGTGTAGTGGCGCATGCCTACAATCTCAGCGCTGGGGATGCTAAGGGTAGAGTATTGCCTCAAGTTCAAAGCCAGGCTCAAATACACAACACAACAAAACAAACAAAAACCCACTAAGGCCTTCAAGGTGGCTCAGCAGATAAATACTTGGGACAAAGCCTGATGAGCTGAGTTTGATCCCCGGATTCCACATGGTAGGAGAGAAGTAACTCTTGCAAGCTCTCCAACCTCCACACACTCCCTCTCCAAAACCTGGGTTAGGAAGATGGCTCAAGAGGAAAGAACGTTTGCTGTGTATGTATGAGAACCTGACTTCACGCAACCCAGCACGCGCACAGGAAGCCAGTCAGTCACAGGTAGTCCCTGAGTGCATGTGGCAGGTGACAGGCCGATCAGCGGCCGGCTGGTGGCCAGCCTACTTGCAGGTTCAGGAGAGCCCAGCTTAAGGAACAGGGAGAATTTGAAGGAGCAAGGTCTCTGCCGTCTTCTGAGTGTGCAGTGCGCACCAGCACACGCACACCACGTGCACACAGCACACAAAGCACAACCGAAACCAAACCTGCCAAACAGTGTGCTGCTCATGTTCAACACAAAAACAAGCCAGTAAGATGAAAGCTGCAGGGGTGCTCTAGAGCACTGGCTGCTTCTCACCACTCCCGGCTGGGCTGCCGGAGCTCCCGTCGCACTCTTCTGCAGGCACCTGGAAGCTCACATGCATGCAAACTCACACAGAAAAGGAAGCAAATCTGTCTGCTTGAGACAGGGTTTCCCTGCGTAGCCCTGGCTGTTCTGGAACTCACTCTGTAGACCAGGCTGAGCTCAAACTCAAGAGATCTGCCTGCCTCTGCCTCCCAAGTGCTGAAATTAAAGGCACGTGCCAGCACTGCCAGATAAAAAAACAAAAACCAATCTTTAAAAACAAGATCGAAATCCCTCCCCTGCTCAGAAACTACGGAGCTAGAAAACAGCTGCCTTGAATATAAGGACTTCCCCATAGTAGTCTCTTAAACAATGTTTACTTCCCACAATTCCTACCATTCCTTCAACTTTTCATTTATGGAACATCAGCGGGGAAGTGGGCTGGCTATGAATGGTTCTATGTGGACTACAACAAAAGTTCAGAACAAGCAAACAACACCAGGTCATGAATGGCTCAGTGCACACAGCTCACACTGTAATATCAGCAAAGAGCAGAGAAGCACATCCCACCAGGCTTCACGAAAGTGATTCTGAGGTGCTACTGATTAGCAACGCAATGGGAGACTCTTTCTCTTTCAAATGCTGTACTGACTTTGAGGATATAAATTTAATTTCCTCTTCCTACATAGAGTTGGAAAATTAAAATGAAAGATACAAATAGTCTGTAAAGTTTGGTTATTTTATTAAAAAACAGAAGATGCCAGTCTGGTCTACAAAGCGAGTTCCAGGGCTGTTACACAGAGAAACCTTGTCTCAAAAAACTATACACACGAAACAAAAACAAACCATAAAAAACAAGAGATGTTCTGCTGTTTCCTTAAGTCTGAAGGCGACAATCATTTCACACAACTTCCAGAGTTGATTCCCAGGACCTACATGGTGGAAGAGAGAACCGACTCCTGAGGGGGGGGGGGGTCCTCTGACTGCTATATACAATACTGTAAATGCTGTGTATGTGAACACACATAGAATTATACATAAATTAACACACTCCTCTCTTCCTTTGGACCCCACCCCATCTTTTTCTCAGATGCTATAATCACAGAGCTACATCCCAAACCTTAAATTAAGGAAAAAACATTTCGGGGCCAGAGAGTTGGCATATCGAGTAAAGGCACCCACAGCCAGACACAGCAACCTGAGTTTACATCCTGAGACCCACGTGGTAGAGAGCACCACACAAGCTACCCTTTGACTAACATACACATACGTACACCACGAACATCCAAACACACACACAGACGGCACAACATCCTTTCAGAGGCTAGAGATGGCTCAAGGGTTAAGAGCATATTATCATGCAGAGAACCTGAGTGCCCATGTTGGGCAGTAGACAAACAGGCAGGCAGGCATACACACACAATGGAGTGGGATATTTTAGGCCGGACAGCAGGTTCAGTGGGTAAAGCCTTCTGCTGGCAAGCAGGACACCCTGAGTTGATTCCCAGGACCTACAAGGTGGAAGAGAGAACTGACTCCTGAGGGTGGTCCTCTGACTGCTATACACAAAATAAATAAAATGAAATTTTTAAAAAGTGTTATTTCAAGGTCTAAAGAAAAAGAAAAAAAAATTCAAGTTACCAAAGTGTTATTTCTTTACTGCCACTGTTAAAATTACAGATGTTTTCTTAGTACTGTAATTTAAATTTATCCCTTGATCACTGCTAGACTGTTTGGTGTTGGGAACTAAATGCTAGGAAAACACTACCAATGAGGCCCACCCCAAGCCCCTGTAGTATCTCTGAGTCTTAAACTCTAGCAAATTAGGAACAGTCTATTAATACTTACTTCCCTTATCACCACTCCATTTTTTGTTATATTATTCTACAGCTGTCTAGATTAACAATTTTTTCATTTTTAGAGTTCTTAGATACCCGTGTCTTTGGATGAGTCTGAAGTTTAGCCTAATACACAGCATTTACAATAATATTGTGAAGAGATGCATATACTTCACTAGCAAACTAAGCAAGATAAGACTCACAGAAAGGGATTCTTTATCTATAGAGGGACTAATTTAACAGATTTAAAGTCAAAGAATCAAACAGGCATTCTGTTATACCAATGCACAATATTTAACAGCACACATATATTTAAGCAATATATGCACTGTCTAACTAAATCCTCCAAACAATCACAAGAGGAGGAATTATTAGCCCAATTTTGCAAACAGAATTTGAACGTGGATTATATACTTGCTCAGGCCAGCTAGTATGGAGCACAGCAGGTACCTTAATCCAGGTATGGCTCCAAGCATGAGCTCTGCACCACTGTATTGCTTGCTCATGCTATTCTTTCACTTTCTTTTTCTTAACAATGCCTGACGGATGTCCTGAGTAACAGAGGGAATGTTATTCAACAAGGCACTGGTTACAATCACTGTCCACATAGTAAATTTGCTTTGAACTACATCTTCTCTCCCAAATCCTACTAAAATGACACTATATATTCAGCCTTCCTATTCACCAAATTTAAGAAGCACTGAAGGAAAAAAAAAAAAAAAAAAAAACAGCACTGAAATTGTTTTATGGCCAATTTCTTCAAAGTAGTTTACAGAAACAAAATAGATGTCTAAGTGTGGCTTTTTCTGTTCACAAACTTTAAAAACGCAAAACAAAACCTCAAACAATAATCTAATACAGAAAAAGTCTTTCAAACTCAGGAATAAAACACTAAAAATAAAAAAATCCTTGATTAGGGCCATTAACTCTTTTATCATAACTTTCAAATAAGGTGAATGAAATGTGTTACCAAATTATTTATATGATATGGTTCTTGCCACATTACATGTAGCTACAATACGGAGCAGGCCTCTTTAATATCCCTTCTAAAATTTATAGGTGAGCAGAACTCCATTTACTGGGCAGCTCTGGGATTTTCACCCAAGATAGTACGCTTTTCCTCACCAAGACACTGAGATAAAAAACTTACTAAAAAAAAAAAATTATTATGGACAAGATGTATAGCAGGCCCTTCTGACACTAAGTTTTCTATGGCAAGACTTTAACCAACTTTAGTACTGACTAACTGTGTGCCTCAACTAGACCGAGACTCAGCTTTTACACTATAAAAACATTTATAGAGATGGGGGCTAAAATCGGCATGCCAGCTTCAAGGGCAGTTTATTACTATTTCTTTATCTCGCAAGTTTGAACTTTGCAAATACTTGTAAATCTGCACTCTTTTTTATTCGTTTGTTTCCCTGTCACTTCCGTTAAGCTGTGGGCTTCAGAAGGGACGAATGACATTCATCTCTTTTCTAGAACCAGTGGTGTCTGGTAGGGCTTTGCATACTTGTATAAAACTGACCACAAAGCAAGCCTATACTGCAAAGGAGGATGTGTGCGTTTTAGCTGGATGGTTAAGGAACCAATCGCTCTCAGCGAAGGGAAGACTCGGGCTCTGGGTACAATGGAGCTACGCAGTGGTTCTCAACATATGGGTCGTGACCCCTTTGCGGTACGAAAACCCTTTCACAGGGTCGCCTAATACCACCGGAAAACACAGATATTCACGTTACGATTCATAACAGTGACAAAAGGAGTTCTGAAGTAGCAACGAAAATAAGTTTCTGGTTGGGGGGCATTACAATGCGAGGAACTGTATTAAAGAGTCGAACCTCTGAGCTACGGGGACTCAGGACACCAGAGGCAGGCATTACAGTGCAATACTTTAACTCTGTGTCTGCACAGTGAGGGGCTCCTGGAGAGAAACGGGCTTTGGTTTCAGCCTCAAGGTCCGCTTGCAGGCGGGAGTGGGAACCCGAGACTGAACCCGACCTCGATCCTTCTTTCCTGGCTCAGGCCCTGCTCCAAGCCCCAGACTATACTTGGGCCGCGTCTGCTCGCTCCAGGCCGAAGCATGACAGAGCAATTCAGGTGTCCCACAGGTGGCCCTCGTTCACTCACCAACTTGGTAGAGTCGGCCCTCGGGAGAGAAAATAGTAATGTGACGGTCAAAACCGGCGCTGGAACCACGGGACATGGCGTTCCCACTATTTCAAAGACAGTCTGCACCCCGTAGCACCCACACCAAGCGCACAAGCCCCTCCCGGAAGTTATGGCTACTGCTTCCGGAGCACCAGCCGAGCTGCTTCCGCTCTGGTAAGCTTCTCGGTACCAGCCCTGGTTCCAGGGGAAGTTCCAAAGCACCGCCCCTAAGGTTAGGGGCGGGGCCTCGGCTTCCCAGCCTGGGCCCCGGCGTAGTTCTGGGCGGGTGTCTCTGGGTTGCGGCCGTTAGGGCTTTCTGGAGAACAAATTAGCCCGAAGAGGAAGGTTTGAAGGGGCCTGCAGTAGTGATTTGCCCATCTGTGACCAGGAGACTGTATGATCGACGCATCCGTCGTCAGTTTTGGCGCTTGTACTTGCTATCTTGTCTTACTGGAGTTGTGGCTTTGTTCTTCCTAACCTTCCTTTTACCCGCCACTTCTCTTGCTATCATTTGGGGAGAATGGGACAGCAACCCTCAAATGTAGGCTCTGAAAGAGGGCTATGTGAAGAAGCCACTGAAAGAACAGACGTTTTCTTCTAGTCTGGCAAGACCTTCCTTTGGACAGCGAACCAGGTTTTTGTTGTTACTTATTTTGGTCATAAAAGTGGAATTAAACTCGAAATACGCATAATGGGAACTCGAGGTTAAGCAGTCTTCATTGACAATAAGCAGATCATTGCTGGTGTTGGATAAGGAGAGTGGTTTTATGTATGTGAAGTAGCTCCTGGAAAACTGGTGGCTTTTCCAACTGTAAAATTCTGCCTGTTATAGTGCACCCCAGGGCACAACACCTATTTAGTGGATATAAAATTCGAAGCATAATATTAAACTGTTTTCCTCTAGATTTAAAAAAAAAAAAAAAAGGCTTTGTTCACACCAATATTTGTGGCAACTTACTTCTGTAATCCTGAAATATTCAAATCCTTGTTGATCTCTCTAAAACCACTTATTTTAAAGCAAAATATTTGATGAGATTCTTCATAAGTTTTAATTCCTCAAGTTAAAATTTTTCTTCTTTTAGGACATGAAGTATTAAAAAACAAACAAAGAAACAAACAATTAAGCCAGGTGTGGTGGTGCACACCTTTAATCCCAGCACTTGGAAGGCAGAGGCAGGCACCATCTCTGAACTGAAGGCCAGCCAGGTCTTCAGAGTGACTTTCGGGACACAGCTAGGACTACACAGAAAAAAAAAAGGGTGTGGGGGGGGGACACATCCAAAACTGAAACAGGTTTAAGAAAGCTGTCCATCTAAACAGAAGCTCTGGAATACTTGGCACTTTCCAGCTCCACTTCCCAGGAGTTCTGATAAGAGCTGTTGTCCTTTGTTTCCAGTTCAGGATTTACTCGGCTCTCTCAGCCAGGTGTACTGAAACTCCCACAGTTTGCCTGGACAGTCATGGATAAGGAGTTCTCTGTAAGGCTGCTAGGGGAATGTACTCCTGTCGTACCTTAGCATCCAGATGTCTCAAACTTAGGTCCCACACTGGCCTCCTCTTTGAAGTTGAGTTTTTCCTAGTTGGCTCTGTCATTGTAGGCAGACATTTCAAAAACCCAAAATACACGTCTCTTTCCTTCCAAGCCAATTCCTGTTCTTTATACTCAGCCCACACCTTGCAGTAGTCAATTCTTCAGCGTTTCCTCCCTCTGCTCCTGATGTCTTAGTTGGCTCCTTTTAATTCATAGTTTTATTCACCTTATGGTAGGGTGTGCTCTAATGCAGGCGCTGGGCTCTTGGTGTATAAAACCCAGATGTTTTGCTAGGTCTTGAGCAATGGACTTCCCGGTAGATGTTGTAGATTGCTCGTGACCCCTCATCTTCACACGACCAACAGCAACAACTAGACAGAGCACCTTTATTGTGATTGTGGACTTTACTTCATCAATACAGCCTGGTATTTTCGTTGTGTGCCAGCAGGGAAGGGAACTTGCCAGCTTTAATTAGGCCTGGACCCAGGAATTTGGAATCTCTTGGAGGCCAAAAAGGCCTCATACATTTTGCCAAACTTCTTGCCCTATTTCTTGCTCTAGCTAATCTTTAGCACCCCACTGCCCACGTGGGGGTGTAGGCACAGCCTTGGCCTCATCACAAGTCCTCCAGGATGCGCACAGAGAATGTGAGGCAAGGGGGAGACTTAGGCCTGGAGGTGCCTGAGAAGCATTTACCCTTCTGACATTTTTCAAGGTCATCTGCACTCCATCATTTCCAGAAACCTGCAGCCCTTGTGCTGGTTCCCGGGCAGGACTTCCCACACTGCCTGGCTCAGGGAGTCCCCAGAGACTTTGTTGTGTGTGGCCGCTAAAACTGTACTCCCTTCTCCTTGTCCTTTCATCTTTACTCTAAGTGCCAAGAGAGAAATCCATAATGTTGTCACTGATACAGCCTAACTTGGACAACGCTCGGCACATATAAAAGCGCTCAATAAATACTTGCTGAATGAATGTATTAATCATTTCGAGGACATAAATTAAGAATGTATTTCTTGGGGCTGGAGAGCTCAATGGTTGAGAGCACTTGCTCTTCCAGAGGACCTGATAGCTTGCTCCCCAGCACACATGTTGGACAGCTCACAACCACCTGTAACTTCAGCCTTCAAGGCCTCAAAGGGCATCCATACACATGTGACATGTTCATGTAAACACACACTTTTTTTTTTTTTTACAAGAGTAGTCTTTTCTATTTAAACTTGAATTTGAATTCCATTTGCAACAGTTACCAGATGTGTGACCTAATACAAGCCAAGTTCTCCTGCTAACCTTGCATAATAAGCTCCCCTTTGTGGGGGTCCTCCACTGTCCTGGACTCACTCTGTAGACAGCCTGGCCTTGAACTCACAGTCATCTGCCTGCCTCTGCCTCCCTGAGTGCTGGGATTATGGGTGTGCGCCACCAGGCCCCGATAGAATTCATAGTTTTTATTGGGTTGAATTACCAAGATTTATTTCAAAAAGCATAGGAGAGAGTGTATTTAACCCTATTCAGCTCACAATAAAGACTATGGATGACTAGAATAATTCATGTTTTAGATGTTTAATGGATTGCCTGCCAATAACATTGGGCACAGGAAAGCAGAAGAACCGAGGGCTGGAGAGATGGCTCAAAGATTAACACTCACTGTTCTTCCAAAGGTCCTGAGTTCAATACCCAGCAACCACATGGTGGCCCATAACCATCAATAATGAGATCTGGCGCCCTCTTCTCATGTGCAGGTCTACATGCCGACAGAACATAATAAATAATTAAAAAAAAAAATTAGAACCAAGCCACTCTGAAAGCACCTGGCATCTGCTTGGTGATGTATCTGTGGTTATAAGGGATTCTTTATTTAGGATCATAGTCAGTTGTGCCACTTGTGCTGAATGAACTCTGTACTAAGCCGTCATCTGCACAGGTTTTGTGTGCATGGCAGCTGTTGAAACCTTGGTTCCTTGACCATCCTCCAAGCCTATTTCACTGCCACCCTAATTTCTCAGTCTCGGCCATTGTAGGCCATTCGGACCTACTTGGCCCGTGGGCATTTTGTTATCTATACCCTGCTTCCAGCAAAATTGTTGGCAGTGCTGAGGGCTGAACCTAGGGTCTCACACATGCTGGGTAAGCACTGTGCCCCTGAGCTCCACCCCATTCCAAGCAGCCGTCTGCGAGTGAAACATGGGCAGCTCTATGGTTTAACTAGAGAGCTGTAGTCTGGGCCTCACCTGCTGTGCAGAGGAGACCCTGGGTGTCTCTGTATCCTCTACCACACGCACTGGGGCTCATAACAGCTCAATAACTGACTCTTATACTACACTGAAAACTGGGAGAGAAAGGTAATAGCAGAGAAATGTTTTCATAGCCATAATCCTTTGGTTCCCATGAAGACCTTGTAACTGGAATGTTTCAAATCACATACCCTACAGGCCATGAGATTTCACAGATTCAAACACATTTTGATCTCCAGTGGGGAAGCTGCATTTGACTAGTCTGGGAAAGGCATTTATGACTTAGGATGGTATATTTTAATCTTTTTTAGTACACTCCCTTGAAGGAATCAGCTGAATTTCAGTACAGACACTGAAAGTTAGAATTAGAATCTAGCTTAGATGAGGCAGGGGCCACATGTGTTTTACTCAGTAGTTTAGTTGTAAAACAAGAGGACCCAGCACGAAGTAAGCATTAGATCATTCAGAGACTATACATCCTTACCAGTGGGCTAATTGCGTTTATTTTTCTTTATTTAAAGAGACTTGTGACTAAATGAGAAATCCACATTTGAGATTTTTCCACATAGTCAAATGAATTCCTCTGGGAAATCTTTCAGAAAGATGAAACTTTGCTGATTCCATTTCGAAGGGAAATCCCCTGGAAGCAGGCTTCATGATACATGCCCTGGGCAGCCGCTAACCCACTCAGCCCAGTGGACTTCCCCTGGCTCGGGGAGGTGCCACTGAAGTCTGGGCATCAATTCTCCGGCAGCTTTAGCACAAACCCACGGGGCAGACCTGCTGCCTGTATGGAAAGTTTGCTCTTCCTCTCTGTGAGGCCACCAAGTCAGACTTTTTGAAATGACTTTCTGAGTTTTTGAAAAATGTTAGAAATGACTTGACATCTCGTGAGTCTTGGAAAAAGTTCTGCAGGGCCTCTGTTTGGCCAGGCCCACACTCTCCCTGGGGATAGAGGGTGGAAGGTAGGGGTTATCCACAGCCAAAGGTACAAAGTGGAAGTGTAGCTTTCCCTCAGCGGCCTGCATTCAAAGGCAAGATAAGAATTCTGCCCTTACTGCGGCCATAGCTCAGTGAAGACTGTTTATTATGGGCAAGGCTCTGAGTTCTGTTCCCATCATCCTCCCCCTTCTCTCTTTCCTCCCCCTTACACAAAATGTCTACAACTTAAAATTCTGTCCTGGTGGTTCCACTGAGGTAGTGAATAGAGAAAAGCTGGCTCTGTGGTTCTGTGTGCTATTAGCAGGTGTTAAAATACAATGCCTTGTGAATTCGAATGCACAACAGCACAGACTCTTGGGAGAATTGGGATTCCTTGATGTGAAGGAGCCCATAAAGGCAGCTGCAGGCAGGACAGAGCTGAGGATGCAAGAGCCCTGCCTAAAGAGTGAGAGGGAGGTCCAGCTCTCTAACTAGACTTTCACCAATCACGTCTTCCCAGGAGATTGCCTGAAGACAAGAATCTATCTATCTGAATCTTTCCATTTAGATAAAAAAAAAAAAAAACAAAAAAAAAAAACAAAAAAACCTTTCCCTGGTTCACATCTGTCCAGCAGTTCTTGCTGGACCTCAATAGCTGTTTGGAGAGCTAACAGTCCAGTAACCCTGAATAAGTACTGCAAGGGAGAAAAGGCAATTTATCTGTACTCTATGAGGAAAGAGACATCAAGTGAGACATCAAACGTGAGCTGGGATGTGATTTCTGAAACATAAGTAAATTCCACACTTATACTTTTTGGACAAAATCATGTCTATCAATGTTTTGCCTGCAGGTATGATGCGCACTAGGTGCATGACACGGTATCCAAGGAGACCAGAGAAAGTTGTTGGATCCCCTGGGACTAGAGTCACAAGAGGGTTATGAACCACCATGTGGGTGCTGGGACTTGAACCCAGGACTTCTGAAGAACAGACAGTGCTCTTAACAGCTGAGACACCTCTCCAGCTCCACTGCATTATTATTTATTATTATTATTATTTTTTTTACTCATGAAGCCTTCAAACTCCTACCTGACAGGACTCTGATGAAACAGTGCTCCCCATTTTCCCTTGTCCACCATATCCAGCGTGGTTCTCCCACTCTCCAGACTAACAGGGGCACAGTATCGTGTCTATCAGCACAGCAGACACACAAATATTGTTACTTCCCTTCTGTACCATACCCTTCCTTACCAGTCAATATAATTCTGTGCCTGGATTCTCTCAGCAATTACCACAACGATGAGTGCTGTTCTTTGATTCGAAAGGGAATAAAGTTGCGTTGGTCCCTCCCAAGGGCATTACTATAACCACCCACTGTTTCTTCCACACAGCCAAGACCTCCAGCTTTGCAACTCACCCTTCATTTTTAGCTATGGCATCACTGTGGCCACCTTACACTTCTGACGATTCTCTAAACCGCCTTAAATAAAGACTTGGTGCTCAGCTGAAGCTTCTGGAAGCCAAGGAGATTGTGAATTCCTTGAATGCTCTCATAGGTCTCCCTGAGTGCTGGAGGACCCCAGCTGGCTTAGTCCTAACGGTTGGTGGTTTGTGAGCCACAACTTCCCCTTAGGCATGCTCACACCGGAAGCCTTTCAGAGTTCGAGAGAACAGGAGAAGAGTCTGTGAAAAGCAAGCCAGGGAAGGATGGAGACAAAGTCGTGGGCTATGAGCCCACTCAGGCTCTGCTTGGAGTATCGGGAACAGGGTTTGAATCTGAGCCTCGCCACAAGCTACCTACTGACCACAGCTGTGCTTTCTTCTCTCAAACGGGAGCATTCTGTCTCTACTTTAAAGGCAGAGGAAAAATTAAATTAACTACTACACAAAAATAAGACCAACTACTGCTAGATTTGAACTCAGTTCCTATTCTTAGAAAGGGTACTGGGGATGAGGTTAAGAATGCTCTATTCCCAGCAAAGAGCAAAACTGAGGACTGCACAGGCCTGAGCATGCGTGGTATTGAGAAATGAAAGTTTTCCTGGTTTAGAAAGTGGCCAGTTCTTACCCACCCTGTCCCACACCGTTCGGCTGCACCGTGAGTGGACAGGGTTGTGGAACTGCAGACATCAGCTGGTGGTTGAGACTTGCCTGGCTGTGGTGGGTCCTTCCATCTTGGGGTCTTTTAGACTTTTCCTTGCTCACTCCAGACCTTGCTCCCTGACTGGGGATGTGGGTGGAGGACCACCAGGAGTGACAAGAACGGAGAGGAAATAAGACCCGGCAGCCTTCCCTTCAGCCTAGAGACACTTCCTCTTCTTTGAGGCTTCCAAATTGGCTTCCTCTAATTCCTATTTCCTTACCACAAAAGTGACATCAGTTGATGCTCAAAAGGCCATATCCTCTCGGGGTAATTGGAGAGGGGGAGAGGGAGAGTGCAAATGAATGAGGCTTCTGATCATTAAACAACTATTTTCATTCACTGATTCAGAAGCAAGGCTTTGTTGTTTTGTTTCCCCCTCCCGCTTCAGGTGGTTTTGTCCATTTGTCTGCCTCCCGAGTGCTGGTTTAGGAACTGCATCTTGAAAATCCAGTTGACAGGAAAGGCAGAGAGGCCTCCAGGTTTTTTTCTTCTAGCTACTCTGAAATAACTTGAAATGACAAAAAGAGAGGCCGTCCTAAGAAGAAACGGGTGAGCAGGGGCAGAGAGTGGGTTCACCGACGGCAGCCAAGGCACGGGGGGGGGGGGGGGGGGGGGGGCCCCCCCCCCCCCCCCCGGGGGGGGGGGGGGGGGGGGGGGAGGCAGAGTCCCCACACCTCACCCAGCGCACTTCGTCCACAGTGCTGAAACAAATCAGGGCTTCAAAAACGGCCAAAGACAGCAGATCTAAACATAAAAACAGTAGAATGAGAAAAGACTCTAGAATTCTGTCTTATAAATATACAGCAAGTTACACTCCGGTTTCCACAGCACCGTGTACCTGTATAGATGCCTACTAAAGAAATCCAATTCATTTCAGCTCCGGGTGGGAGGAGGATTGTTAAATGGTATGATTATGGAAGATTGTATTAAGTTATTTTTTGTTTGTGAAGACAGAGTCTCATGTAGCCAAGGTTGGCCTCAGATTTGCTATGCAGATGAGGCTAGCTGTGAACCCGTAATTCCCCTGTCTCTATCTACCAAGTGCTTTAAATAACAGGGACGTGCCAACATGCCAGGCTCTAAGAGGCTATTGTTTCTTGATCAATGAGACATCAGACACCACAGACTTACAGCCAGCTCACATACAAAATGCCAAGGAACACAGGGGGAATTCAAAGGAGAAGTGGGCATGAGAGGTAAAAATCAGGAAGACGTTTACAAGCAACTTCCCCAAAGTAGTTCAACAACACTAATGGAACCACTTTTATGGGCAAGAAACTGGCCCAACTGCTCTGGGACCCTCAAACACAGATGACAGAGTAGCGTCCCCACTGGAGTTTGCGGGAGAGGAGGTAGATGCATGACTGAAAGCAAGGCAAATAGGAGATAGTTGACAATACAGAGACGTGCCGGCAGGTAGGGAAATGAGTTTCTATGCACACGTGCCGGCAGCTGCCCCGAAGGTCAGGCTTGGGAGGACAAGGACTCTGACAGGTGCGAGAGAAGTCAGAACACACACACTCACACCCAGGTTAGGGAGAAGACCCTTGAGGTTAAGATAAGGGGTTAATTCTCTAGCTGGAAGGCAACAGGGAGACCTTGAAAGGTCTTGGGGTTTTCTTATTGTTTTTTTTTTTGTTTTTTTTTTTTTTTTTATTGTTTTTGAGACAGAGTCACAGGATAGCCCATGCCGGACTCAAACTTGCTATGTAGACAAGGATGTCCTTAAACTATTGTTTACAGCCACGCCCCAATACAGTTGGCCTTTTGCTTGCTTGCTTGTGGCAGGGGACAGGGTCTCTTATAGTCCGTGGTGAGAATGACCTTGAACTTGTTGCTGCTGCTTCTGCTACTGAGTGCCAGGATTAGAGGTGTGTGCTAGCATACCGGGTTTTGTGGCACTGGGCTTGCACACAGGGCTCTGGGCTTGCTAGGCTGAACTATATCTGCAGCTCGTTGATGTTTTTGAGCAAGCAGAGTAGCATGACTGGAATTATGCTTTGGACAGATAAATGAGGTAACAGGATTTAGGGTGAGCTACAGCTGGGCACATGAATCAGGAAGCTCTTGTTAATACTGCAAGTGAAGGCTTTATGAGAGCCTCAAGCAAGGAAAGCAAAATAAGATCTTCCAGACCTAGCTCCCCACGCCACTGTCACAAGCAGGGTTATTTGTAATAGGCCCAGCTGGAAATTAACCAAACGCTCATCAATTTGGAGTAAGCAGTCGGGGAAAGGGCAGAAGGGTGTTTCTGGAGCAAGTGTGAGACCGATTGTAACAAGACAGATGAACTTTTGCTCTCCCACTTTTCCGTTCACCTTTTCTCTTTCTAGTTGATTTCTCTCCGCAGTCCTCAACCTATGAGTCTTGACCCTTTTGGGGGTCGCATATCAGATATTTACATTTGATTTATAACAGTAGCACGATTACAGTTATGGGGTAGCAGTGAAATAATTCTATGGTTAGGGGTCACCACAGCATGAGGGTCCCAGAATTAGGAAGGGCGAGAACCATTGCTCAGAAGGTACCGTTGCATCTTTGTCCCGCTTAGATGACACAAAGCTTACGGTCACTTTAACAAAAGCAGTCACAATTCAGAAGTTAGAGTATGAAATTCCTTAACAAATCCCCAACAGGGGCTGGACAGATAGCTCAGCCAGTGATATGCCTGCCATGCCTCAGTAGCATGAGGACCAGAGTATTCTCTCCAGAATCAATGTAAAAATAAATTCCTTGCAAGCACTCATAATCCCAGCTGGGGAGGCAGAGAAGGGAGGGTTCTTGGGGCTTATTGGTCAGCCAGACTAGCTAAGCTCAAGCCAATGAAAGACCCTGGAACAAAGAGGGTATAGAATGTTCCTGAGTATGCCAGCTGAGGTTCATGCACATATTTGCGCTCACACACTGCACAAATATAACTTTAAAAATGTAATCAATAAAATCTTGAAGTCCACGGAGGCCCTTTCTGCTCAAATGACAAACTGCAGTATTGGCACTAGCAGGGATTAGAGATCATTTTCCCCCGGTGCAGGGGACTGAGCCCAGGGCAATGCCTTCACTCTAGCACGCAGCTATACCTCCAGCCAGAACCAGTGTTTGACGGTAGGTCCCTGTGTCATTCTAGCCCACCGCAGTGAGAAGAACTGCGACAGCCAGCTCACTTTCCTCAGGTCAGAAAACGGAGGCTCAACTAGCTAGATGATTTTTCAAGTCAAGACTGAAAAGACTGGGAAAGCACCTTCAGGAAGGATGACGATAAGGAGGTCCTTCAGAGAAGAGTGCTGTCCCACATTGTACTTTCCCGGTCTTTCCAGCAATACTGTGGCACAGAACATAGTAGTGAGCGAAGCGGAAACTGGCTACTGGAAATTAGGCCTAGAACTGAAAAGACACTAGAGCAAGCAAAGTGAATGAAAGAATCTGGGCTGGTACTGGAGCCATCTACCTGGGGAATGCTTTGAGAGGGCTCGGGAAGTCAGCTGATACCAGGAGACAGGCAGTAGAGACCTTGTAAGGTTGGGGAGACTAGGCCTAAGATTTGGTCAAGTGTGTAAAGAACCAGGCTGTAAGTCATTCCCATTTGAAGTCATGTCTTGTAGTCTGTGCTTTTAAGGCCAGAATGAATGCTCCAATGGCTGCTTTGTTCATTATTCCAACTCCAGGGTCAAGAAATCTAAACTGAGCCAGATGATGGTGGAGCATGCCTTTAATCCCAGCACTCTGGAGGCAGAAGGGTTGCGGAAGTTTTGGTTTATGTTATGTAAACACGTTTTTGTTTTAATCTCAGGTGTGGGCTGTGGGACTGATTCAGACGGTCCACAGCAGCAGACTATTTGCCTCATGTGGGCCCTGAGAGGAGCTCTTTGTCAGCTGCAGATAGTTTAGTCCTGAGGACTCTGAGAGGGAGTAAAGGCTAGAGTCCAGAGACTATGGAGGGGCCTCCGGAGAAAGAATGCTGCTTGTTTCTCCCGCGGCTGCTCCTGGCTGCTGTTGATGCAGTTTGACAAGAAGTCCTGAAACAAAGATTGAACTTGCCCCAAGGAACTCGACAACCCTAAACAGCAGGAAGTATTTAAGGAGAACTCTGCCCCTCTCTCCACTAACCTCCTTTCTCTCTTATCTGGTATTCAGGTATTGGGAGGGATTGGGGTGGAGAAGGGACGAAGAGGCATAAGAAACATAAATAAAATAGCTTAAAAAGCTAGCGCCGTCACAGAGGCAGGCGAATCTCTGTGAGTTCAAGGCCAGCATGATCTACAGAGTGAGATCCAGGACAGCCAAGGCTACACAGAGAAACCCTGTTTAAAAAATATAATAATAATAAGTTTCAGTCAAGGATGGCTGAGAGAGATGGTTCAGCAGGTAAGAGCACTTGCTGTTCTTCCAAAAGAACCAAGTTCAGTTCTCAGCACCCCTATTGGGTGGCTCACAACAGCCTCTAACTCCAGCTCCTCTGAGAGTATCCACACATACTCAGCACACACTTACACAGATGCAAAAACATAAATGAAAATAAATCTAAAAAAAATTGGTCAAGGAACTGGCCATGGTGTTGAGGGAGTATGGCAGGTAAAGAGGCTGTGGTCCAAGGAGCAAACGTAAGACTCTGAAACCCTGGGTTGGTGAGATGGTTCAATGGGGAAAGGTACCTGACCTCAAGCTTGTTCAGTTTCCAGGACCCACAGGATGGAAGGCCGGACCAACTCCTGAAAGCCACCCTGTCACCTCCACACGTGTGCAGCAGAGGACTGCACACACAGACACACACACACTCTAAATGTACAACAACCCAAACCTCCGCAGCAGCCCCGAGCCGGTGGGATGGCTTATTAGGAAAAAGCACTTTGTTCCCAAGCCAGATGACCTGCATTCAGTCCCCAAAACCAACTACTCCCAAAAGATGGACTGTCTTCCATATGTGCCAAAGCACACAAGTAAGTAAACAAGGGAATGGAAAAGAAGCTTGAGAGCCTGAAACTAGGGCTGCTTTAAGTCATCAAAAAATATCTGAGGGCTAGAGAGGTAGCTTGGCAGTTCAGAGCATTTGCTACTCTTCGAGTCTGCAAGTTCCTGGCTACCCATGCTCACAACTGCCTGTAGCCAGCTTCAGAGGATCCAAGGCTCTCTTCTGACCTCTGTGGGCACCTGCACACACATGGCATATGTGCTCACAAACACAGAAATGCAAATTATATATAATGTATAATATTATAAATTATTTATATGTATATATACACACGTGTGCATATACACATATGTGTATATGTATGTATATATACATATGATGTGTTCCAGGGTCAGCTATCATGGAGCACCTACTATCCCACCACCTGGGAGGCAGAGGCAGAGAGATCAGGAGACAACATAGTGGTTTGAGGCAAGCCTGGGCTACGAGAGACCCTGCTTGAAAAACAAAAGCCAAGGTAGAGAAAGAGAGGGACTGTTACACAGAGAGCCAAACAATCACTGGTTTAAGAGGCTGAGACTCTGCAGTGATTTTGAGAGTGAAAGAAAAATATCCCTTTGACATCTGCAGAGCACAAAATGTTCAATAATGATTTTCTCATATAAACTTCCCTTTGTGTCTTGATTAAGAGTAACAAAAGCCACGTGGTTTGCTCTGAAAAACAAAAGGCTCTTTATGCTCTTCAGAAGTTCTCTTCACAAAGTTGACCTGGCCAGCATTTTCTTTGTGAGGTGGAGATCAGAGGGCCTGACTTGGAAAGGCCCTGTTTCATCAAGGATGTGACGGCTCCTGCTGAAATAGTCTAGATGCCAAAGGATGTGGCCTTTTGCTCGAGACAGCTTCTGGGAACACCTTCTTCTGGACTCCAGCAAGGCCTGGGTGGAGCTCGATGATGGAGCTACAAGAGCACCATATGGAATGCCCTAGAGTAAGTCAGGAAACTCGTTGGTCCGTTTGTTTGGAGGCGGGGTCTCATGTAGCTCACCCCCAGTCGTCTTCCTCCAGCTGTGAGAGGGTTACAGGCAAGGACGACCACCTCTGGCTCCCAGTTGACTTTCTATGAATTTCCATCATTATGAACATACGATAATGTATAGAAGAACAGCTGGGCGGTGGAGGTGTCGCTTTCTAACCCCAGCACTCAGGAGGCAGAGGCAGGCAGATGTCTTAGTTTGAGACCAGCCTGGGCTACAGAGTGAGTCCCAGGACAGCCAAGGCTACACAGAGAAACCCTGCTTTGAAAAACAATAATAATAATAATAATAATAATAATAATAATAATAATAATATATGAAGAAAACATGGCAGAAGACTATTAGAACAAGGAAAATGGGTGTATATATATATATACATGTAAGCCAGCTTCATTTACATAGTGAGTTCTAAGCTATAGAATTGAGACCTTGTCTCAAAAAGAAAAAGAACCTTGAATTCTAGGGAAGGTCACTAAAGAGGAAAATCCAAGAACAGTTTCTTCCGTTGCAGTGAGCCACTGATACAGACTTTACCCAAGTGACACGAGGCACTTACTTTCTCGGAGACTGGCCATATCCACCCCAACAGAAGCTGTTTCACAGAGGTGGAGGTTGTGTCCCATCCCCCAGCCCAGGAACTCTACTCTGCTCCAGAAAAGCCGAGTGGATGGAACCGTCGGGGGATTCCATTGGCACTTGGCAGCCACAGACATTCATTCTATTCTTATGTAGTCACAGAGAGCCAAGAGAACTTCAGTAATGCCTTTCAGTATTTAGATGGCAGCTGAACCTAATCCCTAGTAATTCGCTGCTCGTTTGGGAGTGACGAGGCTGTCTGAATTTATTTCTCTAACGTATTAGAGATTAAAGTTGCTACCGGTGACTTCTCTGGCATTTGCTTCTTGGAGTAGATTTTAAATAGCATATTTATTTCAGCCTAGTTGAAAAGATCTTTTCTTCCAAGTTACCAAAAAGAAAATCTTTCAGATGTTACTACTTTTAAAATAAATATTGAGGTGCTGGAGAGATGGCTCAGAGGTTAAGAGCACGGGCTGTTCTTCCAAAGGTCCTGAGTTTAATTCCCAGCAACCACATGGTGGCTCATAACTATCTATAGTGAGATCTATAGTGTCCTCTTCTGGCATGCAGGTGTATGTGCAGGCAGAACACTGCATACATAATAAATAAATAAATCTCATAAAAAAATAAAATATCGAAGCTATCTTTTGTGTGTGCACGCATGTATAGGTCAGAGGGCAGCCTCCAGCATTGTCCCTCAGAGGAACTTAGAATGAATGCTTCGACTCTTTAATACAGCTCCTCCTGTTGTGGTGACCCCCCAACCATAAAATGATTCTCATTGCTACTTCATAACTAATTCTGCTGTTATGAATCATACTGTAAATATCTGCTATGCAGAGTACCTGATATGCCACACCCAGAGGTCCTGAGACCCACAGCTGAGAAGCTCTGCTCTAAATACACCTTTCTGCAGAGCTGTTTCTAGACTAGACATCAGCAGGCTGCGTCTCACTGGCCGATAGAGAACTCGCTTCTCTCTTGTTTCATGCATTTTCTTGACTTCCCTTCTTATTCCCTAAAAACCTTCATTACATTAAGTTACGGCGTGTGCAGGACAGGGGTCTCTCCAGCATGCAGGGTCCAGGGACCCACTCAGGTAGGAGCCAGGCTTAGCAGCAAGCGCCTTTCCCTGCCGAGCCATCTCACGGCCCTTTCTTTCTCTTACTCGCCTCCTGCCTCCAGCATGCCTATTCCGTGTTATTCCTTACTTTATTAATCCTCATCTGGAGTTGTGAGGGTCACCAACGAAAAACAGGAAGTCAGTTACTGAATTGCAGGTTTTTAGACACATGTCCCTGCAATACTTAATATGGACTTCCATTTTAAGAAGTTATTTTTTTTCTTTTTTAAAGAAAGATTTATTTATGTATTATGTATTCAGTGTTCTGCCTGCACATACACCTGCATGCCAGAAGAGGGCACTAGCTCTCACTGTAGACAGTTGTGAGCCACCATGTGGTCGCTGGGAATTGAACTCAGGACCTCTGCAAGAGCAGCCAGTACTCTTAACCTCTGAGCCATCTCTCCAGTCCCAAGAAATTATTTTCTGAAGTTCAAGTTCGTGAAAGTCTGGTATCTTCTCCAGCAACCCTGCCACAGTGTTTGTGTCGAGGATTGTATCTGCTTGGCTAGTCTTGGAAGCAAACCCAAGTGTGATTACCACATTCTGTCACAGTGGCTCACACAGATCTCCTGGTCTTGCAGCCCCCTAACACACTTTCAGCCTGTGAATTCTAAGTTGACAAACGATGGACAAGATTTCAGATAGGGGCTGGGCTCGGTAGTGCACGCCTTTAATCCCAGCATTCAGGAGGCAGAGGCAGGTAGATCTCTGTGAGTTCAAGGCCAGCCTAGCCTACAAAGTGAGTTCCAGGACAGCCAGGGCTGTTACACAGAGAAACCCTATCTCAAACAAAAAGATATCAGATAGGGACCCCACTTAGTTACAAGACTATTACTTGGAAAGATGCTGATACAGCATATTCCTCCTCTCAATTCCTGCTTTAAAATAAGCTATTGAGAACTGGACACAGTGACAGGTTAGTCTCAGATATTTGGGAAACCAAGGCAGGGGTATTGCCTAAGTATAGAAGTTCTAGGCCAGCCTGGGCAACCTAGCAAGATCTTCCACTTTATTCCAATTATCAACCGAGGGAAAGCTGTGAATGTGGTAGAGCCCCTGCACTCATTTGTCAATGCAAACGAGAGCAAAGGAATAGAGAGGGGTTTGGGAAATATGGAAATTGCACTTTGATTGCAAATACAGGTCTTGCTATGTAGCCCAGGCTGGCCTTAGGCTTGTGATCCTGCTGTGTCTCCCTCCTGGATGCTGGGATCCCAGGCTTGTGACACCATACTGGGCCCACTGTTCTTAAAGTATATCCCACCCCCTAAATACCCTCTTCCATTTCCTGCTGCAGAGGTAACACCCATTCGAAGCTTCAGTGTTGTTTTGTTTTCTTGTTTTTTGAGACAGGATTTCTCTGTGTAGCCCTGGCTGTCCTGGACTCATTTTGTAGACCAGACTGGCCTTGAACTCATGAAGATCCACCTGCCTCTGCCTCTGCCTCCTGCTGGGATGAAAGTCATGCACCACCAATGCCCAACTCACAGCTTCAGTGTTTATGCAACTAAAAAAACCCTGTACACCCAAAGCACAGATTTATTTGTTTATTCATTGATTGAGACTGGGTCTTGTTACATAGCACTGCCTAGCATGGAACCTGCTATCCCTGTCTCAGCCTCCAGAATGCTAGGGTGCCCAGCATATGCCACCAGGACCATCAGAGACAACGGCTTCTGAAGCAACTCCCTAACATGTTCTCAGACAAGTGCTTTCAGTCAGTCAAGTGGACAGAGCAAAAAGCAATCTATGTCTGGTTCCATTGTTTTACAGACAGTGCTCCCTAGGCCACTGTGGCAGGGTGACATGGTAAGCAGCTATAACGGGTACTTACATTCCTGCGAAAAGGACAGATACACCTCAGGTAATTGCAAGGGAAGATAAGGGCTCTGTTTCCGAGTAATTGGGTTTTAGAAACATGTAGTTTCTCTTCCACAATGTTCTAAGTTGGTGGATCACGTAGTACATCTGGGCCCTTAAAGTGGTACTTTCTCCTTTCCTTCCCCTAAGTTTCTCTTACAGAGCCAAAACACTTCTAAATCTACTTTTGTTTTGCCTTACTGAGACAGGGCCTCACTCTGTAGCTCTGGCTGGCTTGGAACTCAGGTCCGCCTGCCTCTGCCTCATGAGGCCTGGGGATCACAGGTGTGCGCCACCAGGCCTGGCACATTTCTAAACTTGAGTATGGCATGTATGTACTGAGGTTTTTGTTTTGGTTTGTTTTTTTTTTTTTTTTTTTTAAGATTTTATTTATCTGTTTTATGTATGAGTGCTCTATCTGCATGCTAGGAGAGGGTATCAGATCCCAGTATAGATGGCTGTGAGCCATCGTGTGGGTGCTGGGACTTGAACTCAGACCTCCAGAGGAGCAGACAATGCTCTTATCCGCTGAGCCATCTCCAGCCCCTGGGATGTACTGAGTTTTTATGAAATGCTCTGATCTAAACTACAGTGCCCTGCAGAAGAAATATTTGACTGGAAATCCAAGAAAATGGTTGAAAGGTCTCCATGAACCAGCTGTGGGAAGTGATGTCATCTTTCTGCAACTGCTGCTCATTTCTAAAACCCAACTACTGACTTTTGGAGTCTGTTTTTTTGTTTTGTTTTGTTGTGGCAGAATTTCTGTGTAGCCTTGGCTGTACTGGACTCTTTGTAGCCCAGGCTGGCCTTGAACTCACAGAGATCCACCTGCCTCTGCCTCCCTGAGGGCTGGGATTACAGGCGTATGCCCCTGTGCCTGGTGACTTTTGGAGTCTGTATTAGTCTGTGCTAAAACACTGACCAACATCAAGATGGGAAAAGGGTTAATTTGACTTCCGTGGACTGGATCTCAGTCCACTGAGACGCTGTGGAGAGAACTCCAGGCAGGAACCTGAAGGCAGCGGTGAGACAGAAGGCCGCGGGGCACTGCTTACCCATCTGCTCCTTGTGGCTTGCCTGTCCTTTTGATGACTGTTTTATTTTATGTGTAGATGTCCGACCTGTATGTGTGTCTGTGCACCATGGGTGTGCCATGCCTTCAGTCCTGAAGAGAGCACCGATCTCCTGGAACTGGCACTACAGACGGTTGTTAGCTGCCCTGTGGGTGCTGTGAATAGAACCTAGGTCTTCTGCAAGAGTGGCAAGTGCTCTAACTGCTGAGCCATTGTTTCAGCTCCCTCAGCGCCCTTTCTTTTACAAACCAGGGCCACAGAGGGGGCACCGCCCGCAGTGGGCTGGGTCCTCGGACTTGCCCGCAGGCCGATATGATGGAGATAATTATTCTTTCTAAATGACTCAAGCTGTGTCAAGGACTTCCGGCACCTGCCATCTGGGTGCTCCTCCTCAGGGACTGGCAGTACACTTGTAGATGAGCTTTAAAGATGTTTTTCCTTTCAAAGATTTCTTTTCTTATAACTAGAACAGAATAATTCCTTTAAAGATAAGCCAGGTTCAGTGTCATAGGCTCCAGATACTTGAGCAGCGAAAGCAGAAGTGATCCGAAGTTTAAGGCTTGTCTATACTACGGTACATTCTTTAATGTGCCTGGTTAACTCAGTGAGACCCTGTCTCAAAATGAAATGTAAAAACAGGGCTTAGAGTACAGTCTGGACAGCGAGTAGTGCAAATATATTGTTCAGGGATTTAGAAAACCAGACCCTCAGCATCTTCTGGGGCTTTCCAGTTACAATCACTTCAAAGCCTACTTTAAAAATGATTTATTTTTACATTTCCTTTAGTTTGTGTGTGTGCACCTGCAAACATGGGTGCGCTGAGGGGGGTTACACGCTTTCATGGAGGTCAGAAGACAACCTGTGCATTCAATTCCTCCTTCCACCCTGTGTTTTGGTCCTAGGGATCAAACTCACATCACCAGGCTTGGTAGCAAGTGCCTTATATGCTCAGCCATCTTCCCAGCTCAGCTTTTCTTTTCTTTTTTTCTTCTTCCTGCAGAAAGCCAGTTTTTTATTTCTAAAATTTTATCAAAAACATTCACAAAAGAATCATCTTGGAAAGGTTTGTAATTACAAACAAAGAAGAAACACTCAGTAAGCCTGGAAGGTCAAGTCAGAAGGTCAGCTGTTCTGAGAAGCAGCTTCTGCCCAGCTACGTGGGAAGCTGGCCGGGCAGGGAGACACAAGTACCAAGATTCTGCGCTGAGACCCACTGTTCCAGATAAACCTCCAGAAACAAGAAGTCAGTCTGTTTCGAGGCTCAGGCTGTAGGGCGCTCAGCTGGTAGAACACTTGCCTTGCACACAGGAAGCCCACATCCATCTCCTCCCTGCACACAGCAGGCAGTGGCCCCGCCCCCCACGCCCGTAATCTCAGCACTGGGGGGAGGGGGGCGGAGGCAGGAGGGGCAACAAAACAAGAACGCATCTCATAAACAAAACCAAATCCTAAAAACCAAAGCTAAAAACCAATCCGATGCTGCACGCCAACTAACCCAAACAGTGTCACAAAACATCTTTTTATTTCCAGGACAGAGGTCATGCCCCAAATCAGCACAGATATAAGAGCCCTGCTACTGGCCAGGACCGCAGCCAGGACAAACTCAGCCAGCGGTAGGCGCCTTTGCCTCTCTCTGGAGGCACAGCCACGTGGTCGGCACTTCGCAGGAGGACCTCTGCACCAGGTCTGCATCATAAGGGATGTGCCAGGAGTCTCCGGTCGTCTGCACCACAGTGTCATAGCTGAGGGTATGCTGGCGAGGTAAAGACAGCCACATGGTGAGGGCAGTGAAGGCCTACTGACCCCTCTCCCCAAGCTTTTCTACTTCTTTGGAAGAGTATTGTGTTTTGATACTGATTTCCTTCCTTCCTTCCTCTGTGTATCTGTGGTGTCCGCACATGTATGTAACCAATGCACATGCCTGTGCATGCACAGAGCTGGAGGCAGACACTGGGCCCTCTTCTGTCACTTTCCACACATTCCTTTGAAGCAGGGGCCATACCTGGAGCTTCTGTTTTGTTTTGTTTTGTTTTGTTTTTCTCCTCACCTGGCAGCTAGCAAACCCCAGCAATCTTCCTGTCTTGACTCCACAGCGCTGAGGCTATAGATGTGTGCAAGGACACACTGAGCTAGCTATGTGGGCACAAGGATCTGAACTCAGCAAGCACTAACCATTGATCCATCTCTCCCGCCCCCATGACAGCAAGCAAAATAAAAAAAATGTGAGAGGTAGTTTCATTTTCAGGTTAAGGTCTCACTACAGGAGTCTTTCATTGTATTTATTAGTTTTATAAGTGGAAGAGAGAAAAAATAAATACAGAAAGTAGAAAAATAGCCCTCTCCCAAGAGTATTGTGAAGTGAATCTCAGATGTTTACTTCTAAAAAATGGCATTTATTTTGTAATTCGAAGATCAATGCCAGTACTACCCTTTCTCCAGCTTGACTGCTGTCTAACTGACGCCTGATGTACTGGAGCAGCATCTTTTCTCCCCATCCCCCTGTGTAGGCTGCTGTATTTCCCTGTACTGATTCTCCTGTCCTTGTTTTAATAGGAGAGGCATCCCTGTGCTGTGCTGTCTACACTAGAACCAAAGGTGAATCCAGTAGAGACGGACACAGAACACATTACACAGGAAAAGCGAGCTGGGCAGGTACACCTGCAGTCCGGCTTAGACAGCTGAGACAGGGCAGCTGACATAGGTTTCAGGCCAGCCTGGTTTACACAGTAGTGAGCCAGGGCTACAGAACAGTCCATGAGCAAGAGTGCCTGGAAAGAGGCTCTGACTACAAAAGCTAACCCAGATTCAACGATGTGGAAAGGCTGGACTGTTACAAGCCCAGTGCCAGAATCTCTATCTTTCAAGATGGCCCTGTTAATCACTCTTCTTCACCTCTTAATCACTGTTCTCTGAATGTTACTTAATATGTTTGTCACAAAATGTACAAACAAATCCCTAGTTTACATTTTCCAAAAGGTTAAAGAGGCCATTAGATAGCAGCTGAGGCCTATAACCGAGGTGCCCCTGCTTTCTGTAACCTAATGTTTCTACTGAATTATTTGAAAAGTGTCTTAATTTTCTTTGTTCTGTTAGAATAAAACTTGATAAAACTGGTACCACATTAAAAACAAAATGCAAGATCACTAAGTCTGTGTTCTTGGGCCATCGTCATTTGTATTTGGCCCACAAATAAACTATGTCTTTATTCTCTCTGAGGTGAAAGTTGTGTTTTTGTGTCAATGAGGCCTTCCTCTAAGTGAAATAAAACAGGGCTTGAGAGGATGGTTTATGGGATTAAAGTGCAGATGCCCCCGGTAGAAGAAGAACTCATTCCTGCAAGCCATCTTCGGACAGCTGCACACAAGCCATGGCACAATACAGATACACACAATTACAAACACAAATGTAATTTAAATTAAAAAACAGGAAAAGGTGCTTAAAAGGACAAGTATTACAGCATAAGAAATTTTGAGCTATTTCCAGGAAACAGGTAAATGGAAAGGCATGAACGTAGGTAAAGGCACCGTTTCATGCACAATCACAACAGCCCAGATGTTTCAATATGTCAATCAATTAAGGATTGGCCTATGAATACTTTCGCCCTGACAAAGGCTGTTTCTAGATAGGAACTGGCTAACTACCAAATGCCAAACTATAACAAAACCAAAGTATTTAGAATTTCAAATGTTGACATTTTAAAAACGATGCCACACTTTCTTTAGACATGACTCTATTAGCATCACTTAGAGAACAGCCCCATACCTGGAACGTTAATTTTGATCTTAGAAACCCTTTCGTGATTGCCAGCTGGTGTCCCTGCTGCCACTTAAAGAAGAGGCGCTGGGTCCGGGCATCAGGCAGGCAGGCCTTGTGGTCCCGCAGCAGATCTTTCGTGATGAACTTGCAGTGATTGCCTGAGTTCAGCGTGGCATACAGAAGGAAGGGGTCATCTTCCGAGCTGCAGCGGGCGGGAGGAAGAACAGGTCAGAAGCTGCAGGAGCAGAGAGCCACTTCCCACCATCCTCATACTATACTCTGACTTTCCTTGCAGGCACCTCTGACTCCCTGACAGGCAGGAACTGAGGGACCCTCCCAGAGCACTTGGAGTCCCTAGTCGGTGATGCTATCTAAAAGGCAATAGAAAGCTGAGGGGAAGGGACTGTTAATGCTCAGGACATAAAACTTTCAGGCTAGCTTGGGCCACACTTGTGACCCTCTCAAAAAAAACCAAGAGTACAGGCCAAAGCAGGCAGCAAGGGCACCTCCGTCGAGACTTCTAGGCTATAGCACATGCCTCGTTCCATTCCTTTCTATAGGAAATATCAATGGACATACAGGCTCTGCACAAGCCTGGTGCCGGATTCCATGTGTTGTAACTGTTCTCTCATTTACCCTTCACAACAACCTTGTGATGATCACACATGAAGTCGATGCCTTTCCAGGTGGGAAAGGACAGGCCCACACCCTGAAACAAGCCTAACTCCTGGTGCACACCAACATCGCGTCGTGACACTACGAGGATCAGTTTTTACTTGTGAAGCAATGGAAATGCCCCCTCTCAGCTTAGAAAAGCGATTTGGCTGTGATCTGAATGAGGACTTGACCTTCATGCATCAAGAGCCATTTTACTTTTTTCTTTCTTTCTTTTTTTTTTTTTAATTTTTTATTAATTACACTTTATTCATTTTGTATCCCCCCATAAGCCCCTTCCTCCTCCCCTCCCGATCCCACCCTCCCTCCCCTAGCCATTTTACTTTTTTAAGAATAAATTCTTTGTGGGGTCCCAAAAACCCCTGAGGTTCTCACTTCTGAACCAAGGAGCCCTGAGCCTGGGGTACGGCACACACTAGGCAAGGCTGGAAATAAACGTGCACCAGGGCAAGTGTGAAAACCCGTGAGTACACTGAGGGCGCACATGCGTGCTCCGGGTCTCCACCTTCCGCTCAGCTGCTTTCTGTTCCTGAACTGCATATTGTGTTACAAACCTGCTTCCCATGATCCTTCGGCTTCCTGGGACGCTGTAGCTTAACAGCAATTTTCTCTGTATTAGAATGAGTCCAGGCCCTTTGTGAGGGCCTCTGTAATATGGTCCTTCCTTCTCTCTGACTTCAAAACTTCTTCTCCATTCCTTTCCTTTCCCTTTGGCTCCTCTCCCGTCTTCTTTCTTTCCCTTCCCCCTTTGTAGACAGAGCCCCATAGAGTCTCATGTACCCCAGGATGGCCTCCGTCTAACAGAGAATGACATTGAACTTGAATGGTCTTCCTGTTTCTGCCACACAGGGCTAAGACTATGGACTGGGATACAGCTAGTTTTATGTGGGGCTGGGGATGGATGGACCTCAGAGCTTCCAGAAGGCCAGGCAGTTTTCACTGACTGAACGGCATCCTCAAAAGGCTACCTCCCCGGGGGCTCTTCTAGCCCACCTATGCTGGCCTTCTCACTTTTGTTTACCTAGGTCCATCTAACCCCTGTGCCAGGACCTTTGAATCTCTGCTGCCCTGTACGAGGGAGGAACACTGTGAGGTGGGGAATCTTTCCCACAGCACGGACGTCTGGTCACGAGGAGGCCGCCTGCTGACTTGTTCTGTCGCGGTCACTAAGAACCAACACTGTGCTCACATTTGCTGGGTGTCCGCTCAGTGATCAGGTCAGGAGTTTATGGTATGTTCTAAGTGCCAGCCTCACTCCTGGCCTGCTGCACTCCTTTTCCCATCCATGCTGACTTCCTCCTATTCTCTGGCACTCTCTGGCAGCCACCGTGTTTTTGTAAGCTCCCTCCAGGCTAATTTGCTCTGAGTGAGGCTGCGTCCACAGGGCATGCATTTCTAAATGCCCAGTAGGTAGATGACCGGAACATACTCTCGTTCGCGTGCTCCCGCCAATACTTACATGTTATCAGCAAAAAAACAGTGGGCTTGCCTCCGCACCTGTTCCATCTCATCCCTTCTCCACTGGGAACTCGGTCTTAGCATGTGCTTCCGGCCCAGGACTAGCAATTGTAGATTTTGTTGGGCTAGTTGAGAAACTACACTCAGGAGCTAAGAAACACAAAGAGTCAAACAAAAAAATGTTCAAATAGCAGGTAAGTTCTTCTAGCTCGTTACTTCAGTGGGAGGAGGACGGCTCTTAACGATTTTCCATCCTTCAAAGCCTGAGGAACAGTATAAACAATGCCTTCTTTGTTGCTGTTTGTTGGTTTAACAGCGGCTCTCAAGCAGTACGGGCTGGCTCCTAGCTACCAAGTCAAGGTTGACCTTGAACTTGTGGCCCTCACACCTCCACTCACTGACCTGGGATTATAGGCATTTGCCACCATGGCCAGTTTATGAAGGAATGCCCAACCCCTGCTGAGGTCAGGCTATCCTGGTTCAGGTGTGGTTTTCTAAAGACAAACTATTCAGCTTAATTTGGTTAGAGCATCCTGAGACGGTGATGTGGCAGGAAGCAGCTACTCAATTTTGAAGCAAAAAACAACAACAAAACCCAACTCTCTATATATATACATATATATATATATATATATATATATATATATATATATATATATATAGTTTGTTTGTTTTTTTTTTTTTTTTGAGACAGGGTTTCTCTGTGTAGCCTTGGCTATCCTCACTTTGTACAGTAGGCTGGCCTTGAACTCCCAGAAGTCCACCTGCCTCTGCCTTCTGAGTCCTGGGATTGCAAGTGTATGCTACCACGCCCAGCTGTGGGGATTTGCCACAGCACAGCCTGGAGGTCAGAAGCCAGCCTAAAATACCAATGCTCTGGAGGCTGAGGCAGGAGAATCACTAGTTTGAGGTCAGCCTGAGCTAAATGGCAAGATCCTGTGTAAAAAAAAAATCTGCCAAACAGAAGAAAACCAGAAAGGATGGATGGGGCAACATTCCCACATAGCAGCAGAGCTCTCTGAACTCAACAGCTCCGTTCTGGTCTATGCTGTATATTGTTAAAGTCTGTGCTTACCCGGGGTTTCTGTTCATCCGTCTCTATTACTATAGATGATTTCATGAAGTAGTTGGGTTTAGTGCTCCCTAACCACCAATTCTAGAATGAAAACAAATGGATACTTGTCCACTGAGTTAATATACAAGCAAAGGAGAACGCCAGAGTCAGAGTGGAGATCCCTACTGAAAGTTGGTAATTGGTAAGGTGCAGCCTTTCATAGGTCACCAGGATGACTTAGCAGGTAACGGTACTCGCTGTAAAGCCTGGCGGCCCCAGGTCGGCCCCCGACCGCACACAGTGGTGGAAGGAGAGGGAATACCGCACAAAGCTGCCAAATCCCATGCCAGTAATAGCAATAATTCCTTAAAAATTGTTTCAAGTATAGGTTGTTGCTTCAAAATCATGGTAGTGACTTCTGTGCTCACTCGGTAGCCATTTCCCAGCATTCTCTATGTGGAGAGCATGCGGGCGTTACCTAGTGCACAAAAGCTTAAAGGCACACACACTGTTTCCAGTGATAGTTTTTCTTATTTGCCTGTCAAGCCTCGGAAAACAAAAATTCTCACTGTACAGAGAGCTGTTGGTTAATAAACAAGTTCTGACTGGCTGAAGAAGACGCCCAGCATCAGGAACCGGCATGTCAGTCCACGCCTGCAGCACTCAGGACTGAGGCAGTTCAAGTTCAGACCGGACTATGTGAGTTTTGGGCCAGCTTGGGCTACACAGAAAGATCCTATAGTACAAGACCACAGTGACAGGGATGATGATGACAAACAAAAAGCATGATTCGTGAACTCGAATACCTCAAAAGACAGTAAAAGTGCCTTTTTTCAGAATGCAGTCTCTCTCTCTGTATGTGTGCTGTGTGTTTGTGCTTGTCCACACGTGTGCGAGTATGTGAACCTACATGGTATTTTAGAGACAGAGTCTTTACTATGAAGCCCTTGCTGGCTTAGTACTTCCAACTTCAGCTGGGAATAAGAGTAAGAGTGCTGGAATTGTGTATTCTATACCATGCCTAGGGTGTTTACTTATGTATTCTGAGATGGGATCTTGATAAGTTATCTAGGTTGACCTTAAACTCACTATTTTCTTGATTCAACCTATCCAGTACCTGCAGGCATTGCAGGCATTCATCACTATGCTGGGCCGTATTTTACCTTTTTTACATATGTTTAGCGTGTGCATGTGAGAGAGAGGGAGAGACAGAGGGAAAGAGGGAGAGAGGGAGAGGGAGAGTCAGAGAGCACATCTGAGCTCCAGGGATTGAACTCAGGTCATCAGGCATGAGCGCCATCTTCTGGGTCCTCCATTTATTTAAAGCTTTGCTGAAATTACAGATTATTTTCTTTGAACATAGACTCAAAGTAGAAATCAGACCCATTAATAGGGATGACAATGACTTAAAATTTGCATAAGAAGACAGGCACTGATGGCATATACCTCTAATCCCAGCACTCAGGAGGCAGAGGCAGGTGGATCTCTGTGAGTCTGAGGCCAGCCTGGTCTACAAAGGGAGTCCATCAGCTAAGGCTGCACAGTGAAACCTTGTCTCAAAAACCCCCAAAACTCCCAAAACATTGCATAAGAAGTACCACAGAGTTATTGTAAAAATGTTAAGGTTCATGCTGAAGCCAAGGGTGGTCCTGCATACCTCTAATCCCCACCAGCCCACGAAGCTCAGTGAGAGCCTGTACGACCCAGGGCCAGGCTGCTTGGCATCTGGAGCTCCACGAGCCTGCCGTTCAGCCCTCAGCACCACCACCAAACACCACCCCACACTGTTTGGTTCTGGTTTTCAACTTCCCATGTGGCCGGGAGGGAAGACATGGTCTGAAAAAAAACACAACGGAGTCTTCACAGCCATGCCCTTCTCAGACAGTCCGCCCAAGCTCACTAAATTAGAAATGAATAAGGAAGAAGAGGAAAACACAGCTTCAATTACGCTGGGGCACCATCCTGTGTGGAGGGGTCTCTAAATTCATTTTATCATGTTTTACAAGATGCCTGGGTGGAGTAAAGGCACCCTGAAAACTGTCTGGCTGTGAAAAGCCCCCGCAGTAAACTGCAGGCTCAACTTAGTGGGCTGGCTCAAAGCCAGGGCAAACCCAGATCAGCCAAGAAGAGGAAAACTTAACAACTGTATGTTCGATCAAAACTAAAACTGAACCAAGTATAGTGGCATACATCTGTGATCCAAGTACTCACAAAGCTGAGGCACAAGCATGGCTAGTTTCGGGCCAGCCTGGGCTACACAGACAGACCTTGTCTCAAAACCAAACAAACCAAATCAACCTGGGCCTGGAGTTGCAGCTGTGTACAGACAGTACTTAACTACTATGCATAGCTGACACAGCTGTATGGAACAGCATCTTTAGGCTGTTATATAACTGACACAGCTGTATGGAACAGCATCTTCAGGCTGTTACATAGCTGACACAGCTGTATGGAACAGCATCTTCAGGCTGTTACATAGCTGACACAGCTGTATGGAACAGCATCTACAGGCTGTTAGATAGCTGACACAGCTGTATGGAACAGCATCTTCAGGCTGTGTTAGAATAGCTAGTGAGGGGAGGGGGCACTATGACAATACCCAAAACAACTGGGAGGAATGAGACTACAGTCACAGTGGCATGAAAGTAGAAGTGGGACTGTTTGGGGAGGAAAGGAAGCAGTGGGAGGTGCTGTAAAAAAGGAGGCGATTCCGGGGATGAATATGACACACAGATACAAAAATGTCATAAAGAAACCCAGAGTAGGGTGGGACAGCGAGAAGTTGAGGAAGGGGGCTACAGCCAGGATACAAAGTGAAGAAATTGTAATAAATAGTAATAATAAATGAAAAAAAGAAACGCATTATTTTGTACACTTACTTAAAAAAAAGGTGGTGAGGGCTGGAGAGGTTACATGGCGAGGCAGCTAAGAGTACTTGCTGCTTTTCCTGAGGACCTGGACTGGGCTCCAGCACCCGTGTCAGCCGGCTCAAGACACCCTGTAACTCCAGATCTAGGGGTCCAGTGCTTCCTTGCCTCCTCCTCCTCCTCTTCCTTCTAAGACAGGGCTTCTCTGTGTAGCCTTGGCTGTCCTAGACCGGATCTGTAGACCAGGTTGGCCTCAAACTCACAGAGATCTGCCTGCCTCTGCCTCCCTGAGTGCTGGGATTAAAGTCGTGTGCCCCCACGCCCGGCCCGATGTGATTTCTATAAATTGGTGGATGGATCAAGAAACCAGTTTGGGGGCTGGAGAGATGGCTCAGTGGTTGACAGTACTGACTGTTCCTCCAGAGGATTCGGGTTCAATTCCCACTACCCACACCGCAGCTCGCAATTGTCTGCAACTCCAGGATTGACACACTCATGCAGACATACATGCAGGCAAAACATCAATGCATGTAAAATAAAAAATAAATAATTAAAAAAGAAAAGAAACCAATTTGAATGCAAAATATTTCACTTTGCAGCTTGCCTGTATGTGTGTGTGTGTTTGCGTGCGTCTGTGTATTTCAAAGCATGGTGTTGATGGTGGAAAGGCCAGTTCACTCATCAGCAGTATTGGGCACTTCCTCGGTGAGTTCCTGGGTGTAAACTGTTGGGGATGCAGCTCCAGGGGCAGCTGTCTCTGACCTCACGGTGCTGCTAAGTGACCACCACCGTGTAACAGCCTCGAGGGAGCACAGGGAGGCTAGCTACCGTCACATTCAAGGAGAGCAGAGTGGTCAGGGTTATCTCCACAGAGCACAGCTGAGTTCCAGCTGAATAACCCAGACAAGGATGGGGGTTTCCAAGGAAGAGGAGCAGTATGCTCCAAAGACCATCATCCAGGAAATTCCAGGAAATAGAAGCACAGACTCAGCCAGGCAGAGGTCCGGGAGGATGACGTGGAGACTGCCTAAATGAGGGGGGATGAATGCACAGGTCTCAAACACAGGGCCTTTTCTTGCCTGGAAGCAGTGGAGGAGATGAAAGAATTTAAAACAGACTACCACTGTGGATGGCAAAATTCTGGACTGCAAGAAGACTACACCAGAACGGTGTGTGTGTGTGTGTGTGTGTGTGTGTGTGTGTGTGTGTGGTGCCCTTGGTGCTGAAAAGAGGAGAGGAACAGCCACTGACTGGAGTAGGAAATAAAAGGACAAATTAAGCAAGACTGGGACCACTGGGTCGACGGTAGTTCCCAGGCGGAGTCGTGAGAGGAAGAACTTCCGATGTTCCTGGGTTGGAGGTGTCCAGGAGGCAGCCAATAGGAAGCTTTTGATGTGGGATCAAATGAATTGTGATGGGAGGAGAGAGTAAATGAGCTATCATGGAACAGGTTAAGGACCTAACACAGAAGAGAATAGAGCGTCCAACCAGAAGAGTACCTGGTGTAACAGGTTTAAAAAGTCCTAGGTGGGGCCTGGTGGTGGCGGCACACCCCTTTAATCCCAGCACTCGGGAGGTTTGAGGGCAGCGTGGTCTATAAACCCAGGCCAGGACAGCCAAAGCTACACAGAGAAACCCTGTTTCAAAAAACCAACCAACCAACCAACCAACCAACCAACCAACCAACCAACCAACCAATAATAAAAAATGAGGAAGAGAAATGTGGGACCTATTCAGGGTGTTCCTTTGTGGTAATGAAGGGAGGGATCACTTGTACTTTATTTATTTATTATCTTTATGCATGGGTGTGCATGAGTTAATGCGCACCGTGGCCTGGCAGGAGCCTGTGGGGGCCAGAGGAGGGTGCTAGATGCCCTGTAACTGGAGTCAACAGCAGTCATGGGCGGCCACACGTGTACAGGGCCCTAACCCAGGTCCTTTGCAAGAGCAGCAAATGCTCTTAGCTGCTGGGCCAGCTCTCTAGCCCTACAGGGAGGATCTTACAGCTACTCAGCTCTCAGGGCAAGTTCTCTGTGGCAATGGCACCTCACCTCAGTGGCTTTATGAAGCAGCAGGTGTGTGTTTGATGACGCGGTGCAGGGAGGCCGTGCGTTAGCGCTGGACGACACTGTTCTCTGCTTCATGAACTAGCGGTGAGGGAGAGGACGGTGAGGGAAACTGTCTGCTCTCGTTAGGAGGTACAGCCAATCCTATCTCGCTTGCTAGGGCCCAGCGTTCCTTGAATAACGAATGCAGTAGCGTTCCCTAGTAGTTTCTGCTACTGTCACCCCTGTGTGAAATGAAGGTGTGCAACTCACTCTTTAAGAATTGTGGGAAGCTCACACACACACACACACACACATACACACACACACACACACACACACACACACACACACACCGCTATTGTTAACCCTGTGTGAAATGAAGGCATGTAATTCAGTCTTTAAGAATTGTGGGAGGCTCAGAGTCCTGAACTCAGTAGTTTCCTCTCTTTTTCCAGAACCTGGGTGAAAGGGAAGCTAGGTTAAGTGGAAACTGTTGTCACCCAAAATGGCCTGCAGCTGTTAGTGCAAACTGGGACAGGGTGGAGTGTTTGAGGAGCAAGACAACATTTACTTGACAGACCTAAGCCCTTCCCCGCCTTTTCTGAGATCCTAAGGTTTTGAAGGTCTTTTTTTTCTCAGATAAAACCAAGAGAGACGTAGCCTGTGACCTGCCTCTTCTTTACACTGTAGTTCAGAGCCTGGGCTGTAAAAGGCAAGCAACCTAACTTTAAACAGAACCCAATGTTAAAGAGAACGTCTTATTCACGAAAGGAGCCATTAAAGCCTCACAACCAGCAGAGTTCTTAAAGTAACCACAACTAGTCAGAGGCACCTCCGCGTTCTAGTAACAATTACGTAGCTATTTGGGAGACTCCAGCCAGGAAACGCTTCGCCATTGTCTATGCCATGGCTTCACTGATGCCCCCATGGTAGTGTGGCTGGCACTGGGCAGAGTTGGTGGGCTGGGTGTTTCCGCTCAAGCCAGGACAGATGTCAGGATATTTCAAGGAGTTACGTCAGATGAGAATAAAAGTAAACAGACCCTTCACGTGCAATTGCTCATTTTGATAAGTGTTTCTCACAAACTAAGAGAACGTGAAGCCATTGCAGGGACAAAGGGGAATGAAGAACTCTCTGAGGCCGTTCAAGGCCACAAACATGCTTGAAGCTGATGCGCTGCTCTCTACACTGCTTGCGGCAGAGAAGACAGGGGCGTTGTAACTTAGACTAGTGTGTAGCATTTTCTATTTGTCTGCGATGCTCTTGCCCTCTGTAGATGATCCACTTTCTTTGCCCTGTCTTGATTCTTCGCATTTTACTACTGAGCTAAGTCTTGGGGAGAGAATGCTTGAGACAATGACTCTGTATTTCTCAAGTAACTGCTATGCTCAACATTTGTCTGCTGAAAATTCCACCATGAAAAAGGGTGCAGGAAACCTTTTAAAATGGTGGCTTGAGGCTTCTGGTTTCAAATATTCATATCTGTTTTGTTGTTGTTGTTTGTTTTTGGCTGGCTGTTCAGCTGATGCTGTGTCAACCTAAGTTTTTTTTTTTAATTTATTTATTATTTATAATTTTTTTACTTTGTATCCCAGCTATAGCCCCCTCCCTCATCCCCTCCTAATCCTACCCTCTCTCTCTCTTCTACCCCTATGGCCCTCCTTAGTCCACTGATTGGGGAGGCCCTCCTTCCCTTCCATCTGACCCTAGCCTATCAGGTCTCATCAGGAGTGACTGCATTGTCTTCCTCTGTGGCCTGGTAAGGCTGCCCTGCCACTTAGGGGGAGGTGATCAAAGAGCCAGCCACTGTCAACCTAAGTTTTACACTGATGGTAGGTGCTTGCTGATAGGAGGATGTCTATGTTATTTGTTATGGGTATTTTGCATGCACCACTTCTGTGTGGCTAGTACCCATGAAGGTCAGGAGAGGGAGTCAGATTCCCCTGGAACTAGAGTTATAGCCAGTTTTGATTTTTTGTTTTGTTTTTGAGACAGGGTCTCTCTGTGTAGCCTTGGCTGTCCTGGACTCTTGCTTTGTAGGTCAGGCTGCCCTCGAACTCAGAGATCTCTGTGCCTCTGCCTCCCAGAGTGCTGGGATTACAGGCGTGCACCACTGTGCCTGGCTTATAACCAGTTTTGAGCCATCATGTAGGTGCTTGGGAATCACACATATGTCCTCTGACAGAGCAGCCAGTGTTCCTAATAGCTGAGCCATCTTTCTAGCCCAACAATTTTTGTAAAGGAGATTAATAATACTGTTTGTTGAAACTTTTCACACTTTATATGGCATGGGAGAGATTAGTGAAACAGGAGTACTGGAAGGAGAGAAGCAGAACCCGGGGCAAGCAGGAAGAGGGAGGCCTTCGGTGGGTGTATGCAAACTCCACACACTTGTGTGCTGGATGGTGCAGTTCCAGAGGAGAGAGGTTGGGGCTGAAAAGAGGGAGAGTCCCTTCCTCCATCTCCATGAGCAAATTTAAAGTTGCTCAGAGACTGACTCTGTGAAGCTCTTTAGATGTCGTGGGGAATGTACATATGCTATACTGTATTACCTCATTCTGATGTCATAATAATCCCGCTGCTTTCAGACTCATCCTATATCCTGTGTTTGTCAGCTTTCGGTATTTTAGGGAGATTTCAATGACCTCATCTTGTCCTCAGTCAATGAAACAATTCTATGGAGGAAGAGAAATGGCATCCCGGCCCTGGGCACATCCTGCCCACGGCGGGATGTGTTTCCTGAACCTCTGCCTGCTCTGATGCCACCAGCACCCACAGAGCAAGCTAACCTGTTAGAAAACGATCAAATTGGCAGCCTGGGAGGATCCCGGCTATGAGACCGGGCGGCCTAGCGATGGGCCTGGCTGACTCGCAGTGTGACTTTTCCCTGAGCATTTGTACTCAGGGTTGCCGTTAGTGCCTCTGCAGTGTCTGCATCTCCTTTACTCTGCAAGGCAAGACAGGGTAGGGGTTTTGAATACTGAAAGCTAGTTTTAGGAATATTGAGTTAACTTATTCTGATGCATTCAAATCTCATCCACAAAAGGTTTATAAAATTTTCCACAGGGGTTGGAGAAGTGGCTTAGAGGTTAGGAGCACTAACTAGTTATCCAGAGGACCTGGGTTCAATTCCTGGCAGCCACATGGCAGCTCACAACAGCTGTAACTCCAGTTCTAGACTCCCCCATGGGTACCAAGCATGCATGTGGTGCACAGACATATATACAGCCACAGGCATAAAGACAAACCAGTGGCCAGGTGTAGTGGTACAGGCCTTTAGCCTCAGCACTGGGGAGGTAGAGGCAGGCAGATCTCTGTGATCTAAGGCCAGTCAACTGGTCTAGACTCAGTTCTGGGACAGCCAAGCTACACAGTGAGACCCTGTCTCAAAATAACCAGAAACAAAATTAACTTTTAACGTCTCCCACAAGGTTCTAGATCCAATCCAAGTCTGGGGATACTTTTCTCTCTCTGGGAAAGCACATGGACACTGTGAGGTTCCTAGGAAACTAATTAGTGATTAGAGGAGAAGGTCTGAAAATCTGTGTGGCTTCTCCAGCTGCGCCAGTTGACAAAACTTTTGTCCAATTATAAAGCCTCTCAAGAGTGTACGTGATGGTCACTGTGTTCTCCGAACAAGCTTGGTCTGTTCAAAAGACCTTGATCTGACTACATAAAAACCACCTCAGAGTTCTCCAGTTATTATCCCACCTGAATGCTAACGGGAGTGCTTACACAGGTACAGGAAAGTGACTTTTCCACTTGGCATTCTACTACTTAATAACAGAACAATAGTAGTGAAGATACAAGCTTTGGTACCAGCCAGCCTGGGCTCAAATTCTGCTTCCATGATGTACAAAGTCTATCAAATGAGAAAGCTACATTTTTTTTTCTTTTTGCCTCCATCTCATTGTTGGTAAAATGGAAATAATTGTTTATCATGAGTACTACTATTGATAATGCATATAGATACAAGTCACCGCGGAACAAAGCTGGTGAGTCTATTGATTAATAAAAAGACGAGACACCCAAAAGGGTCAAATGGAGGCATTAGGAGAGGAATGACCCTGAGCTCGTCAGCAGTAGTTATACAGGTGAAGCCACTTAGTGGCTTTTGAATTAAGTATGAGCTGAAACACTTTTATTTTATTGTGTGTATAAGGGTTCTACACCAAGTGTGTGCAGGGCCCACAGAGGCCAGAAGAAGGTGCTGAGTGCCCTGGGGCTGGAGTTATAGACAGCTGTGACCCACCATGAGGTGCTGGGAACTGAACCTGTGTCTTCTGGAAAAGCAGTCAGTGCTCCTAACAGCAGAGCCATCTCTCCAGCCCTGAGGTGTCAAAGAACTGTCTGTCCTTGGAGAGGGAGCTTGTTGGGAAACTAATCAGAGAGAAGAGTGTGCAGCGTGCAGGGGAGAAGGCAGTGCCAGTGGTGCCAAGGCACAGGGACCCCTACTTACACAGACACCACAAACAGCTGCGCTAAATATATGCTTTCTGAACCATTCTAAAAGTCTCACTGCTTGCTCTTCCTCCGGAAGAAGAGTACAATTCTTTGGCAGGAGGTCTAGTCTGTTACGTCAAAATTTCTTGGTGTCAGCCAGTAAGAGAGAGCAATAAGAACCAGAAGAATGAAAGGCTTCTTTCTAATGTCCCCTCTACCTCTTAACCAGTTATTTTGCCTGGAGTTGGGGTGGGGGACATTTGTGTCAATCTGGCAATACTGGATAAGGCCAAGAGAACATAAAATTTCAGGTTAAAATGGGAAACATACATCTAATTTCAATCCCAATACGATAATAAAAACTTTTTTTTTTAAATGTGTGTTCCTTTTATTTATTTACTAGTTTACAGTGCTGAGAACTGAACCAAGGGACTCATGTTTGCTAGCCAAACACTCTACCACTAAGCTATAACCCCAGCCCCCTAATAAAAACTTTCTAAAATGACAACAGACTTGGGAGACAAAGGTAACGTAGTTTTGGAAGCTGGGAAGCAGGTGAACAAGGAGGAACTCACCTTGCAGGTATCTGTGACAAAGTCAATCTGCACAGAGGTGGCTAAGGGTCAACACAATCTCCCAAGAGACTCCAGGACTGGAAGCAGAGAAGCGAGGCTGGCTGCAGGCAAGCGGCCTGGAAGAACTGGACAACTCAAGTCTACACAGCTACTGTTGAGACAGAGCACGGGAATCTAAGGGTTCACTGTTTTAGGGCGGGTGACGGGAATTCCAAAGATGGCATCATAACAAAATAACCAACAACCAGCTCACCAAACAAACAGCCAGCTTCCAGAATGAAAGTGTTACCTGGACAATTTCCTGGATGCAAACATATTACACCAAAGTCACATCACTGTAAATTTTCAAAGTCAAGGAGGCAAGGGGAGGTTCTGACAGCCTTCAGAGGGAAAATGCAGACCTCATAGTAAGACTGTTCCATGTGGAAAGGAAGACAAAGGCTGCGCTTAGGGAGCAGGGCCAGGGGAGATTTATCAGTGGTTGAGAGCAGGTCCCCTGCAGAGGCCCAGAACCCACATCAGCCATATCAGCTGGTTTCCAGTTGCCTGCAACTCCAGCCTCAGCCGGATCCAACTCCTTTGGCTTCCACAAGTACCTGCCATTCATGTGCACAAACTCACACATACACGCATAATTAAAAACTAAAAATGAATCCTTAAAAATTAAGTGTGTGTGTGTGGGAGAGCTGGGATTTAGCTAAGTAATGAGTAATTGCCTAATATATGCAAGGCATTGGGTTCAACCTCCAGTACTGAAACAACTTCCTAAGCCAAACAACTTCCCAAGCCAGACCGACCAGCCAGCCCGCCAGCCAGCCAGCCAAACAATCAAAACCCCAGACCAAAACCTAAAAAACAGCAACGAGAACAAGAATGCTAGATGTGAGCATGTTAAGAGTAATTCTGGAAGGGCTGGTGCAGTGGGGAGAGGGGCCTGCTCAGCAGCTCTGACAACCTGAGTCCCATCCTGGATCTCCGCAGATAGGCGAGGACTGAATCCCAAAGCTGTTCTCTGATCCACATGTCAATACACAGTCCTGCCCCCACAATGAAAGAGTAACACTGGAAGCCTGAAGAACTGTCCCCAAGATTCTGAAAAAATAGTTTCTAATATTTTCTCTACAGATATTACTAGTATTCAGGCCTATATTCAGCTACATTATCATGTATGAGAATTAAGTAAAGACCTTTGAAAACATGGAAAGTGTCAACAATTTTACTTCCCCTGCATCCCCTTTCCTGGACAGCCAGGCCTGGTGGCTCAGGCCCAACAATCCCAGAACTTGGGAGGTGGAGAGCAGAAGTTCAAGGCCATGAGCCCCACCTCAAACACTCTAAAAAATAATAAAACCCAGTCACAGTGCCTGTATGTGTCAGAGAAGGCAACGACTCCCGATGAAAAAGGACTCCAGAGATGGGCACTCTATCAGCAGGGCCCACACTGCCATTTTGGAAGCAGACTGCCTGCTGCCTGCTGCCTGCACATGGCCGGCCTTAAACGCAGTTCCCACCGTCCTCAACATGAAATGTTGCCTCACAGGCAGTGAGGACCTGCCTGTTACTGAAAATTCAGGAAAGGGAAGTCTTGCTTTGCTCCCAAAGCTGGAACAGTCCATTTGAACCAAGTCCAAACAATAGCTCTGCATGTGGCACAGCCTGTTTCCAAACATTTACACATTACACACATTTATATACAAAGACTATAAACTCTGGCTCCCCAAGGCAAGGGCTCCCCGGGATCAAAGCTGGGTTATGAGCCAAAGGCTGTGTCCTTTCTCATCCCTGGAGCCTTCCCTAACAGCAACAATGTCGCTCTTCCTCGCACAGCTAGCACTGCGTTCAGCACTCAGTTTTCCAGCCCTAAACAGCAGAAAACAAGAACATTACTTGCGTAGAAGTTAGGCTTGTATTACCCAGCAGGGATGGAGACAGAATGAGAAGGTGAGGAGGGGAATGAAGAGGTTAAACAAGGTACATGTGAGTTTGTAACCTAGCTGGTGGGTTCAGGTATGTTTTATTAATTTCTCTTTAAACCACATATTTGCATCTCAATAGTTCTCTTTGTAAATGATACATGCCTGCACTCCACATAGGCTCTGAAGCAGAAACTATGAGGAATTCTCAAGAGTCCACCATTTTTATTAAACAAACAAACAAACAAACAAACAAACAAACAAAAAACCACAGCAATTTGCCAACCGTGGAGGTTCATTACGCAATCCCTGTGCTTGGAGGCTAAGGCAGGAGGATCACAGTGAGTTCTACATCATCCTAGGCTACAGAGTGAGATCCTGTCTCAGAAAATAAAACAAGGACTGGCATGGCTCGCTGACTAAAGGGCACTTGCCGTCCTTCCAGAGGACCTGGTTCCAAAGCCCACATCAGGCAGCTCATGAACTCCCGTAACTCCAGCTTCTAAGGATCCAGTGCCCTCTGCTGGCCTCCGAGGGCACTCACATGCACATGTGTACAATCCGCACTCACACACACAGAAATAAAGAACAGCAAAATCATACCTAACCAACAAAACTTAGAAACAGTTTAGCATGTCAACGGACCTGCCACCATGCCTGACAACCTGCATGCAGTCCCCCAGACACGCAGAGCGGAAGGGAGAACTGACTCCTTCGAACTGCCTTCTGTACACACGTACATGCATGCACATTCAAATTAAATGATTAGAAGTCGGGCATGGTGGTGCTTGCTCTTGGGAGGCAGAGGCAGGCACATCTCTGAGTTTGAGGCCAGCTTGGTCTATAGAGTGAGTTCCAGCACAGAGAAGGTTATATGGAGAGAACCTGTCTCAAACTTGCAAATAAACAACCCCAAACCAAATTAAATGAATAATGTGCAATTTAAAAAAATACTTAAATTGCAGGGCATAGTGGCACACATATTTTTAATCTCAGCACCCGGGAGGCAGAGGCAAGTGGCTCTCTGCGAGTTTGAAGTTAGTTTCGTCCACAGAGTGAGTTCCTGGCCAGTCAGCGATATAACATATGAGACCCTTCAATAGCTAAGTAGACAGACAGACCGATAAATAGATCGGTAGGTCGGTAACTTGATATGCTTAGCCCTAGTTCGGGCTCAGTAGTGTACCTTGTGTCCTTGAAGCAAATTAATAACCTACGTTTCCCCACAGGCTAAGTATAGAGTTAAAAAGGAGGAGCAGAAGCTTCTGTCTTCAATGTTAAGTTTAACTACACTCTTATAGCTGTGAAGCTGCCATACTGCATATGAAGAGCATGATAATTTCTGTTCCCTAAAAAGCTAACACATTTCAGTCTTTAATAGGGAAGTTCCTCTGTGTTTCCCAGAGAAGAGATCTGCCAGACACTACATTCATATAAATAAAGTTCACTGTAACAGTGCAGACTTCAGACAATCTCTAGAAATCCCCAAACCCGCACATCTCCCTCACTTCTGCTTTTCTTAGCAGAAATGAGGACCCAGGCACTGGAAGTGACAGGAAGCAATAGTGGGATGTGATTTAAGGAGAGGCTGCAGGAGGAATTAGAATATTCACAAGACAAGTGTGTTCACCACGCTTCTCTGCTCAAAGCAGAAGCGCTGGGATGGGTGGGCTCTCACTGAAGGAGACGTCTGGAGTCACAGGTATCCAGGCGAAAATGGAAGAATTTTCTACTTTTATTGTGAGTTCCTGGCAATTAGGGCATGTCAGTGTTTCTCCGCATCTCATCATTGAATCTTCACTGACATCCTATGAATTTGGTATATTGCCTTTTCGTACTCCCTTCTTATATGGGGAAACTGAGGCTCAGCTTATGGAACTAAATCAAAGTCACAGGCTACATCGGGATGAGCTTCAAACCTAGAAAATTCTAACCTAGAAAATTCTAACTGTAACCCATTCTTCTCATCGCTAACAGCTGTGGGCTGGGAGACAGCTCAGGAGGCACCTTCAGTGGGGTCTGATGAGCCAAGCTCAGTGCCCACACATTGAAAGGAGAGAACCAACGCCAGAGAGCTGACCTTTGACCCCCACCTGTGAGCCACGGTGTGCGTGCACCCACAAGCATTCCCAGCAGAATACATGGAGAGTGCAAGCAGCATGGTGGTGCACAGCCTCGCTGCCAGCACTGGGGGCAGGGAAGGGGCTCTGGAACTGGCTTAGGAGTCTTCACTGCGGTGGCCGACCACTGTCACAGAGTATCACTTTCCAATGGCACCAGTGACATTTGCCTCCTTGTGTAAACATTCCAAGATTACTTTTTGCGTTACTCCTGTTCTAGGGTAGCCTAATAAGGATGAAGTAAGTGCAAGTGAGGCTGGGACAGAGCTGGAACACACCTCACGTGCAATTGGCAAAAGTCCAACATCGGCTGGATGAGGCTGGAAACAGAGGTAAGTCCTGAGAGGCTGACCAAAAGGCCAATGAGTGTAAGTCAGGTCTGTAAGCCTAGAACTGGGGAGGCTGAGTCAGGGGTATTGCAAGTTCAAGACGGCCTGGGCTTCAGAGTGAGTCCAAATCCAGCTATGGCAAATCAGAGAGTCCTGTTCAAAACAGAAGTAAACAGAGGCTTGGGGATGCCGCTTAATGGTAGAGCACTTGCCCAGCATGAGTGAGACCCCAGTTCAATACTCCGTACCAGGGAAGGGGCGGGGCTTTGGGGGGGTTGCTAAGGAAGAGCAAGGAAGAAACAAAGCTACCTCACAGAAGAAAGCTGTTGATGAAGTTGAATAGCTGATGTCAGACATCATTTTAGCAGAGATCTGGGAAACAAAGTATTTGGAAAAATTAGTTTCCAAAGCAGATTTGAATCTAAGTATCCTTTGGCCTAATTGCTAACGAATGTGAAATGTACAGCTAGGGAGTTTGTGGGTAGAAAATATTCCATAATTACACAACTCTAACCCTTCCCATCTGATTTTAACAGTAACAACATGCAAGCAAGCAAACTTCCCAATTTTTCCAACCTGTGCACGAGGCGTTGGTATCGTTGATTCTAATAATGAAATCCCAACAATGTTGCAGTCTAATAATGAGTACCAACATCAAGGCTTTCTTAGATGAAGTCAGTTATTTTCTAAATTGGTTGTGAGTGCTGTTCACAGGTGCTGTAGCTGCAAGGGAAACCTGAACTTTAAAGAACGTAAGGGCGCCGAGCAGCCACTGGCAGTGGAACGCAATGGTCTACTTTCCACATCTCTTTCTCTAGCAAATGAAATGCAACGGAACAAGTGCGGTCAGGCAGGCTTCTTTACTTCTTCTGGAGGGGAGCGGGAACTTTTGGGACAAGGCCCTGCAGACCAGGCTGGCCTCAAACTCGTTAAGTATCTGGGGGTATCCCTCCTGCCGTGGCCACTGCTCACTTTGTGCTATACTAATAAAACTTGTTTCTTTTTAAATTGTGTGTTTGTGTGTATGTGTGTACAGCCTTGCACTCTGCCACAGTGTGCCTGTGAAGGTCAGAGACAAAGGGCATGGCGGTGTGCACTTAACAATCTCAGCCTGGGAGGTGGCTACTGGGGGATTCCTGCGGTCAGACATCTTACCTGCTTGGTGAATTCCAGGTCAATGAGAGACGCCAGCTCAAAAAATAAAAAAGGTGGGGGTGGGTGGGTGATAGTGTCTGAGGAATGACAAGACACCAAAGGGTGTTCTTTCCTCCACACACAGGGCCCCAGACCCACACATGCCCACATAGTCACACTCATATTTTAAAAAACGACAAAGAAAATCTGAAAAAGAAACCAGGCATGGTGGCACATGTCTTTAATCCTAGCGCTTGTGAGTCCGAGAGAGATGGGTATCTGTGAGTGTGAGGCCAGCCTGGTCTACAAAGTGAGTTCCGACAGCCAGAGCTACACTGAGAAACCCTGTCTTAGGAAAAGAAAAAAATCTGAAAGAGAAAAATTAGAACTATATTCAAAGACACTGGGGGAAAAAAAAACCCTTTAAGCCCACTGAAGATAAGTTATAAGTGAATTTTAGCATAAACTACGAGAGGAGAGATACATACTGCATAGCTGTCTGTTATTGTTTTTTGGGTGGGGAGAGGGCTGGGGGAGATGATTATGGGGTAAGGGTGGAGTTTGAGATATGGGATGTAGCTTGTAAACTAGCCCAGGCTGGCGTTTAATTCACCCTATGTAGCCAATAGTAACCTGACTCCTGCTCTTCCTGCTTCTATCTCCCAAAGGCTGTGGCTACAGGTCAGGACTACCATTCCTGGCTTTAAAAGGTAAAGGCGCTTCACAGCAAGCCAGGGGCCTGAACTGGAGCCCAAGAACCCCTGGTCAAAGGGGAGAACTTAATTTGGCAAGTGTCCTCTGGCATCCACACACACACAGTAAATGTTAAAAAAGTAAGTTGTTTATAATCCTCTGCATCTTTATATAATCCTAAACATACATACTACTAGAATTTGTTGGGACTCACACATGAATAATTCTACATTCCACGGGATTTTTTTTATGTATGTTTGCTTTGTTTGGATAGGGGTTTTGCTGTGTGATCTAGGTTGACCATGAGTTTAAGATTCTCTTGCAGCTAACACTCCAGTGGCTGGTTTCATAAATGAGCCCTGCTCTGCTCTGTGTGTCTTCTATGACTCCTCCAATGGCATTTCAAAAGCAATTCACCACACAAAAGGAAATCTAACTTGCTCTAAATTCTGGACAATGCAAATGTACTCACTGAATTATATATATTTTTTTCTTTTTAAAAGATTTATTTATTATTTATACAGCGTTATGCCTGCATGGCAGAAGAGGGCACCAGATCTTACTATAGATGGTTGTGAGCCACCACCTGGGAATTGAACTCAGAACCTTTGGAAGAGCAGCCAGTGCTCTTAACTTCTGAGCCATCTCTCCAGCCCGACTTTTTTTTTTTTTTTTTTAAATTTGTCTTCTGCCAGGATTACCTGGCACACTTCATGGGTAATTTCCACTAAAACAACAAAACAAAAAGATAGAAAACCACGAGCTCTTTGATGTATATTTAAAAAGTCTGTAGTCTGCTTCTCTGAGAGGAACCACACCTACTCTCAACCACTGGATCTTATCAGGATATACTAGGTGAGAGGCAGGAAAATAAAAGTGGAAAGTTCCCTGTAACAAAACAAAGTCTACACATTACACACTGAAATAACCCTTGGTGTTACTTTTTGTCTATCTGGCATACCTTCAGGATTGTAATTGTTTACATAACCCACCAGGTAAAAGACAACTGCTAGATAGTATCCTCAGCTGTGGTTATAGGATGTCCAAGGAAGTAAAACTTCATTTTTGTATGAGTAATAAACTTATATGGTTCAAAATCTAAAAGAAACCAAAGAGTGTTTGATGAAAGTTTCTCTCCTACTGTATCTCTAGACACCCAGCTTCTTAGCTCAAAGGCAGATAATACTCTCCATTTCCCAGGCAGCTTCTAGCAAGGTGTCTGCAAGCAAACCCACGAGTGTGCACATGGGGGAGGGGTGTGTCTTCTTTACCTATATGATAGCATTCTCTATACCGCTTCTATATAGACTCTTGGGCACCCGTCCCACTCTGCCGTGGTTAGAAAATGTTTCTTATTGTAGATCTCCCTTGATTAAACTTTCCAGCTTTCCTGAGTACTGTGGAAGAGTTTGAGATAAGCAGATCTGCAATTATTCTGTAGTAATCTGTTCCTGTTCTGTGTTCTTAGCGTACCTTCCAATGCTCTCTTACAGGAACTGTCTAACTTGGGAAGGAGGAGGTACCCTGTCCTTTCAGAAGTACAAGGCAGGGTACCTACTCAGCACATGACTGACAATAAATAAGAACTCAATATTTGGTGAGTGAACTTCACAGTAAAATCCCAAATGATTACAGAGAACAGATCAGATTTTCAGTTATGATAGGGGCTGAGACAGGAGGATTACCAAGAGTTCGAGGCCAGCCTGGCTACAATAGTGGATTCTGGGATAGCCTGGGCAGTAATATGAGATCCTTTCTCAAAGAACTACAACAGCAGCCAGTGTGACGGGTCAGCAGTTAAAGGCTGCCCAGCCTAATGGTCTGAGCTTGAGATCCTGGTCTCACATGATGGAAGCACAAAACTAGCTCCCAGAAGGCATCCTCTAGCTACATCCATGTTGGGACATGCACTGACCCAATAACTAAATGCACGTAATAATAAATCCACAACAAGCCAACAAGCCAATCAACCTGCTCCCACTCCTAAGTGAGCCACCTTCCTGTGTGTCAGCATTTACTTGTCTGGCCCCAGAATCACAGATCTGTGAAGAAGTATCTGAGACACACATGACATTGACTCCCCTGTCCCCAGCACAGTTAATGGTGTCCTCAGACAATCTTCTTGAGAAAAACACGCAGACAACTTTACATATGATTTGTTCATGTGTGTAATCACTTACTTCCCAGTTATTGTCCTCCAAAGAGAAAACAGTGTGGTTTGGCAGGTGTATTGGTTAGTTTTTGTCAACTCGACACAAGCTAGATCCCCTGAGAAGAGGGAACCAGAAGGGAGGAAATGCCTCTCTCAGGCTGGCCTCTGTAGGCAGGCCTGTGGAGCACTGACTTGATTGATGATTGGTGGGGAAGGGCTCCGGCCGGTGGGGGCAGTACCCCTCTGGGTAGGTGATCCTGGCTGGATAGGAAAGCAAACTGAATGTGCCATGCCGAACAAGCCACTGAGCGGCACTACTCCATGGTTTCTGTTCAGTTCCTGCCTCCAGGTCCTGGCTTGGCTTCTCTTGGTGGATTGTCAACCAAATAAACCTTTGTCAACCTTTCCCCCATAGCTGCTTTTAGCCATGGTCTTTATTACCAGACAGGAGCTCAGATAAATGGCTGAAGAAAATGGAATGGAAATATAATTTAAAAAGAAACTTTGTGTTTAAAATATACAGAAGGTCCAGAAAAATTACAAAGAAAGAATATTTCAAATGAACCTTACTCCCTAGAGACCCAACCATCGACCATCTTCCAATCACAAATAAAGTTCTATTTTTTATACAAGTACTGCCATCTACAGGACATATGGGAATTAGGATATTAGGGTACAGTGTGGGAGCAAGCGAAATGGAAAGCCTAACCCATTACAGCCTAAAGTCCTCATGCCCAATTACTAATTTATCTATTATTTATTTTTCTGTTTTTTAAGGGGTGTCTTGCTATATAGCTAATCCTCCTGCCATAACCTTTCATGTGTTTTACAAATACCTACATTTAGAGGCTAGCCTGGGCTACATTTTGAGACTAGCTCAAAACCAAACAAAACTAACCGCCAACTAACCCCATAATTCCAGCAGCCGAGAGGCAGAGGCAGCAAGAGTGCTGGAATGCTGAGGTCGGCCTGTTCTGTCACTGTGACGGGCAGCCCAGCGAAGGCCGCCAAGACCTAGCCTCTAAAACAAATAAACAAAAAACCCCAAGCAAAATCTAAACCAGCTTTTCAAGACTACGCTGCTTGTGTCTACTTCCTTCCCTTGGCAAGCGAGAGTGGAGACACAGGGCAGACAGGTGACTATCAGTACAAAGAAATAACGTAAAACTAGCACTTAGGACCTTGAGTTTCTTAGCTACCTGTTGTGTAGCCATGAATAATGAAGGAAAAAAATGAAGTCAGAATTTTGTATTTATCTATTTATTTTTGAGACAGAGTCTCACCACGTAGCTGGCTGGCTTGGAATTCACTGTGCAGGCCAGGCTGGCCTCAAACTCACAAAGGTCTGTCAGTCTCTGTCTCCTGAATGCTGGGATTAAAGGTCTGTGCTTATTTCATTTTGTTTTAAGATAAATCAGGACTGTCCCAGGAGATGAGACAGGGTTTCTTTGTGTGGCCTTGGCTGTCCTGGAATTGCTCTGTAAATCAGGCTGGCTTCAAACTCAGAGATCCTGTCTCTGCCTCTCAAGTGCTGGGATCACAGGCATGCATCACCATACCCAGCTAAAAAGGCTCTTCTTTCTGGGGCTTCCTCCTGTTCAGAGCGAGAGAGGATAGAAGAGGAGGAAGAGCACTAAAAGCTAACTCAGCTCACAAGTGCATGTCGGAAGAACCTGAGCGACATTTCCCAGGTCACATACAATGTCATGGATACAATGTATTAAATTGTTATACACTGTCTGTAACATAACTGAGAGGAATCCATTAAAATAATTTCTTAGAATTAAAAAGAAAAAAAAAATGGTAGCTCAAGCTTGTAATTCCAACACTAAAGAGGCTGAGGCAGGAGGATTGTCATAAATGCAGATAAATTCAGGGCTATATATCAAGATCTATTTCAAAAAAAAAACCAAACAACTCCATAATAACAATAAAAACAAATAAATAAAACATATTTGCTTATGATGATTAAATAAATTGTCTACAAAGCACTTTGCACTCAGTGCCCTGAGTGTTCAATGAGAGCTATCTTCCAAAGCTCAAGTGTTAAGGAAAAATTTTCTGGGCTGCTGGCTCACACCTACATTCTTAGAACTCAAAAGGCCAAGGCAGGAGACGTGCTGACAGCTCATGGGCAGTCTCAGCTAAGACTGAACCTCCACCTTAAAAACAACAACAAAACCAGACTTGACTCCAGGTCCTGTGAAGGTCTGCGGACGTCCACAGTGTGAAGACAGCATGCAGTACTCATGTCTTCCTGTTTTCAAGGCGCTCGTCTGCTGCCCTTCTCCCAGGCTTTCCAGCTCTGCCTCTACGGCACTGGTTACCATCCCTGCATCTGGATAGTCTGCCTGCACAGGACCTGTAAGTGCGGCTGTCCTCCAAGTTAGCCACGCCTCTGTGGAAATGAGAGGGAAGAGGGGCTCTCTTCCTCCCGAATTAGATGTCTGGCAGTGAACCCTGATGGGGCAGGCACTGAAGTCTCTTAACATTATCTAAAAAAAGAGCAGTGCTCCCACACAGAAGCACTAGTGCACCTCAGCAATGAACATCATGGCGAAGCCTTCTAATAAGGCTTTCCACAGGCCACTGGCTTCATTCTCAGTAGTAATCTCTACAACAGGCTTAACAAGGAAAGTGAACTTGGAAAGTTTACACGGGGCAGATGTCACCGAAACTCGTGACACTGGACACAGCTATAGTCATTAGGATAGGATACACAGTGACAATGATATCCTAACATAGACTGCAGGACAGACAGACACACAGAATAGACTGTACTGAAAGGAAGCAGCACCTCTCCTGAGAGGTTTTGTTCCGGTAAAGGCCAAGCACCTGGGAAACTGATACCGTATCAACAATTTCATTTCTCAGAAAGCAGATCAAACAACAAAGAGAATGCCTAGTCAGGACTACCGTGACTGACAGGGAGGAAACTCGAGGTGACGTGGGAACAACAGAGGCTTAGAAGTGTGTTTGCCAGCGTGGCCTTTGTGACAGTAAAGGAGGGTCCTAGACCTAAGAGGGAAAGGGTCACAGTACTCGGAGACAGGATGCGCATAGTTTGGTTTCACTTTAAAATTTAACACATTAATTCATTTTTGTAAATATGTATGTATGTGGGACAGTGTGTGTGTGTGTGTGTCATTCCTGCCACAGTGTGCATGTGGTGGTCAGGGAGCACTCTGGGGAGTCAGTGCTCCTCTTCCAGAACAGGGGACCTATGTATCCCACATGGCCATCAGGATTGGCGGCAAATGCTTTTACCTGCTGAGCCACCTTGCTAGCCTGGGGATGAGCATAATTTGTAATTCCAAGAAATTCAAAATAGATGAAAAATGAAACATTAAAAATAAAATTAGGGGCTGGAGAGTTGGCTCCACAGTTAAGGGCACTTGCTGCTCTTGCAGATGACCGAGACTCAATTCCCTGTACCCAAAAGTAACTCACAACCATCTGTACGTCCAGTCCCAGGAGATCCAGTGCCTTCTGGCCTCCATGGTACTAGGCATGCACATGGTACACAGACATACATGCAGGCAAACACACCCAGACACATAAAATAACTCAAAAATATTTCTAAAAACCTTCCTACTTTCTTTCCATTCAGCGAAATCTAAACAAACAAAAACCAAGCTGGGGATGTACTCAGCTAGGAGAATGCTTGCCTATCATGTACAAAGCCCTGGAGTTTGACGCTCAGCACCACATAAAAACTTGGTACGGTGCACACCTATGCCAACACTCACTTGGTGGAGACAGGAATATGAGAAGTTCAAGGTCACCCATACTCAGTGAGTTCAAGGACAAGTTGGGCTACACCATATCCAGACTAAAAAACAACTAACTAACTAACTAGCTAGCTAGCTAACTAACTAACTAACTAACTAACTAACTAACTAACTAACTAACTAACGAAATACTGAATTTTGACTAGGGGGAAAGGAGGAGGCAACTAAAGAAGAGAAAAGTAGATGAGCGTGGAGTCGCACGACTTTAATCCCAGCACTTGGGAGGCAGAGGCAGGCAGATCTCTGTGAGTTTAAGGCCAGCCTAGTCTACAAAGTAAGTCCAGGACAGCCAAGGCTACACAGAGAAACCCTGTCTTGAAAAACCAATCAACCAACCAACTAGCCAAATCTTTCAAAAAAAAAAAAAATTTCCCTTGTAGACAGAACTGCCAGTTAAATTCTAAATCCAGAGGTGAAGAGGCCAAAGACCTCAGAGCCAGATGTGGTAGGTGGCTCACACCTGCAATCTTAGCACTAGGAAACTGAGGCAGGAGGACTGTCCAGGAGTTCAAGTCCAGTCTGGGCTGTAGGATTATACCTTGTCTTTTAAAAGGGGGTGCAGTGGGGAGGATAGGATTAGAATTTGTCTTGGAAAAAAAAGTTCAAGAGTCCAGAATTGACCAGGAGGTGGTGAAGAACACCTTTAATCCCAGCACTCGGGAGGCAGAGGCAGGTGGTTCTCTGAGTTTGAGGCCAGCCTCGCCTGAAGAATGAGTTCCAGGACAGCCAGGACTACACAGAGAAACCCTGTCTCAAAAACCCCAAACCAAGCCCAACCAACCAAACAAGTCCAGAACTGGAAAGATCACTCTGTGTCTGGTCTTGGCAGAATTGCAATAACTATTCTGTGACCAACAGAGTGGTCTCTGAGAATCTGACGAGGCCAGCTAACTTGGGCTGAAAGGGCCAGGCAATCTACAGAAGTTAGGCCACAGCATTGGTAGAGCTGGGCAATGTGCCTCCACAATCTCAACGCCTCAGGGTGACCGTATGTACTTTTGTTTGTTGGATTTTGCTCTACGGTTCTTAAACCAAATCTGTAGTCCCATTGGATATGGTCCCTCACCCCACTCACTTTGAGACAGGGGCTCATGTGGGCCCAAGCTGGCCTCAAACTCACTACAGAGCCACTGGTGACTTTACAGTTCCAATCCTTTGTCTCCACCTCCCAAGTACTGGGATCACAAGTGTGTGCCAACTAGGTGTGGCTTTCTGTAGTGCTGGGGAGGAAACTTCCAGCTTCTGGCGTGTGGGCAAGCCTCCTACTAACTGAGCCACACCCATAACACTTATATGCCAATTTTTAATTAATTAATTTTTGGTTTTTCAAGACAGGGTTTCTCTGTGTAGCCCTGGCTGTGCTGGAACTTGCTCTGTAGACCAGGCTGGCCTCCAACTCATAGAGATCCACCTGCCTCCTGAGTGCTGGGATCAAAGCTGTGCACCAATACGCCTGGCTTTGACATGCCAATTTTAAAGTTATACTTTCCCAAAACTGGAATCGGAATGACACTTTTAGAAGTTTAGACCTTCTAGCTGTTTCTTGCTTGAGCATAACTTTTTTTCCATGGATGTCTCTGGCATTTGCTTTTAGTAAGGGGTACCAAAACTGGAGTACTTTAATCTCTACCATTGGGTCTGGTGAATTAAGACCAAATGGTGACGGCCTTAAGCCATCACCATCTACTATTTGTGTTTAAAGAAATCCTTCTGTTATTAAGAAATTATGATAAAAGTAAATGTTCAACGTTACACTGGGGCTGGACATGCTGAGCAAACGGCTGGAAAGTGGAGAAATACAAGAGACGTGGCAGTAAGTTGCTTCAATGGAGCACTTTCCAGCCCTTAGTGAGCTTCACTCCGAGACCGAGAACTCGCACATATGATCATGCAGTCCTTAAAGAAGGGAGAATGGGGGCTGGAGAGGTGACTCCGAGGTCACGAGCACCAATACGCCCGGCTGTTCTTCCAGAGGTCCCGAGTTCAATTCCCAGCAAGCACATGGTGGCTCACAACCATCTATAATGGGATCTGGAGCCCTCTTCTGGCCTGCAGGTGCACACACAGACAGAACACTGTACAGATAAATAATAAATTTTTAAAAGAAGGAAGAATGGGAGTCAGGGGATGCACAAACACAGCTGCAATTTTCGAAGAAGAGAGAGATGGATCTTGAACATGAGAGCACCAGCTCAGACCACAGAGGCTTGGGAGCAGTAGGATCACAGATACAGCTCCTTGCCACAGCAGGACGGCAGGGGCCCAGCACGGGAGCTGCTTGTGCACTCATCTGCCACAACTGACAGTCACAGCAGGGCGCCGAGCTCCGCTCAGTTACAGAAACGCCTCTACCGTCTTGTCTCTCCTTTACTTTTCAACAGGGCCCCACTGCATTAGCCTGGGTTCAATCTCCGGCCCTGCACTAGATTATAGGCATACATCATCATGCGTAGCTGATGTCTGTGTCCTCATATACTCTTCTTCAGAGTGACAGCCTCAGAAGAGAGAGGTCAAGGAGAGATCTTGTGTGTCCTTGCTGGTTGTACAGTTAAGGGCAGGATGACATTCGAAGCGACACACACAACCTCACTGTAAGCACAACTAGAATTTTAATGGCATGCTACGTTTTAAAAGATTTACTTATTTTTATTTTATGAGTACTGGTGCTTTCCTGCATGCATGCATGTGCACCATGTGTATGTCTTGTACCCTCTGAGGCCAGAAAAATGCATTGGATCCCCTGGAAGTGGAGTTACAGATGGCCGTGAGCTCCCATGTAGGTGCTGGGAGCTCAAATCTGGTCCTCTGGAAGAGCAACGTGTTCTTAACCATTGAACCATCTCTCCAGCCTCTCCTACAGCATCCTACACTTTTGACGACGAGTTTGTCTGTCCTTCCCTGAGTAAACAATCTTAGATGACAAGGACTCTGGGATATTTACCCTTGCAGCACTACCACAATGTCTGGAATATATTACGTCCTCCATAAATATCTGCAGAATGGATAGTATGGAAACTCTGTCAAAGAGGGATAACTGAAATCCTTTAAAAAAGCTGATTTGGGGGAAATAAGCAGCAGCCATCATCATCTGTGTGAATGTGGGAGAAGGCAGACTCTGAGGTTCCTCAGTTTCTTATCTGATCCCAGCCCTCTTGCAAATTCACTGCATCTCCATCACAACTTAACGGGTGCCTGAAATGGTTCCCACTAAGGGAGTTGGAGCCTAAAAACATCAAGTAGGGAAGGGTGCTACACAATCCGTGATCATTAGAAAAGGGAGTATTGTTTTAGCTTGTGGTGGGGTCTGTGTTGGAGAGCATCTCGTTCCTCCTAGAGAGCTGTTATCAGAATGATGGAGAATTAGTGCATGTGCTGTTCTCCCCCACATGACAGTCAAGGTGCCAGGCTGCTTACCCACTGAATCTGTGTAAGAGAAACCTGGAGCTGCCAAATCGTGTCTCAGCATAGGCCTGGCTCAGTAGAAAGAAGAACGCTTACCGCTGATATCGGATCATAAACAGAATGCGAGGATATGCAAAATGACTGTCCCATGATTCCAAACTCTTGTGAGGCCAGAAAAAAGCAGAGTGAGATGGGGCCGGTGGGAGACAAATGGTCTCAAAAGATGCCCGGAACACAATGCCTCAACTGTGAGTCTGAGCTGACTGGGGAGACACACCAAGTTAAGGATCTTAAGCTGAGATTATTCTGGGCTGGCTAAGTGGGTGCTATATCAAAGCGTAAGAGACACTGAGAGAAACAAGACACAGGAGAAGGCAGTCATGTGAAGGAGGAGGCAGGAGAGAATGCAGGCAAATAGATTTTAAGAGCTTCTAAGGCTCTTCTAACAGTCTCTTTTCTAGTCATTTCCTGACTGGTAGGAAAACAAAACACAGACAAACAAAATATCAGAGTCCCTGTAAAAAGCTTCCACTTAGGAAAGTTTTTTCTGTAATGTTTCCAGAAACTGACACCTTTACTTATAGAGGAGATGTGTTTTGATATAAGCTTGGTTTCTGTCACTGTGATAAACCCCATAACCATGGCAACTTGGGGGAAGAAGGGTATGTTTGGCTTACACATCCTGACCATGGTCCATCATGAAGGGAAGTCAGGGCTGGAGGTAGCAGCAGAGACTGAAGCAAAGGTTATGGAAGAATGAACTCTACTGACTTGCTCTACATGGCTTGCTCAGCTTGCTTTTTATTTTGTTTTGTTTTGTGATACAATCTGACCACCTACCCAGCGGTGGCGCCCACCATGGGCTGGGTCCTCCCACATCAAGCATCAAGACTTGCCCACAAGCCAGTGTGGAGTGGGCATCTTGTCAACTGTGGTTCCCTCTTCCCAGATGTCAAGTTGACAAAAAGCTAACAAGCACACAGGTACACAGTTTTCCTAGTAAAATTAACTAGTGATGCCATAAAGTTCTTGATACAAGGATAACTGATATCCATATACTGAAGAATAAAGTCGGACTCTATTCATGCCATATTTTAAAGATGACACAAACAGATCAATGTAAAACTATAAAAATTCGTAGGAAAAAAAGAGACAGAAATCTTCAAGAGAGTAAAGAGAGGGCCAGGCTGGCAAGATGGCTATGGAGGTAGAGGCAATTGCTACCAAGCCTGACACCTGATCAACACCCAGGGTCCACAGGGTGGAAGGAGAGAACTGACTCCCGAAGGTTGTCCTGACATGCAGACACACAATACATAAATAAATAAATAAATAAGTTTAAAAGAAAGTAAAGATAACTTCAGAACAGGAGGACAGTTTTGCAAATCATTTCTCTAGCTGATAAGGACCTAGTACCAAAATACATTTAAGGAAACTTCCTGACTTATTGCAAAAACAAAATTAATCTTATTTTAAGTAGGCAAGTAAACATAATAGTATTCTCCAAATAATATATACACATGACTAGTAAACATATTAAAAGATGAGCGACATCTTTAAATATCAGGCAAGTACAAAGCAAATCACTTGAATAACTTCATCCCCGTTAGAATGACTACTGTGAGAAAAACTCCGAAAAGTATTTTCAGGGGGAATGTAAAATGCTGTAGTCCTTTGGGGAGCAGTCAGTTCCTCAAAAGGTTAAACAAAGAGTTATCATATAGTTGACCAATTCTACATTCAGGTGGATACCCAAAAGAAAACACACATCCCCACAAAAAAATGCACACAAGCCGGGTGTAGGGGCTCACGCCTGGAGCCCTACCATCTGGGGGGGTGGAGGCAGGAAAATTACAAGCTGAAGGCCATCAAGACTCATCCTGAACTCCCTGCCTCTGCTCTCCGTCTGAAACACACGGCGGGCTGGACGAATGCTGAGCAGTCAAAAGCACTGGCTTCTAGATTTTCGAGTTTATCTCCGCACACAGAAATGTGAGCAAGAGGAGGGGTAAGGCGGTCATCTAATTGTCTGAGGCGTGCTCTGACCTGCCAAAACGTGCCTTCTTCACGTATGTACAGCGAGTGAAATACAGGTCTCATATAATGCCAAGAGATTTCAGAGGTGGAGTCCATGTTGTCAGATGACTCCATCGCTTTCAGTCTCGCTGGCCTTAAACTTACGTAGCAGAGGACGACTGTGAAATTCTGATCTGTCTGCCTCCACCTCAGATGCTGGATCACAAACTTGTAGTACCAAATAGAGTTTATCTGGTATGGGGGACCAAATCCAGGGCCTGGTGTGTGCTCAGCAAGACCTCTACTTAAACAAACAAACAAACAAACAAACAACAACAACAAAACCAGGAACAACCTAAACACTGAACGGTGGGAAAGGAAAAGACCAGATGAAAGACAAAACCAAACCAAGCTGTATGCTTCAGTCCATACTGTCTGACCCTAGTGGAAAGAAAGAGAAGAGTGGGGAGGTAGGCGCAGTGCATGCCTGCAGATTCCAATCTGACAGGGAAAAAAGTGAACCAGGGGTGGCGGTGCACGCCTATAATTCCAGCACGAAGGTGCTGGAGGCAGGGGCCAGGGTTCAAGGTCATCCTCAGATATATTCTGAATATGGGGTCAGCCAAAGCTATATAAAATTTTATCTAAGAACAAACTAACAGTAGGATGGAGAGATGGCTCAGTGCTTAGAAGCATTTGCTGCTCTTCCAGAGGAGCTGAGTTCAGATCCCAGCACCCAGGTCATTCAACTCCCAATGCCTGTAACTCCAGCTCCAGGGAACCAGTGCCTCTGTCCTCTGGGGAACCAGCACTCACCTGCACATACTCATATGCAGACACACATACCTCCACATAATTAAACATGATAACATTAAATCTTAAAAAAGAAGTGCTAATACAATAAAGTTAAAAATTGGCTATATGATCAGATAATGGACAATGAAATAAAATAAAATACCGCAAAGTAGTTAAGAGTTTAGTATACCCGTGTCATATATATATAACCATAGATCTGGTATGGCTCTGGGGTTTTCACTCTTAAGTTATTTTGGTGTAAGACTGAAACTCTTAAAACATTATGTATAGTTTGTGGGGTTATTTTGGTTTACTTGAAGAGAGACTTTTTCCACTTATTCCTCACCCTGAAATTAGTGAGATTACCTATATCTCTTTCCTAAACACGTTCACGAGGGCTTTCCTGCATACTAGAAACTATGCCAGCACAGTAGCAGGACTGGAGAATGAAACACTAAAATTAACCTGTGAACTCTCAATAATATGAACAAGACCAACACGACTACACCACCAGGCCACAGCCAGCGTGACAGGAGTTCCACACAGTCCACCTAGACTAAGAGCTACAGGGAGCCAGTATCTGCTGCCCGAGGCAGTCTTCTGCAGGAACTGGCTGTGTACAGGTGCACGACCTTAAGTGACAGCCTGGACATGCCACCCTAAGTGAGCCCTACGTGTCCTGTGCGCCAACAGCTTCTGAGCTTCACTTACTCACACACCAGTCTTCCTGTTCTCTTCTGTCAGTTCTCACCAATCCTCTCACTCCAACCTACTAACAGGGTTACGAATGCAAAGAGTGCCCCGCAGGCCTGCACCGGGGTCCAGGGAGAAACTCCCTTTGGTTTCAAGGAGGAATAATACTTTTCCTCAACAGTTTATTCCGAGTTAATCTTATGAATGACATGAGTCTTATAACGCAATGAGTCTTACAGAAACAGATCACATGGGAGATAGACCAGAACTGGTTGTGCCTCCAAACTTCCCAGTCTGCGCTCTCTCATCTCAGCCTTTTAGAATCCCTGAGCATAAAGAAAGATGTTTAGAATGGAAGTGTGGGATATTCACAGATGTTGCACAAGCAGATGAAACTGGGAGGCCCTTGCTCTCAGGTAGCCATTCTGTAGAACGACAGCCAAATTAAGAGTCAAGTATGCATTTTCCACAGCAACGAATCTTCTGCTTTCCCAACTTTATTTTCTCCTTTCTTATGTTTTTCTTTCAACTTCTAAATTTGTTCTATTTTCTGTATTGTGTGATTTTAACCGTCTTATCCTTTCTAGAACTGAACTGACCTGAACTGAACTAAATGGACCTAAATATACAGTCTCCACTGTGGAGAGTGTATTTAAAATGAATTTAAAATGTGAGTGAATTTAAAATGAGCCGTGTACTCTTGATGAAAAGCTTCTCTCTGCTGACAAAACAAGCCAGTTCAAGCTGACATAAAGCATAAAGGAAGGTCTGCTGGGACATCTCTCGGGTGAGAGGAGGGGTTCAGTGAAGTCACCATGGGGGCACAGAGAGGGAAAGAGAGACCACGTGTGCACTCAGGGAGAGAGAAATGCAGAGAGAGAGTGTGTGTGAGATCAAACCCCCAAAACTGCCTGGACTGTAAAGTGAAGAGCCTCTAGGGGAAAGGAGGACCACCTCTGACTGGGGAGGGCACAGCAGAGGACACGGCATGGCAGCCCCGCCCCGTAACAGGGAAGGACTGAGGGATGCTGGGAGAACCTGCGGCCAGGTCTACTCTGCATGTTAAACAGGCACCTCAGCTGTTCGTCCCAGGTCTGAAACTCAACACCTCCCAAAACTACTCGGAAAAGAAAGCTAAATTACTGAAAACAAACAAAAAGCCGAAGTCAAATATGCACAGCCTGAAGAACTGAACTGCCTTCAATCTATCGGTTCTAATTATTTGGACCTAGGAGAAAATATCAGACTTCATGACAGTGAGAAGTGTGAACCAACCAACCATTTTAGAAAAAAAAAAAAGCTGTTTAAAATAAATGTCACGACAGAACTAATAATTAGTGAAGCATTATCAATGTAATAGTTGAGTATTCACAACGCTTTCAAAACTTTACTGCTAACGATGGAATCACTGCTTCTTGACAACAAATACTTTTTTGTTGTTAAAACTGATATTGTTTGCATAGAGGCCTCTGCCTGTGACATTCCTAAGGAGGATGTTTTAATATATTGTCATAGCAGCAAGGTACACACAATGATTCACAGTCAGGCCTACCACACCCCACATGCTTGTTACACAGACACATTAAGATGGGGAATCAATTAGGCATTAAGGTGTTGCCAGAAAGATAACAGATACAGGAACCTGGCAACAAACATGACACCTGATCATCTGATTGATGCAACTGGAGGAGTTTTAACTATTTCGCAAGGTATACCTTTCTGGAAATTGTAAAGAAAGGAATATGAAACCAAATTCAATGCAGAAACTTTGCTTGGCTTCATTTTGCTGCCCACCTTGATGACATCACTAAATCTCACCTGTTTGATGGTTGGCCTCCATTCACAAGCTGGTGACTGTAAGAATAATCCCACATGGAATCTTACGAAAGAAGAGGGAAATAGTAAGATCTGGAGAGGACAGGAACTCCACAAGGAGAGCAACAGAACCAGAAAATTTGAACACAGGGGTCTTTCCAGAGACTCATACTCCAATCAAGTACCATGCATGGAGATAACCTAGAACCCCTGCATAGATGTAGCCCATGGCAGTTCAGTGTCCAAGTGGGTTCGGATAGTAATGGGAAGAGGGACTGTCTCTGACATATCTGATTAGCCTGCTCTTTGATCACCTCCCCCTGAGGGGGGAGCAGCCTTACCAGGCCACAGAAAATGACAATGCAGCCACTCCTGATGAGATCTGATAGACTAAGATCAGAAGGAAGGAGAGGGGGACCTCCTCTATCAGTGGATTTCGGGAGGGGCATGCATGAAGAAGAGGGAGGGAAAGTGGGATTAGGAGGGGAGGAGGGAGGGATTTATGGGGGGATACAAAGTGAAAAAGGGGAGTTAATAAAATTAAAATTAAAATTAAAAAAAAAGGACAACCTGAAAAAAAATAATGAACTTCAACTCATGCTTGGAAGTTATAGTTATTAATCTTGATTGTCAATTAGACAGGAGTTGGGTTGTCATGGAAACAAACTTTTGGGAATATCCATGGAGCTGTTTCTAGAAAGCTTTCTTTTTAATTTAATTTTTTAAAATTAAAATATTATGTAATTTCCTTTCCCCCTCTCTCTAATCCCTCATGTGCCCCCTCCTTTGTTCCTTCTAAATTTATGGTCTTTTTCTTTAATTATTATTGTTACATACATACATACATGCTTGTGTACATATATACACATACAATGTGTGTATAAGAGACAGAGAATAAATTTGAAAATACAAAAAAAAAAAAAAAAAAAAGAATAATCCCAAGAGGTGCAGGCTAGTCTAGCAGTCACATGGCAAAGGGGAACTCACACTCGTCAAGCTGGGGCGGGGGTGGAGTGGCTGGTGACAGGGAGGAGTGGTGAGCCCCACACTGCCCTGCCCGGGGCCATCTGACTTCTCTGGCACCATGCCATGCAAGAGAAGTCTCGGAAAGCCCCAAGGACTGCACCTATTTCTCATCAGCCCTGGATTGGTGTCCTCGCTCCCTAAGTCACTTATTTCACCTTGAGGAACAGATAAAACGATTCTACTTTCCATCTTTCCAATTTTTGTGGTTGTTTTCCTGAGACAAGGCCATCCTTGCACTGTGGTCCTCTTACCTTAGCCCCCTGCTACTATGCCTAACTGTTGTTGTTGTTGTTGTTTTTTTTTTTTTTTTAATTTAGATATATTTCTTTTATGTCTGAGTGTTTTGCCTGCATGTGTGTATGCGTACCACATGAGTGCCTGGTGCCTGTGGAGGTCAGAAGAGGGCATCAGACTACCTGGACATGGAGTTAGAGATGGCTGTGAGCCACCATGTGGGTGCTGGGAACCTGGGCTCTCTGCACTCTTCCCAGCTGTTAACTATGCTAAAAATAAGGAGTCATGGATTAGCTTTACTTTTCCAGCATGCAATGAGCTTATAGATTAAAGAACTTTATGCTCTGGGAATGCATAGCTTAGTTATAAAAGACTTATTTCAGTTTTTTTTTTTTTTTTTTAACTCACTGACACTTCAAAAACAAACAAGCCATTTCTGCTGGCCAGTGTTATGTCAACTTAACACAAGCTAGAGTCTGAGAGAAAGAAACCTCAGTTTGAGAAAATGTCTCCGTAAGATCAGACAAGCCTGTAGGGCATTTTCTTAATTACTGATTGATGGAAGAGGGCACAGCCCATGGTGGGTGGTGCCCTCCCTGGACTGGTGGTCCTGGGTTCTATAAGAAAGCAGGCTGAGCAAGCCAGTAGGTAGCAGCCCTCCGTGGCCTCTACATCAGTTCCTGCCTGGTTGAGTTCCTGTCCTAACTTCCTTCCATGATGGACTATGATGTAGAAGTACATAGACTCTTGTCATTATTTCCTAGATAACTACTTAAATTGTATTAAGAGTATAAATAAGCTAGCAGTTCAATTTGAGAATACAGAATATGTTTACAGGGTATATGCAAACACTATGACACTTCTTTTTATTTATTCATTTTTATATGTATGGTTGTTTTGCTTACATGTATATCTGTGTACCACAAGTATGCCTGTTGTCTGTGAAGGCCAGAAGAAGAAACAGATTCCCTAAGACTAGAGTTACAGATGGTTGTGAGTTACCATGTGCATGCCGGGAATTAAACCTGGGTCCTCTGGGTGAGCAACCGGCGCTCTTAATCCCTGACCTCTCTCTCCAACCCCTACAATACTTTATAGGAAGATCTTCAGCATCGATGAACCTGCTATCTGGGAGACCAGAGGATGACGGTATTCACACACCTGTGTAGCCCCACTTGTGTGGAGGACAGAGGACAATCTCATGGGTCACTCCTTAGGATGAATGTGTGCATATATGCATATATATGGATTATGTCATATATACTACATATATGACTATATATATATATAAAACACACATATGTGTATATACATGACTATGCATTCATATACTTGCACTCATGTGATGGTCAGAAGACCATCTCATGTGGCATCCCTCAAGCATTGTTCGTCATTCTAACAAGGAAAAAGATCTACTGCTAATCAGCTGATCAAAACAAGACAAGACAAACACACACACACAAACTTAGCAATCATGTCCAATCACCTACCATTCCAGGCATCTGTAATGCACAAAACTTCAAATCAAAGTGGAAACAGCGGTTTTTGATTGTAGATTCCAATACAGAAAAAAAAAAAAACCAAAACAAAACAACCAAAACAAAACTGAAACATTTTCTCAGAACAAAGGAAAAAGAAAATCCCCGATACAGAAGCAATAGGCTCCTTGAGAGTAAAAGCAGCACGAGGCAAGTGTGGGATCCGAGAAACAAGGCAGAGCCGCCCTTCAAGGGACAGACAGTGGTGACACTATTACACCAGGCAAAGTGTTTCAAAGACTGTAACAGAAAGCCTTCGCTTCGGGATTCAACATCTGCTGTTGTAAACAGCAGGAACTGAGCCTCCTGCTTCACGAAGCTGAAACAGCTCGAGCGCAGTCGGTGCCAGTTCGGCATCACCACAGCTTGGAGGGGCACAAGGTGACAGACACGTAAACCAGGACCACAGCTCACTGTATTTTAGATGCTTCGTGGTTCTGAAACATTAACAAGAGGTTATGTAAATCAATAGAGAGAAATAAAATAACTTGAGTGGCAGAAAAATACGGGAACTCACTGCCAAGTAAACGCTCTACCAAATGACCTTTAATGGCTGATACGTTGCCTCCATTTTTCTCGCACTGCAGTAAACGCAGCTAAGAGATGGCAATCAGGATGAATTCTGCAGCGTTTCCAACCAAACGGCTTTCCATTCACTGCCCCAAGCAAGCGGCAAGCATGAAAGCGTTCGGTGCTGATGTCTGCCTGTAATTCTTTTAAATTACATTATAAATTTTCATTCTGCCAAAACCATTTTAACCAATTCTCCATTTGTTGCAGAAATAGGGAGCAGAGTTGTGAACAGCTAGCAAGATTAACTAAAATGGTGTGCGCCCCTCCCTCCACACCCTCTATTAGAGGGGCTTAGGAACACTGGGAAATCTAAAATGCAGGCTGCAAAAGGAGAGAGGAACAAAAGCATCGGGATGGGTGCTCGGGCGGGTGCTGGGGTGTTCGGGCAGGTGTGCGGGGCTCGGAGAGAAGCTGTGGCGTGAGGACCTCTCCCCCTTCTTATTCCTTTGTGTCCCGAGTGAAAAGCTGCGTGTTGTTCCTGTCTCCCTAAAGCAACCTCCTATCAGCAAGCATTAATGAACACTTGGTGACTGCAAAGAAAAACTCATTTCTTAAAGATGAAAGTTTTGAAAGCATGAGTCAAGTATCAGTCACAGAGATTTTTAGAATCCCCTCCCCGGCTATTCTAAGGAAAGTAATCAAGAAAAGGATCACACAGAACTGCAACGAAGAAGCTAGATTTCTGAAACAAACAAACAAACAAACAAACAAACAAACAGGAATCCAGGCAGACAGTCTGCAGTGCTATGGTGAACTTCTCCAGCTTGGTTTTTGTAACCAGACAGCAGCATTCGCAGCTCGGCAGCTGGAAGCTGTTCAGTCTCCTGCTGAGCACGTGTAAGGCTGCCGGAGCCTGCTGTGCCACTGGAGCCCGCTGCACCGCTGGAGCCAGTGTGTTGGGCAATGTGCATCAGCTGTTAACAGGCGTGAGCAGGGGGCTGCTGCCAAACTACGACACACTCCACAGAGCTGTCCTTTGACCTCCACATGGACACACATACAGAACACAGCACGCACGCACGCATCACACTGGAGCAGAGGCTTCACCACCTCTGTGCCCTGTCATCATGGCTGGCAGCATTCCAGTTATTCTGGGTCTGAAAGGAGGATATAGTAGCACAGATGCCCATAAGTGGGTAAGCGTGTATTTCGGTATGCATGCATATATACACAAATATTAACACGAGTATAACTAACCTATCTTGACTAATAGAATGGATGTTCTAGAATATCCATACAAATTCTGCTTTTTCTTTTTTTCTTTTGTGGAGAATCAGTTTATTAAGAGATTTTTAAGCACTAGAATTAAGAGAATGAAAGGCACTCGGAAAAAAAGTACCATACACTCAAAGTGTAGGTGTGGAGAGTGGCCGTACTGTTTCCTGAGAGAGGGTTCTGCTGTTCAGTTCAGGTTCTCCTTGAATTCACCAACTTCTTGTCAAGTGCTGAGCTTCCAGGTGCCCCCACACCAGGCTTGTCACAGCTTTTATCTTTTCCTCTTTCTTCCTTTCCTTCCTTGCTTCTTATTTACATATTTGTGTATGTGTGTGGCATATGTGTGTGCATTCATGAATATGTATATATGTGTATATGCACTGTGGGTGTGTGTGCATATTCATGTGCAAATTCCTGTATGTATGTAGTATTACTATGTGCCTGTGAGTATGTGCTTGTGTATGCATGTGTGTGGTAAATTCATATGTGAGGGTGTGTATTCATGTGAGGATGCTGTGTATAGGTGTTTCAGTGTGTACATGTGTATCGTGTGTATGCACGTGTTTGTGGCACATGCATGTGTGAGGGCCTGTGTGAATGAGTGTATTGTGTGTATGCATGTCTGTACATGTGTATGTATGTATGTATGTATGTATGTATGTATGTATGTGAGGGAGTGTGAAGATGTGTATCTGTACATATGCATGTGTGTGGTGTGTGCATGTATAAGGGTGTGTATGTCATGTATAATGTATATTCGTGTGTGTAATGTGTGTGCATGCTTACATGTGTCACACACATGCACACGGTGTATGCGAGGGTGAGGGTGTGCTCGCCTGGGCAGGTCTACATGGAGGGCAGATGTTGATGCGGGGTGCTTTCCTCAATCGTGTCTCCGTTCTGTTTTAATACTTGAGACAGCGTCTCTCACTGAGCCTGGAGCTCACTACTTCAGCTGGACTGGCTGGCCAGCCCCTAAGATCGGCCTCCCGCCTGCCTGCCTGGCCTCACCCTCATGCCGGGGTTACAGGCATGCACAGCTATGCACTTACCGGGTTTGGGTTGCCTTATTCCCTTGCTTTTAAATTAACTAGATTATGTGCATCCACTACAATAAGTACATTTCAAGACTCAGTTCACTTAGGGGCTGGAGAGACAGTTTGCAAAGGACCTGGGTTCAGCTCCCAGAACCCCATCAATAGCGCAACTCCAGTTCTGCCTTCTGATCTCTGCAGGCACCTGTATGGCGCACACACATCTTGTTAGGGGATTGAACAAATAAATACATCTTTCAAAGAAACTAAGCCTAACCCTTTCACACAAGGCACCAAGGAGGTTCTGTAACTTAGCTCAGGTCATGTAGGAGGCAAGCGAAGGAGGATGCTAAGAATAAACACGAGGCACCTCCATCATTCCGAAAAGTAGGTGTTTTCCCCGACAGGTCACAGATTGACCATGGTCTCAACTGACTGTTCTCTCAACAGTCTATACCATGCATTGAGCACTCATCTACAAGACCCTGTTCTCAGTGCTGAGAGCAGTCAGCAAGCTGTCTAACCTCTGGGAATTATATTTTAATGGAGGAGATGGATAAAGTAAGAAAAGTGAAAATAACTGCAGAAACTAACTAGCTATCGCACTGGTTAATTTTTGTCAACTTGACTAAAGTCACACTGGAAGAGGGGAAACTCCACTGAGTTTGTGCCTCCATCAGATTGGCCTGTGGGCATGTTTGTGGGGAATTTTCTTCACTAATGGTTGATGTGGGAGAGACCAGCCCACTTTGGGTCCTGCCACCCCTGGGCCCTGGTATCGGGTGGTATAAGAAAACAGGCTGTGCATGCCAGCCATAGGGAACAGGCCGGGAAGCAGTGTGCCTCCGTGGTTCTGCTTCAGGCCCTGCCCTGACTTCCCTGTAAGGTGAGAGGAGCCCACTCCTCCCAGCTTGTTTTTTTAATGTTTTATCACAGCAACCGAGAGGAAACTACAAGTTACCTACTGCTACACAACTAACCACCCAAAACCGGGGTTAAAAACTGTTCATCTTCTCACTTGAGGCTGAGTTCTGGACAGTTTTCTGGTAGAGCACGGCATATTGGCCGAGCTCATTCTCGGGTTCAGAATCTGTCTGCAAGTTGCTGAAAGTCTTCCTGTGCGCCCTAGATTAGCCTGGAACTCATGACCTTCCCACACCCACCTCCTGACTGCTGAAACGGCAGGCATACACCACCTATGGGTCACTTTTAATCCACCAGAGATGTGAACAGGGTTGATTAACTGAAAGTGCAGACATGCGTAGGCAGAGCCAGTGCCTTTCCAGAATTAAGGAGGCCTCCTGAGGTGCTGACAGTGATCCAGCAGCAAGGGTTAAAGGAATAGCAAGTGCAAAGATGTCCAGGCAGGAGCAGGTGCAGAATACCAAAGGAACAAGAAGAATTCTAGCAAACCAATTGGCTGAATGAAAGACAAAGGGGAAATGTCAGAGATGGTTGTAGAGAGGTAAACAGTCCATGACAAAAGGGTCCATCGTCCATAACAAGGAACTTAGACACCATTATATATACAGTAGAGAGTTATTTAGAGGGGAGAAGCAAGGTGTTTTGATGGAATGCAATGTTACTGGCAATGGAAAGAAGCAATCAGAATATGAGGGGGGGAGTTTTGGAATGAAGTTTCATATCAGTTAACTGGATATGCAGCTAGTGAAAAGAAGGAATTTTGTTGGTTTGTTCTTTTATTTTCTGAAACAAGGTCTCATTCTATAGCCTAGGTTAACTGCAAACTTGTAGTAATCCTCCTGCCTTATCCTTCAGAGTCCTGGAATAACAAGTATGCACCACAACACTGGCAGAGAAAGATAATGATTAAGCCTGGAATGATTTGGGGGTCTGAGTAATTGGGAGAATCGTGGTCCCAAATATATATTCACGTCCTTCTAACGCCATGAAAAGAACGTACTTTCTATTTATCATTATCCGTGCAGTGCCTCTTTCTTGTAAAAACACGTATGAGTGTTCACCTGCATCATGCGTGTGCCCTACAGGAACGCCGATTACCCTTAGGAGCCAGGGGAGGGCACCAGAGCCTCTAGACCCGGAGTTAGAAATAGCAGGGAGCTGCCGTGTGGGTGCTGGGAACTAAACCAGGTCCTCTGCAAAAGCAGCCAGTGCTCTTAACTACCAAGCCATCTCTCCACTTCCCCACTCCCCTTCTGGATTGAGTCTTACTATGTAGTCCTGGTTAGCCTAAAACTCACTGTGTAGTCCAGCCTGGCCTCCAACTATAATTCTCCTGCCTCAGGCTTCTGAGTGCTGAGATTTGAGAAAGTTAAAACATGGAAAGAACAGTCATGAGGTGGCTCAGTGGGTAGAGGGACCTGGTGCCAATGCTGATGACCTGAGCTCTGCTTCAAGATCCACATGCTGACAGAAGGAAACTGATTCTGGCAAGTTGTTCTCTGACCTCGTGAACACAGAGACAGGCAGATGTACACACATGGAAAATAAGTCAAAATGCAAAGCACACATACAAGAGACATCTGAAAGCTAAGAAAATAAATCCACAAATTTGTCTTTTTAGAGACAGATCTCACTATGTAGCCCTGGCTGGCCTCCAAGTAACAGAGCTCCACCTGCCTCTCCCTCCTGAATGCTGGGATTAACGCTGAGTACCATCATGATATGCTAATTTTATTTTATTTTTTGACTTTTTTGAGACAGAGTTTCTCTGTGTACCCACTCTGGCTGTCCTGGAACTTGCTCTATAGACCAGGCTGGCCTCAAACTCAGACCCACCTGTCTCTGCCTCCCAAGTGCTAGGATTAAAGGTGTGTGCCATCACTGTCTAGCTCTGCTATTTTATTATTTTTAAATTTTATTTACCTTTATTTTATGTGCATTGGTGTTTTGCCTGCATGTGTATCTATGTTAGAGTTACACACAGTTGTGAGCTGCTGTGTGGGTGCTGGGATTTGAACCCCGGTCCTCTGGAAGAGCAGTCAGTGACCTTAACTGCCAAGCCATTTCTCCAGCCTCCCGCTATTTTATTTTTAACTATGTGTGTATGTCTGTGTGTTACATGCACATGAGTGCAGGTGTCCAAGGAGGCCAGAGCTGCTGGATCCTCTGGAGCTGCCATGACAGGCAGTTGAGGGCCACCTGACAGAACCTGGGACCCTTGTAAGAGCAGCATATGCTCTTAACCAGTGAACCATCTCTCCAGCCCCCAGGCTTGTTTCCTTACTTCCTTAATTTCTGCAACCCTTAAGATGTAAGCTCTAGGATCAAGCTAAGTGATCACATTCCTCCCTAAACAACAAATGCCAGCTTCTTGTCTCAATAGCAAGCTTACTGAGCATATCAGGTACATAATTAACCAGTGATGGAAAAGTATGGAGGTAGAGGCAGGATGGTCAGAAGTTCAAGGTCACTGTTGGGATACCTAGTGAGTTCAAGGCCAGCCCAGTCTACTTGAGACTCTTGTCTATAAAACAAAACAAAATAAAAATTGGAGAAATGCCAGGCGTGGTAGCACGTATCTGTAATCCTAGCACTCTGGGAGTTTGAGGCAGGTGTATCACTGTGAGTTTGAGGTCATCCTGGTGTACAAAGTGAGTCCAGGACAGCCAAAGTTACAAAGAGGAACCCTGTCTCAAAAAACAAACAAAAAACAAGAAAAAAATGGAGATAATTCTACTATGCTTAACAATAGTGTATCATTCAGTAACTCAGGATGACCTGTAACTCACTATGTACCCAAGCTGTCCTCCAGCTTGAGATCTGCCTCTGCCTCCTGAAATCTGGGCTTACAGGCACACAGCATCACACCAACTTAAGTTATGTCTGCTTGAGTTTTCTTTTGTGGAGCTGGGACAGAAATCCGGGCCTCACACATGCGAGGTAAGTTCTTTCCAGCTTAGTCCCAGCCCTAAAACACAGCTTCTTGACTATTTTATTTTGTCTTGTGCTTTTTAAAATAGACTTATTTAGTTAGTCAGTCAGTTATTTAATGTATGAGTGTTCTATCTGCATGTACACCTGCAGGCCAGAAGGGGGCACCAGATCTCATTATAGATTGTTATAAGCCACCATGTGGTTGCTGGGAATTGAACTCAGGACCTCTGGAAGAGCAGCCAGTGCTCCTAACCACTGAGCCATCTCTCCAGCCCCTTTGCCTTGTGTTTTTAATAGCACTGACTTCATTTTTTTTTCCTTCAAACAGCTTCTCAGTCTGACCCGACCCTGGTGTGGTCTCAGGAAAGAGAACGCAGTGGTGAAAGGGATGCAGAAGACACAATTACCACGACTAACTCTACTGATGACAACGGGAGCTACAGCGGAACAATAACAAAGCAATAATAGCCACCACCCCGTGCTCACGACGTGTGCCAGGCGGCGAGAAAGGCTTTTTATTGTCGTTTTTATTTTTAAATGTATTTTTTTATTTTTTAGCTTTGCATTGATTCTTTGTTAATTTCACATCATGCATTCCAATCCCGTCCCTTCCCGTAGATTCATATTTGCCCGCTGCCCTTGCAACCTCCCCCCAAAGAAAATAAAATATAAGAACAAAACAAAGAACCCCATCTCATTGTGGAAGCTGTAGTGTGTCACAGTGCGCCCCACAATTTACCCTTTTGCCCTCACCTCTTTACTGGCAAATGTTCACTGCAGTAACTCATTAGTCTGGCTCATGATCCAGTACTGACTTCAATTCCCAGTCTGGCCTAGACGGGTTCTTATATTAAGGCAGAACATAGTATTTTCTCTCTCTCTCTCTCTCTCTCTCAGACAGGGTTTCTTTACACAGCAGACCAGGATGGCCTCAAATTCAGATATCCACCTGTCTCAGCCTCCTGAGTGCTGGGATTAAAGGCATGCACTCCCTACCATGCCTGGCCTAGAATTTAGCATTTTCCATTCTCATGAATGACAGGAAAAAAAAAAAAAAAAAAAAAAAAAAAAAAAAAAAAAAAAAAAAAAAACTTAAGCATCAGATAAAGGCCTACAGACAAACAAGAATTGTTATTCCACTTGGAAGTCACATGAATATTAATTACAAGCAGAGCTACACTTGTGAAGGGCATGTACCAAGTGCTTGAATTTACAGTCATTAAGTCTTCACAACAGCTTTAGAGACAGGAACCATTCTATTCTTTCTACAGACTAGGAAACAGCCCAGGATAGCCTTGAACTTGCTGTGCAACCAAGATCACCATGAACTTCTGACCATCCTGCCTCTACTTCTTAAGTGCCAGGATTACAGGTGTGTGCCACTATGCCTGGTTTAGGAGGTACTGGAGAGGGCATCCAGGCCTTTGTGCATTCTAGGAGATGGCTGTAAATTGAAGTAGCCTTTGCTTGTGCCTATGAGCTTTTTAAAGTATAAACGACTAAACTGGGAGAGCAGCACCTCCAAGTAAAGGCTTCGCAGACATGGTTAAGAAACAAAGAGAGACTGTCTCAGAAAGAAAAGACTGAAAAACCCATAGCAGTCTTATTTGAAACTGCTAGCACATTTACAAATTGATAAAACAAAACCAAAAACAAATGGTTACCTATCAAGAAAACAACTGCATAGGTTAATTTACAAATGTATCACATGTGGAAAAAACAAGAAACAGTGACTAGTATCTCAATATTATATCTTGGTGTATTAATTTTCAAATTAGAGAGATGTGAGCCACAGGAAAACAGTGATGACAAAGAGAAAGTAAGAGGCCAAGAGAAAAGAGAAGCCAGGAGAAAGCCATGCAGAAAGGGCAGCTGGTAGATTATAAGAACTATTTCTACAGGAGTGAGTGATAAAAGTAAACCATACTTACAATTTGAGATTCCCGGCCCTTAGGAAACATTTTTGCAACATTGAGGCCGTCAATAACAACATCAAAAGGAGGGCAGGCATTCACAAAGCTCTCAAATCTCTTCAGTTCCTGGAAAGGCAAAGCCAGAGGAAAGAGGAGTTAGGGCTACGGATGCAGTTCAGCTGGTGGAGTGCTCGTCTACACTGCCTGAGAGAGTGCTCGTCTACACTGCCGGAGAGTCTAGGGACTGGGGATGCGGGCAGGGCTGGTCTGCTCTGCCACGGGCCTTGCCTCAGGTTGGATCCTCAGCACGGTATAAACTAGGTCTGTCGCTCAACCCTGAGAAGCAGAGGCAGGAGGAGCAGAAAGTTCAAGTTCATCCTTAGTTACACAAGGAATTTAGGGCAGCCTGAGGCGGAGAAGACCCCGTCTCACATCAAACAGATCTAAAAAGAACTAGACCAGAAACTAGACAAAGACTTCACTGTAAACATGCTGAGGTGAGTTCAAGTTATTTTAGTAACTGAAAATATTCCTCCCATAAAAACGATCCCCGCCCCCCCCCCCCCCCCCCCCCCCAAAACCATCCCCCCAAAAAAACCCCCCCCCCCCCCCCCCCCCCCGCCCAGTTCCAAAATGAAATCTAAAAAAGGCTGCATTTAGACGGCAACTGCATAGTTATCCAGTGTTTTCCTGTCTCTCAGTGCTTTCCCTCACAGGACATCTTGACACGAATAGTCATGAGGAGACTGGAGTACTGATATTTTTAAGTCCCGTTCTGTAAGCCAAGAGAAGTGAACAGTTACCTGGCAACTGTGGTGAGAACGAGGATCTACATTTTAAAATCTTTGTTTATTTATAGTTTTCGGTGGCACACTCCTTAACCTTAGCACCGTGACGGTAGATACAGTCAGATTTCTGTGAGTTCTGTAGCCTGGTCTACACAGGAAGTTTTGAGCTAGCTAGGATTACACAGTAAGACCATCTCAAATAATATATATATTTTTTCCTTGATTTTTCTTTTTTGAAACAAGGTTTTTCTATGTAGCTCAGGCCGGCCTCACTGTACTCTAAGTTGGCCCTGAACTTAGGATCCTCCTGCCTCTGCCACCTGAGTGCTGGAGTTACAGGTATGTGCACAGGACGACAGGATGAAAAGTAAATTACTGAATCTACTAGCGTCAAATAGTAAGTATTGGTATGGATTATTATATACTGATAGGATTTAGATTGTTTTGTTTGACTTTTGCTTAATGTATTGTACATATGCAACTTACTTGAAAATGTGACGTAAAGCTCTAGTTTTATTAAAGCTAACAATTGTACACTGTTCAGGATGAATGGAGATACAAATTAGCAGTCATCTATAAATAATCTTACTTGTAGTCTTGTTAGATAATAGTTTAAGTAATTACAGAAATAAGCTTTATTTAGTCTCGTGTATATGTTTTCACGGTTAAGTAGATAGTACATAGCTAGAAACATGCAATGTTGCTCTACAGACAGACAGACAGACAGACAGACAAATAATCTTCAAACACTTCAGAGATCTATAGACTATGGCATTTAAGATGTTTTAATAATAAAAGGCTTTTCTGACAGAGAGCCACATCTGGCCCTGGCAGCACCTCTAATATATTTCAAAGAAGATGGTGGGCATCAAAGAAACAAGTATGACAAGACAGCCCCTGGAGAAAAAACTGACCTTCAACTGCTGATGGCAGGCTGAACAAACGTGAGCAAGCAGGACACTGGAAAATTGACTGTCCAACTTTGCAGAGACTAAGTGGTCAGTCCTTCAAAATTCCTGCTTCACAGAAAAGCCTCTCAGGTATTTTGGGCCAGGAGGCTGAAGAATGGATGCCCAACAGCACGAGAAACCTCTGGAGACTGTCCAGGCAGTCAACTGTCTCTGTCATTTCTACAGTTCTGGAAGCTGTTTGCTCTGTGCTTCCTACATACTTAGGTAATATTATTTCCTTCAAAGGGCTCTGATGGGGTTGAAGACTAGATAGTCATAGTCTTATTATAATTAAGTTCAGTTGTTTAGGAACTATATGTTTTAGGTCTAAAAAGATGTTTTAAGGTCTAGAACGATGTTTTCAGGTTGATAGATTAAAAAATAATGAACTCTGGATTCACCAGAGTTAAATAGATAATGGAATACTTTTTCCAAGGATGCCAAATATGAATGGACATGACATTATAAATATAATTTTTACCTGATAATTTTCATAATTATTCTTATTGTATACAGTATATACAGAGGCTATCAACATAAATTTTGGCAGAGATCAGCAGATAAAATAAAGACTAACACTGATTAAATACAAGAAAATTAAGTGGGGCTGATCAGGTGGATCAGTAGGTAAGGGTGCTTATTGCCAATCTGACAGTCAGAGTTCAAGTTCCAGAGTCCACACGGTGAAAAAGAAAACTGATACTCACAAGTCGTCCTCCTATCTTTCACAAGCATGCACGTCTGTAATTGTTAACCGACAACTTTTTAGGGCATGGCTTTAAAAGTAAATCCATATGAGCTCGGTGGTACTCGCCTTTAATCTTAGAATTTGTGAGGCAAAGGTGGGCAGGTCTATGTGAGTTTCTGGCTACACAGTGAGACCCTGTCTCAAAAACCAAGCAAAAGTGGAGTGGTAGTGTACACCCGTAATTTCAATACTCTGGAGGGGTAGCAAGATTGGGTTTCTCTGTGTAGCCCTAGCTGTCCTGGAACTTGCTCTGTAGACCAGGCTGGCCTTGAACTCAGAGATCTGCCTGACTCAGCCTCTCAAGTTCTGGGATTAAAAAGATGTGTACCACCACCACCTGGAGACAATTTTTTTTCTTAAGAAAATAAAAAAATACAACAATGGGCATAAAGGCACACAACCTTTAATCACAGCATTTGGGAGACTGAGGCAGGAGGACAAGAAGTTCAAGGTCACCCTCTGCTACATAGAAAATCTGAGGCCAGCCTGAGCTATATGAGACACTGTCCCCCCCCCCCATCAAAGTATATTTTGAGTTTAACTTAAGGAAAAAAACCTCTTGCTACTATAAGATTGAAAGATAAAAAAATAAAAAAAAGTAAAATAAAATGAACTCTAAGGCAAAAAGAAGTTTTGAATTCTTTACCTTATCCAAGTTCATATTAGACAAAGCGAAGCAGGGCTGCTGTGTTGTTGCCACTGTAACACAGCAAACGCATGCTAAGCAGGCAAGAAACTGAAATTTTAAAATGACACGTGGTCTCCAGGGCAAAGGAAAAATCAATTTTAATTATATATAAGTCTTAAGCTCCACAGGGCAGAACCTGACTCTAGTTACAATTCCCCTAATAGTATGTGAGAAAACTAATACGTTGAACAAGTGATTTTTCTTGGTAAACAGAGATGCTAAAATTCTTAATAAACAAATCTGTTAGTCTCATGCCTATAAGCCAATACCTGAGAGGCTGTGGTGTGTTCTAGACTAGCCTGGAGAATGTAGTGAATTTCAGGCCAGCCTGAGTTACACAGTGTGACCCTGTCTTTAAAAAACAAAAACAAGGAAATAAGAGAATAAATTATAAGCTTTCTTTTCTCTTTTCCTTTTTTTTCCAGATTTATTGTGTGTACATGAGTGTTCGCTTCCACGAAGGCACGTGCACATTTATGCCTGGTATTGAAGAAGGACAGAAGAGGGCACTGGATCTTCGAGGCAGGAGTTACAGATAGTTGTGAACCACCATCTGGGTGCTGGGGACTGAATCTGAGCCTCTAAAAGTACCATTAACTGCGCTGCCATCTCTCCAGCCCCGATAATAAACTTTCTGTTCACTTTAAAATGATGAACCATGCACGTAAAGGCTTATTTCTGGTTTTAAATCCTGATTCATAGAAGGGCAGCTTGGAGATATGGAGATACACCAATCAATACATATCCCAAACTTTACAACAGAAAAAGACCAGTACAGGTCTCTCAATGTAGCCCTGACTGCCCTGGAACTTGATACACAGGGCGGGCTGGCCTTGAACGCACAGAGATCTGGTTGCCTCTGCCTCTGAAATGAAGACCAGTGATCTGAGCACGTATCGGTGTGCTGCAGACACGGCATTTTTTAAGACAGAGAGAGAAGGAATATTAAAGCAACTGGCTTTATAGTCATACAGAAAGTGGAAAAGCAGGGCAATACCAGCTGTTTTGGGCACAAGCAATGTTCCTAACGTGGGGACATCAATAAGAAAATAACATCTACTGTCTAAATTATGTGACTTTAGGACACGGTTCCCAAACAATCCCTAACACTAAGACAGGAACACAAGGAGTTAGATATGAGGTAACCAAGGAAGTTGCAGGTGTATTTCTTGGTAGTGAAAGCTCCTGATGCTCAAAACATCCCTTCGTGGTTAATATCTTGTGGCCCTTCATCCTGCTACAGCAGTAACTCGGGTGCCAGGACAGTTTCCAAACCGATTCATCTGTGCACTAGTGAAGGGCCTGCGCCTGCCAAAGACCCCAGCTTCACTAGAAGAGCATTTGCACTGTGGCTTGTCTTAGGCTGAATTATTTCCTTCAATAAGACAAGAACTGAGAAAAACTTCTATCAATAACGGCACAACTGCCTCAGTGCCGGTAGGAAAGCTAAGCCTCATGTAGAGAAGGTGCTATTAGAGCCTGACAGCTAGAACAGGCTGGAGAACAGAAGCCTTTCTCAAACCGTGTCCAACAGCAAGTTTAGCAAGTGCAGGCTTGTTTAGTAGGAAGTTGGGAGAGATAGTTTAATTCCCCACAGTTGTTTCATTACCTGTGACTCCTGTAGTGTGACAGCCTATAGGGAAGGGAAATAAAAATTTTATGTGTGTGCATTGTCACGGATGTGCAGGCGCATATGTGTGCAAGTGTGCATCCATGTGCACACACACGTGGCAGCCAGAAGACAAGCTTGGACATCATCCTCAGGAACAGCATCCAGCTCTTTGAGATAGGTCCTTCACTGCCCTGAGCTCACCAATAAAGTCAGCAGGCCAGGGCTCATCCTGTCCACCTCCCAGTGCTGGTCAGACAAATGCACCCACCATACCCAGCATTTTGTGAGGATAGAACTCAGGCTAATGGAGCCTTTCTGTAACCCTGAAACCTTGTAATCTTATTGCGCTTTTCTCATTTCAGTAAGAAGAGAGAAAAGAGAAAAAAAGCAAGCAAAACTTCCTGCTATATTCTGGTTGTGGTGGCCCAGGCATGTAATCCCAGCACTCATGGAGGCAGAGGCAGGTAGATCTCTGTGAGTTTGAGACCAGCTTGGTCTATAAAGCGAGTCCAGGACAGTCAAGGCTACACAGAGTAACCCTATCTTGGAAAACCAAAACCCAAACCAAACCAAACCGAACCAAACAAAAAACCCAAAAGCCTTCCTGCCATAAATACCTCCCTAAATTTTTGTTGTCAGGTATCATAGCATATACAGGGAATCCCAGCAAATTGGGAGGTATTCAATTTGAGGTCAGTTTTGGCTACACGGAGTCAAATAAACAAACGGAGCTTGAGGTGAAGGTCAGTGGCAGAACACTTGCCTATCATGTACAAGGTACTGGGTTTCATCCCAGCACCACCCTGCCCCAAACTAAACAAAATAAAACAATCGGCCAAACAACAAACAAGTCAGCTCATTTGTTACAGCAAAATCCTTATTTAGGTTTTTGAGATAATATCTCATGTAATCCAGGCTGGCCCCTGCATAGCCAAAGATGACCTAAAACTTTTTTTTAATTTTTATTTACTTACTTTACGTATATTAGTGCTATGCTCTATCTCCATGTACATATGCACACCAGAAGAGGGCATCAGATCACATTGTAGATGGTTGTGAGCCACCATGTGGTTGCTGGGAATTGAACTCAGAACCTCTGAAGGACAGCCAGTGCTCTTAACCTCTGAGCCATCTCTCCAGCCAACCTTGAACTTTTAATACTCCTGCTTCTGTATCCCACTTGCCCAGGGCTGCAAGCATTTGCCACCATGCTTCTTTTATGTGGTGCTAGCGATTGTTCAGGCTTTGTTCAGGCTTGGCAAACTCTCTACCAACTGAGCTATATATCCAAACCCAAAAAACTTTTAATGAAAGATTGAACTTAAAAGAAAACGAAACAAAACACTAATTCTACAGGTGCTGAAGACAAAACCAGATCTTTGAAAGTGGGGGTGGTGAGCATGAGCACTGAAGCTGACACTGCAAGGGAGAAGTATAACGGAAGAGGGCTAGGTGGTGGTCGACAGTGGGTAGGTGGTAATCATTAGTCTTTTGATGCCCCTGTGGGAAATGGCAGCCTAGCAATCCTGGGCCTAAATGAGATGTGAAGCAAATTCCTGAAGAAATAAAGAATCTTTATAAATAAACACACTTTTTTTTAAAAGCCATCCATCGTGGTCAAAGAGAGGAAGAAGATTCCTGGAGAAAAGGTGCTCACAGGCATATGTGGTAACTAAGTCTAGAGTAGTAACGTAGACAAAGTCACCATGTGCACAGAATGAATACATGAGCCAGACCCGGCCTAGTACTGTCTCTTGGGCATTTGGCAGAAGCAAACAAAACTTTCCTGGGGAGCCCATCAACAGCCATGGTCACAACAGCATTCCCACGGAGGGGGAAACCTCTCTCAAAATGCATTCATTAGTTCACTATAAACACAGGAAACTATCAATCGTGTGTGAGTCCTCTCACAAAAGAAGGACGGAGCCCAAAGAGCTCAGGATAATGAATAACCATAGAATGACCTAATGGATACTATAAAATAAACACTAAATTCCAGGCAAGGTGACACCTGTAATCCCAGGACTGAGCAGACTGAGGCAGAGGGATCAGTTTGAAGCCAGTCTGGGCTATATAATAAAACCTTGTCTTAAGAAACAAATAAGAGTTTTATAAAAATAATTAAAACAGAAAAGAAAAAAATTTAAATCCTAAGAAATTGGAACATAAGTCCTGCAACTAAATATATGAAGTAGGGGCTGGAGGGATGTCTCAGTGGTTAAAATCACTGGCTGCCCTTCCAGAGGAGCTGCGTTTGGTTCCTAGTACCCATGTGACAGCTCATGGTCATAACCCAGCTTCTGGGGACCTGAAAACTTCTTCTGGCATCCTTGGATGTCAGGCACACACATGGTGCACACATACACATGCAGACAAAATACGTGTGTGTGTGTGTGTGTGTGTGTGTGTGTGTGTAATGCTTACACATTCTTTTAAAAGAGTCTGAAATAGAGTTAGAGGCACAGCTCAGTGGCCGAGTGCGTGCATGCATGTGTGAAGACCCAGGTTCACGCCCCAGCAGGGCACCAATAGCACAGCTGAACTAACCGAAACCACGTGGATGGGAGAAAAGTAAACACAGAACTTGTGGAATACTGCACAGCAATGAGAGGAAACATGCGACAACACAAACTCAGAACATCAATAAAGCTAAATCTCAGGTATTGCAGAAGAACACGCCACTAAGTGAAAAGCAGACAAACAAAAGGGCCGTGTCCTAAGATTTTCATTATACTAAGTGTTTAACAAAACTAAACTACAGAGAACAGACTGGTGCTTTTCTGGAACTGGGTTTAAAAGCAAGGTTAAGCCCAACGGATCTGACGGAACTTTTGGGAGAACAGAAGAAGCCTAATATTGCAGTATAGTAGAGGTCACATGGATTCATAAACTCACTCGAAAATTATTAAATTGTACACTTACAATGAGTGAATTATGGCCTTCAAATTATTAAACACTGCCTGTGGGGACAGAGGAACCCTAACTAGATGGATGAGAATAGACTTCTGGGGCCTGCGAGATGGCAAAGGTGCTTGCTGCCAAGCCAGATGACCTAAGTCTGGTGCCTCACAAGGCGGAAGTCAAGAACAGCCTCTGGGAAGCTGTTCTGATTTCCACATGCATGCTGTGGTACAGAAATGCACACACAGCAAACCAACAACTATACAAATACACAAAAAAAGTAGTAAGACCTCATAAGGGGCAGTAAGGACAAATCTAGAGAAGTTATTCCCAGCCAGGCATGGTGGCACATGCCTGTGATCCCAGCACTTGGAAAGGCAGAGGCAGGATCTCTGTGAGTTTGAGGCCAGCCTGGTCTACAAAGCGAGTCCAGGATAGCCAAGGCTGCCCAGGAAACATGTCTCAAAAACTAAGAAAAACTGAAAAAAAAAAAAAAAGAAAGAAAAGAAAAAAGTTATTCCCAAATATAATTCAAATGTATAAAGTAATGAATACACTAAGGATTAAGAAACACAGAGAATGAGTAGGAATTTTAGAACTCTTAGCTCTTTGATGCTTGGAGGCATGAAGGCTGAGAATCGTGCAGGGTCAATTCAAGATGTGAAAGCTCACTTTCCAGAAGCTGATAAATCTGAAGCAGGAAAGTGAGCATACCCGCATCCAGGTGTGCCATAGTGAAAGGAGAGAAAAACAACTGTAAGAACAACAAGAGACCCTGTGCAATGGGACAGGAGCTGGAAGGAAAGCGAGTGTCTCAACAGTACCAACACAGTGAGAAGCTGCCGCGTGGGCTCTGTGTTCAGAGCACCGCAGGGAATACTAGTCTGTTACCGCCCGTCGGAGTGAGCAACACTGACATTTCCAAAGAATGAAAGCATCTTAGCCTGTCAATGCAGCTCAGTTCACCAGGACGCTGGCGGTCTGGTGAGAATGCGGGGCTGGAGCTACACATCCATGAGTCGCTGGTGTGCACGTGCTAAAGAAAACCCTAGGAGGTTCTGAAGTGCGAGAAGAGTGAGGAGAGAGGAAGCAGAGGGAGGGAAGCCCAGGGTGAAGGACCCTGAGAAACACCAGAACTCAGGGATAGGCAGAAGCTTGCGAGTCAATCCCAAAAGGCGCTCCAGCATTTTTTACTCGGGGTGGGGGAGGGGGAAGCTATTTTCTACTAAAAGGGACAGTCAGAAGCGGGGGAGATGGCTAGTGTGTCAATAAGGCATTCGCCCCACTAGCATGAGGCCCAGGGTTTAGAACCCCAGCACCTACATAACTGTCAGGAGGTGTGGTGGCCTCCTGTAATCCCAGCACGCAGGAGGCATAGTCCAGAGATTGTGGAAGTGAGCTGGCTAGCCAGACTAGCCAAACGGGACAGCTCAGGACTCAGTACACAAGGTGGAGAGTAATCACGGAAGCCATCTGACATCAGCCTCTGCCCCGCCCCAACACACTAGCACACACCATGCACATGAACACTGGCATATACATGAGCATATATACCATGCAGCATAAATGCAATAAAATGAAATAAAAAATGACAAAGGCTGTAATCTCTGTCAGTGACAATACGATTTAGAAATCAGCTTTTGGACTCAGGTCTGTATAGCCTGGAGCTCCTCCACTCATCACTGGCAAAGCAAGTGGTAACTGTCTTGCACCTCACTGATAAACACAGATAACAAATCTGAAGGTCTGAGGTGTACACTGAGGAAACACACCACAGTTCTCTAACCTGCGGGACACAGCTTAATCATTTCACTCTCCCAGGGAATTATGTTGGCAATATATTTCAAAATCTAAAAATACTGTTATTCTATTGGACCCAATAATTTTATTCTGGCCTGATAAACATTTTTACTTCTATGGGGATCAATACTTAAAAGCTACAAACATATCGTAAGTACATCAAAAATCTGCTCAGCATATGTTAGAGGTTAGAATTCAGTAGCCAGCTGTGGTGGCTGTGCTTGGAACCCTAGTCCTCGGGAGGCGAAGGCAGGATGATGAGCCCTTCAGGTAAGTCTGGGCTACACAGTGAGTTCCAGGCCAGCAGGGCTGACGGAGGCTCAGTTCAAACAGGAAGCAGGGGCTGGAGAGAGCTGCTAAGAGCGTGTGCCGCTCTTGCAGAGGACTGACTTCCAACTCCCATTCCCAGAGCCAAGTCAGGCAGCTCAGAGCCTCCGGTAACCCCAGCACCACACACACACACACACACACACACACACACACACACACACACACAGACACTATAATTCTCAGAGAAAAGCAATCAGATATGTGGCTATCCAAGGCTCTTTTTAATACTCTATAGAGTTTTCATTTATTCTGAAAAACTCGCCATTTTAACTTCCTTTTAAAGAAGTGTGTGTGTGTGTGTTGTACTTGCACGTTAGCTCTGGTATGTGATGTGTGAATGTGTTCTAGCTGTGTGCCAATGTGTGCATGACTGCACACACGTGTGCACATGTATGTATGCACGTGTGCACATGTATGTGGTGGTCGGTGTCTTCTAGGAGCCCTGTCCATCTTAACTTTGGGACAGGATCTCCCACTGAACTTGGGGGGCACATCAATTTGGCTAGTCCAGCCCGTGAGCTCTGAAGAGCCACCTACTTCTGTGTCCTCACCCGGCCCTAGGGTTATGGACATGGGTCACCACACTGGGCTTTTACAAAGATGCCAAAGATCCAAATCTAAGTCGTCGGGCTTTCATTGCAGGCATCTATTTATTGACTGAGCCATCGCCCCATCCCCAAGAATAACTATCAACTTGATCACACATATGACTAGTTGTTAGAGCAGCTAGGAAGATGAAAAGAGACTCTACTGGAAATAAGTGCATCTAGGTCTGCACCTACCTGCTGGGCCGTCCCCTACCGTGTGTGACCTCGACCTAACATCTTACTTTTCTAGGTCTCCAGTTCCTCAGTATAAAACAGGGCAATTAATGCCTGCCTTAAAGAGCTAGCATAAAGACACAATAAAATTGGAGCTAGGGACGTTGCTCAGAGGGTGCGAGTACCTGACACATAAATACGAGGTCTCGCGCTTAGATCTCCAGCACTCACAAAAACACCCGAATGACACCATGCAAGCCTGTAACTCCAATGCCTGTCAGGGGGCGAAGGTGGGGTACAAACAGGATTGCTGGGGCTTGCTGCCTGTCAGCCTAGTTCCAGGTCAATGAGAGACAAGGCAAGGCAGAGAGTGGCACAGCAGGACACCAGACATCTTCTGTGACTTCTACATATATTGGGCAAAGACATACAAACATATACACACATACCACACATATATTTGGCGCGTACACACACACACACACATGCACGCACACAAAATTGAATGGTTTCATAACAAAAAGTCTATACTGCAGGGCTGGAGACATGGTTCAGTGGTTAAGAGCACTGGCTGCTTTTCCAGAGGTCCTGAGTTCAATTACTAGCACCCACATGATGGCTCAGTGGGATCTGGTGCCCTCTTCTGTCAAGTAGGCATACATGCAAATAGAGCACTCATGTACACAGAATACATAAAAATATTTTTCAAAAGTCTATACTACAAAAGTCCTATTCAATTGCTTCAAATAACTGCTTGCCAACAACTGTTGCTCTTGGCCTTTTAACAGGGGCTATTAGAACAACTTTCCCTACTTCCTGTTTCCTGCTGATAGATGAGCTCCTTTATTGATACAGTCGTAGAGTAGACCGATGCCTGTGAAGATCAATACTCTTCGCCTCTCTACACTGCTGGCTAATCTGGAACTTTCTATCAGATCAAGATGGCCTTGAGTGAGCAGAAATCTTGCTTCTGCCTCTGGTGCTGGGCCTCAGGCACGCACTACCACACCCAGCCTTTCAGTTTTCTGTAAGAGCGTCCCTCATTTCCTTTCTGTCCTCCACAAAGACGACCTTTACAGTCCACGCTCCTACTACCGAGGCACACTCCCAATTTCCAGTTCATTCCTGACATCACTGAGCTAAATGGGCTCCTTGTTTATAAGGTGTAATTTACCCATCATGTCTTCAAAAGCCATTTAGTTTTAGCCAGTTTCATACAAATGTGATAATTATCATCCCACTGGTTTAATTTTAGAAGAAAAGAAAGGAACTCCTCTGCCTGTTTTCTAAATACTGAGATTACCACCATGCCTGTTTTTTTTTTGTTGTTGTTGTTTATTTTAAATTCTCCTTTAATGAAAACACATACACAACAAAAGAGAAAGGGGGGACCAGAAAAAAAAGGGGAGCCCTAAAAAACCAAGAAAGGAGAATGTATAAGAGAAACAACAGTAAGTTGCCCTGATAAATAATTATATAGTAGATCTAAGGCCAGGCTTAGTGACACATTCCAGTAATCAAATCACAACGCTGGATGGTGAGGTAGGTGAATTCAGAATTTGCTCTCCAATTAAGTTACACACATACACACACAAGCACAAAGGAAAAAGGGGGGATGGGAGAAAAAGAAACAGTGGCTGAAGAGATAAGGGCTCTGGGTGAAACCCCAGGCCTACTCGAGAACACTCATTAGCTCAGACGGTGCTTGTGTGCCTCATGAGTGGTTTCCCTGCAGGTCTCACTTACACAAACAACTGAGGAACTAAACATCAACCAAGAACTGGAAGATGAGTCAGAGTAGTCACGGCAGCAGAAATCAATGACACCAAGGGTAATCCTGTGTCCCAGTGAGCTTTGACACAGTTAAATTGATTTCATTATTTCTGCTAAAAATTACTAACTCACATACCTCCTTCTGTCATAATTAAGCAAATATACAAGCTAAGCATTACTTTTCTATCCTCAAAAATATGCATCAGTGTAATGAGAAGGAAGAATTACTGACAGTGTAGGCAGCATGGGTTATTTAGTCCAAAGATCTAGGTTTGAATCCTGGCTCCATCACTTACACTATAAGATGCTGGTGCACTCTTTAAACCTCAGTTTCCTTCCCTGTAAAGAAAATACTTCTTCCAGAAAATTATTACTAAATGATACAGCTAAGTAAACAGTAGCTTTGACAAAGTGTAAACATTTGCCTATTTACTGTATAATTAACACTATTTGTGGTATACCTAGAAAATACCAAGTATTTTGGAAATTACAGAAGGTGCCAGTCCCTTAAAGAGTATCCTGTACCACTAAATCGGACACAAATACTGACACACACACACAAAAACCTTGCATTAAGTGCTACAAGTTCAAAGGAAGCAAGTGAAAACTACGGAAATCCAGAAAGATAAGGAAGAGAAGATAGACTCCAATTATAAAGGGGAATAATGGAACAGGAAGGGTTAATGAGGAGGGGAAAGGAGGATAGGGAAGAGGAAAATACAGGAAGGATAACAAACACTAACGAGCTTTTGAAAAGCTATATGGGAACCTACTAATGTAGAAGCTTTCTAAAATATATAAATAGAAAAAATAGAAAGAGTTTATTAAATAGTTATCCCATAGCAGGGTGAAAACACCCAACTAGATATCACAGGCTTCTAAATAAAAGCCCCAGTAGCAGGAATAGATTACTTCATGTAGAGTTGCTAGCCAATCGGGTCCCACAGACCCCTAAGCATTACAGGCTGTTGCTATTGCTCTGAGCTGCCATCCAGAACTTGATGATAAAACCCTATTGCAGCTGGGCATGGTGGCGCACGCCTGTTATCCCAGTACTCAGGGAGGCAGAGGCAGGAGGATCGCTGTGAGTTCAAGGCCAGCCTAGTCTACAAAGCAAGTCCAGAACAGCCACGGCCACACAGAGAAACCCCATCTCAAAACAAAAACAAAACAAAAGAAAACAAAAAGCAAAAGCCAAAAGAAGACCCTATTTCAGAAGAGAACACTTCCTTGAGTCATGAACAGAAACCAAGTGGGTACTGACCAGTAGTACTGGCTAGCTTTCATAACAATAGAAGGTAGTATGCACGTTACTGGATGAAAAAGCATTCATTAATTTCACCCTTTCATTCATTGCTTTCAAGCTACACTAACAGCCTTCCTGGTGAGACATGCCTACCGGTAGAATAATGACATAAATGTTATGGGCATAATCAATCACTTTCTGATTGGATTTCTTTTTTCAAGACAGTTTCTCTGTGTTGCCTTGGCAGTCCTGGACTCACCTTGTAGACCAGCTGGCCTCAAGCACACTGAGATCCGCCTGCCTCTGCCTCCCAAGTGCTGGGATCACGGGCGTGCACCCCACACTGACTGGATTTACAACCAACTCTGAGATGGAACCCATAGCCAGAACTGTTAAGGAGGCCAAAAATCGGCAACCAGATGGTCATAGGTCCTAGGGAAGAGACTACTATTCCGCTAAATGGACATGGTAGAAACATGACTTCTAATGCCCTATTGCTGTCTACAGACGTCAGCGCACCTCACAACCATGGAAGGCGCCTTCTTTCTGCATGTGTCAGCTGACACAGAGGCCTACGTGCGGTCAGCATGCAGAGAATGGGAGACTGCAGAGTGCTCAGCCTTACATGGGCTGTCATTCCCCTCTCCTCACACCCCCGGGATCTGAGTGGAAGATGAGGTGGAAAGCCTCAGAGTCGAGGTGACGGATGGCTATGAGGAAAGTGTTTCCCAGATTCAACCTGGCAGCTGTGCCATTGAACTGGCAATGATGGTGACAGCACACAGGACCTTCATAAGCTCAAGACAGACAAATCCAGCACGGAGGCAGGTGGAAGTGGAAAGAAGTCCTGTCCTCAGCCGAGGAGATGCTAGCATTTGAGAGCCGCTGGGAAACGGTCGATTTTCTTTAAGTGTGTGACGCTTGGTACACAGACCATACTCTAGGGCAGGCCCCACAGCCAAGAACACAAATTAGATTTCGTGACAGAATAGATCTGGGAAGAGTTAGGGGGTGAATCTGCTCAAAACACATCATGTGAAATGCTCAAAGAATTAATAAAAATATTACTTTTAAAAAGTCAAGAGAGAAGACAGGAAAGGCACTTAAGAAAGCCTAAAGGATTTGGAGATAAGAACACTTTTATTTGGGGGGGGGTGGGGAGAAGATGTGTGTTGTCAGGGGCAGGACAGGACAGACCATAGTAACAAGTAGCCCAGAGCTGGTAAGTACTGGATGAAGCAGCTGTTTAGAGAGGTTAAGGGTCAGGGCCTGAAATGTACGCTGTGGCTAAACTAGGAAAAGTTACCTTCAGTGTGGGTTCGGGGAACTGCTGAGGATTTTTGGACAAGAGGGTCCAAATGATTAAATCAGTGTTCTGAAAGACTAACCTGGTGAAAGAACGGGGTGAGGTGGAGTCAGAGGAGAGGGCACAGGAACCAGTGCAAGTGGAGCAGTAGAGGCAGACATGAGGAATGACGAAAAAACAGGATTAGTGGCTGGGGTACAGAGGAGACAAAATTAATTCTTTTGGTCCGGGTGACAGATAAAGAGAAAATAACAAAAGGAAAACCAAAGGAGAGCTTGGGGACTACAAAGAAGAAGCACTTAAAAAACATTTGTTTTTGTTGTTTGTTTTCAGACAGTCTTTCATGTAACTTAGTTTGGCCTGGCGCTCCCATGTAGACTGAGCCTTACAACTCACAGAGATCTGCCTTTCTCTGCCTTAAGAGTGCTAGGATTAAAGGCACATGCCGCTACACACAGCAAGCATTTATATTTTGACAAAGCTGAGTTTATCATTGACTCATTTAAAAATGGGTCATAAACAGTTGGTAGTTACCTTGCATTTAAAATAGGATCAGGGCAGTGAGAAGATTGCTCTCAGTGGTTAGAGGCGACTACTGCCAAACCAGACAACCAGACCCACATGATAGAAAGACAGAAAGGACTCCCGAAATTTGTCCTCTAATCCCCAGACCTGTGCCATGGTGTGTGCTCAAGCCCAAGAACACATGGGCATGCGCGCACACACACAGACTCTCCAGTAAATAAATGCAATTTAAAATGTTATCCCAATACAGTAGAATAAACTTAAATTTGGATGTGAGTACTTGTTTATAGTTTCATTGACCACACAGCTGATGGGCAGGCGCCCATCAACAGCTCTGTATCCAGAGGTTGCAGAGGTGACCTGTCAGGCTATTCCATCAACAGCTCTGTATCCAGAGGTTGCAGGTGACCTGTCAGGCTATTCTGGCACTTAATTACCAGTTCTTTTGCAGCTATGGGAAGTCTCTGACAGCTGGTATGGCAGCCGATATCATAAACAAGATAGCAAGTGACGTGGGAAGAAGTCATCACGATTTCATCACAGTTTTCTACCTGCAAAGATCTGGCCCATATTAAGAGGCAGGATGGGCTCCTAATAAATTTTGTGTTGTCTTTTTTGCAGAGTAGAAAAGATACATTTATTTCCTGCTCTGCAAGCAAACACTAGGCAAAGGCAGTACCAGGGGAACCTGTTTGTTTGTTTGTTTACTTAGGGCCAGCCTATCTAGTCCAAGTTGGCCTTCACCTCTCCATCACACTTAAGCTGAGGTTAGGGCAGTATGATACCATGCCAGCATCCGAAACATACTTTTGGAAAAATGAATGAATGTATTAGGCCTCAAGACACTGGCAGAGACTGCAGGAAAGGTCTGCTGAGGTCAGAGGGTTCCTGAATTCCTCTCACTGCCCCAGGCCATCCTACCTATGCAGGGCCTTATATTTTCCCAAAGAATATCCCCAGCAGCTTTCCTCACCTCAGAGACTCCAAAATAAACACCCAGCTCAACAAAACACAAGCATTTATCAACCAGAACCCGCAAAGGAACTCCCTAGCATGGCAGGATGTGCTCTAATCTAGGTCCAAAGCAGTGGCTCATTAAACACAGGTTGTTGAGGCAATTTGAACATCTGTAGCTTGAAAACATCTGGGCAAACCCACTGCCGGCCTAACTGCAGTGAAGGAATTCTAGAACAACAAAACAAACCTACTCTTTAACCAGCCACAAAGACAGCTCAATCTATGCACATTCCCTTCATGCAGTTATAAAATTCCAAACGAAAAGCCGGGATGCCTGAAATCACATTTCACTTCCTGCAGCTGCTCCACAGCTCAGACCCAAGCAAGAACTCAGAGGAAATGTGCTAGGGGCCATATTAACAAAGGCTGGAAATCCCTGTAGCTCACACTTCTCAGCATGGAGGACATAATGGCCCGGGCTGTTCTCTGCGTGGAAGCCTCCCTACCTCAGAATTAATCTGTATCTCACACCTGTGCCAGAAGGCAGGGCAGACCACGACTTTACAGACCACCGCTCTAGTACAGTTTTCACTGTCCTGTGATTCGCAAGTACAGGTTATTAGGGGACTGTTGTCTTTTAGGTTAACTTTTGTAAGTCAGAAGCAGCGTAATGCACAGTAGGAAGCCTCTCCAGAGCCCATGTGGAAGCTAACGGAGCTGCGCTACCTATCCCAGGCAGACATGGAACCACACTGCTTCCAACAGAAAGAGGAGCGTGTTACCGCTGGACATGCTTTGTTTTCTTTGAGACAGAGTCTTACTATGTGACCCTAGCTGGCCTGGAACTCACAGAGTGCCACCTGGCTCTGCAGCCAGCACTTTTCAGTTATTGTCAAAATACTTGCTTAAAGGAGACTTCCACTCTACAGGGGTGTCCCCGATTGTTTTTATCTTATAATAAATGTAAATATATAGTTTTAAGGGAGATGCTACAGGAAGATGCTGCTCTGCAAGAAATCACTGAGGATGCACTGTCATGTAGCCTCCAGCTGCATCACTCTTACCCTGAACGTGCGTGTGCATTCGCCTAAGACAGCAGTTCTCTCTCCCTGCTGCCAGGGCGTGCTGGGCGTGTGAGCGGGCACCTGCGGGCGGGGGCCAGACGGCGGCACTGGCTGTCCTCCTCAGTCGTCCCGGCTTTATCAGTGTTTTAATGCCACCACATTTATTTATTTACTTAGTGTGATTGTGTGTGCCTGTGTCTGTGGGTGACTATGTGTGTGTGTATGTGCGCCTGTGTCTGTGGGTGATTGTGTGTGTGTGTGTGCCTGTGTGTCTGTGTGTGATTGTGTGTGTGT